>NC_088841.1:19581540-19920123 GCF_904066995.2 Poecilia reticulata
AGCGAAAATGTCCCAAAAATGCTAAGACTTTAACAAGACTTGGCATTGTGACCTGTACATAATGATTTACAGGTAAATCCTCATTTAACAAGGGGTGTGATTACTTTTTGTCAAAGTGCCAGGTTGGTTTTATTACTTCAAGAAATGAAATCAGCATTTGAAAATGTTGGGTTGTATTTCCACAAACTGCCTTTGTCTGATGTATTATTGTTATTTACTTGATGATCTGAAGATTAATATGTGACTAAAAAGGGAAAAACTGAAAATATTTGCAAGGTTACTATTTTTTCCAGGGTAAGGCAGATTTTTTTTGCTGCCGCTGTTATGAACCCATGCGTTATCAAGCTCTTACAGACAGACTGCATATCATTTGCACAGCACAAATACACTAGGACTTGCAGGAATTTAGTCACCATGGCAACCCTCATCCACAGGCACCGGCCCCTCCTCCTTCTCCTTTTGCATCCCTTGTCCTCTCTCCCCCCGTCCAATCCACATACAGAAACGATACAACGGCTGCTGCTCCCGTCATGCTTTGCAGTAGGAAACAGGAAGAAGCAAGTAGACACACCGCCAGCAGCCAGCACAGTGGGGAGCAGCATAGGCTCTAAGTCCAGACCGATGGTGGATGAGGAGGCACCACACGTGGAGGCATGGCTGATGTCGCCTCCTCAAGCTGCTGCTTCTTTGGTGAGTTCAACCCTCCTTTGAGCTGTTTTTCAACACAAATCACGCAATGGCATGCAGAAAGGCCAGCAGACCTGCAGACAGATGGATGCTGCCGGTGGATTTAAAGCTACAGTGCGGTAATCCTCTCAAATGGGAAAGGATGAGGCGGTTTTGGGGTCTCTTGGCAAAAAGGTGATAAGGAAGGTAGGCAGAAACACTTCACATCTTTAGATTCTTCATCTTTTTTCTTTTTTTTTTACTTTTTTTTTCGAGCAGGAAAAAGCTGCTTTGTACTTTAAGTTTCAACAATGTGTTAAAATTATGATGCAATCTCACCAATTAAATTAACATTGAACATTAACATTAACAGTACATTAGAGGAACACGAAGAAAGTAAGCAGCCGCGTCTTCCACCCTGACAATGATGGCATTGAGTGCAGCACTCATAGATAAACCCACATGCAAATCCACACACAGACCCTCACTGTCTCACATCCAGTCCATTTCATCTGGATTTATTCCTCCTCATTCGCTCTCTGACATGATTTGTTCTATGCATTCAGTGGTTAGACTCTGGAGGTCAAATATGCCAAAGTAAAATACAAAGAAAACGTGATAAAAAAAATAAATACATTTTGATATGTCAGTATTTCACCAGGATACAAAAAAGGCACTTGGTAACTGCACACATCTAAGAATAAATACTTAATTATGTAATTTATTAACTGAAAATCCAAATGAAAGCAATTATTACATCAAATAAATGTAAAATAAATGTGAAATAAAGTGAAATGATACACTGAAATATACTTTTATTCATTTATGTTGTTATCAAAATTAACCTTAATTTCTGATTGTTGAGTGGGTTGTGGACAAAATTTTATTTGGACACAATTTTTAGAGGTTGTGTGGAATTTATTTTCTTTTTCCATTCATACATTTATTAATGACTAACTTTATTTATTAAATTAGGGGTGTTAAAATATGTAGAATTTGACATTAACAAAAGGAGTATTGGTTAAATTTAATGCAATAATCAAAACACATGACTCACCTTCATAACTCAGGCTGATCCAAAGACAATAACACAACCTCGTTCCTTCAATGTGCTTTTAATTATGTATTCGTTTTACTTGCAAACACAAATTAAACGTGTTGAATTCTGCAAAAACACGAGACTGGGTTAATGGTTTACCTGCCGGCAGGATAACGACCGTTAACATAAAACGAGATCTACAATAAAAAGGTTTTGAATGAAGTAAATCTCTTTTTGTCTTCTGCCAAAATCTGTGAAAAAAAATGTAAAAGAAAATCTACAGACGCCCTCCAGACACTGAACTATCTTGAAAAGAAAGATTTCAATGTCTAGGTTAGCAGAGCAAATAGAGACACAAAAGACCTAAGAATGTTTTTTTTTGTGCAACAAAACATATTAAGGGATTTTGCTGTAACATTACAAATCAATAAAGAATGGTTTCAGGGGGATGTAAACTAATTTGTATATTTGGGTAAAATGGGGGCTGCATTGTGGCACAGTTGGTAGAGCTGTTGCCTTGCAGCAAGAAGGTTCTGGGTTCGATTCCCGGCCCCGGTCCTTCTGCATGGAGTTTGCATGTTCTCCCTGTGCATGCGTGGGTTTTCTCCAGGTACTCTGGATTCCTCCCACAGTCCAAAAACATGACTGTCAGATTAATTGGCCTCTCCAAATTGTCCCTAGGTGTGAGTGTGTGTGTGTGCATAGTTGTTTGTCCTGTGTGTTTCTGTGTTGCCCTACGACAGACTGGCCACCTGTCCAGGGTGACCCCGCCTCTCGCCCGGAACATTAGCTGGAGATGGGCACCAGCACCTTCCAACACCACTAAGTGACAAGGGTGTAAAGAAAATGGATGGATGGATGGATTAAATGGTGTTTTTGTCCTGGTCTTGTGATGGAGGTTGAGCAGTGGTGTGCCAAGGGCAGATTGGGTTAAACCAACTCTAATTGAACAGGATATTTATTGTGTGGTCCTTCAAAGTGACGGGAGGAGATATCATTTGTGTTGCCTATATTACCTTCAAGAAAATTGTTGAGCCTGTCAGAGAGACATCAGCAAGATTAATGTTCTAATTGTAACAAAATGAGATAAAGCAAGGCTGATTAGATTTAGATGGTGGTAGGTTGACATTAAATGAAAACTAATCTAGTGCAATAAAAAATTAGTTAAAGCAGAGCAGGATGCCAAGTCCAGGATACTTCCTGTATGATCTGCAGGGAAGTCGACATATTTCTCTGATTTCCAATACTCCAATAACGTGTGTCATACTTAGAACGTTGGACCAGACTAATATATATAGATCTATTTTTTTCCTGCTCGAAAAATATATATATATATATATATATATATATATATATATATATATATATATATATATATATAACAGAATAAAATTCATAAATAAGACCAAAGAAAAAACTTTTTTTTTGTTTTTTTTACTGATGTATTGAAGTATATGAAGATGAATTCTTTTGGGGCTGCATGATAAAGCACTCAGAAAAAAACTACTACATTTATAAATGAAGTCTGTAAAAATGCAAACAACCCAGAATAAATGCATTGTGGAAAGTCAAATAACTTTATGAAACAACTTATTTTATAAAACTGTTGAATAAAATCACCTTTTTAACATAGCTGTTTACCATGATAGCTTACTTGAGAGCAAAGAGAATATATATTGCTAAAATGCATAGAAGGCAAAAAGTCAAACTGACTACAAATAGTCTCTACAATTCCAACAAGATTTACATTTTCTGGCAAACCCCTAAAAGCAATTACATTTTTATTGCAGTAGCATATCCTCACACAAGAAACACGTAGTAAAACGTATTTTCTAAAACTTTTTATTTGAATACGTGCGTAACGCTGCAGAAAAAAATACTGCATTTTACAAATATAGCTTTTTTTAAACAACATACCACACCTACATGTCCCTTTATTATTCTATTTAGGTACATTTCTTTCAATTTAAAGTTTCTACTTCACTTTCAACTAATGAAACTTGAGGAAAAACCTTTGCATATTCTGCTGCGCTTGCAGCAGAATAGTTAATATTTGTGCTACACATAATTTTAGGTCAATGTGCAATTTTTTTGAAGTGACATTTGCTGTTTGGCTCCTCATTTCCTTCCTCCTATTTTGAAATCTCAGCAGCAGAGGATTACTACTTCACTGACCTTCTCAAGTGGCCACAACATTTCTGGTACCAAAATCCAAAGACCTTATCTCGTTTGATTTCGTGTATGTGACTAAACTTGCCACTAGGTGGAAATGACATTACATGACATGGCATTTTTAAAAGCTATGAAACTGCATCGTCTAATTCAGGTGGCATGACAGTGTAAGAGCAAAAAAGTATCACATTTCAGACGGCTCAGACATTCAGAACTCGCTCTGATTCCCTTCACTTCAGTCTGTTAATGGTTCAACCTGCTGTGGTAACACTCGGCCCTGTGCAAACACCGGCCCCTCCTCAAGCATCGCTGCTGCACTCATTTATCAGCATGTTTTTAAGACGACATAGTAAAATCGCATTGAGATAGATTTAGGTTTAGTCATCACTTCAACTCAATTATTTTGGGAATTGTCATTCAATGAATTCTTGAGTCCAAATATTTTATAAATGACCGACCCAATGGAAGTCAGATCTTTAAGAAGACAATATTATTCTTCTCGCTCTAAATCAGACTAAACTTCTCCTGTTTTAGGTCAGTTGGGCTCACCTAAAATATTTCTACTTGTCAAATGCCAGAGTGATGAGCGAGAGTTCACACACACACGCACACACACACCTTTTCCCTTCTGCCCAGGGGTTTGTAACTGTTTTGGAGGTATTCAGGTCTGAGTCGTTACTTTTTTCTACTTGACGTTCTGTCCTCGCGCTGCCGTCTATTTTGTGAAGTTCAACAGTCCATCCTGCAGCAGAAAGATCAACAATTTTTTTCTAGATGTCATAACTTTCTTTAGGCCCAACTCTTTAGTTTAAACTAATATCAGATTTTAAGGGGAATAAGAGTTGTGCGTGTGTCTGTCCTGCTGAGTATAAATTTATGGTTTCAACTTTAAGTAAATATCAGATGTGTTTTAAAATTCTGCAACTGCAATTTTTGGTTTGCAACAAACATTCTAGGCAGTATCCAACTTTGTGTTTATGTCTCTTACATTATCTTTTGATGTATTTCGTTTGCAAGCCAATCAAATTAGTGTGCATCTTGAACTTTGTCTAACAAGAAACATTTTCCCATTACTTTAAATAAGGGAAGTGAAAAAAATTATTCAAAGTTATTATCAAGGATCAGGTGGTAAAAAATGTTCCCGCAATTTCTTTTTTCCTAATCAGAAGCAGAAATTACACGTCTTAATCACTGGGATAAACCATTACATGTTTATTTTGCATTATGCAAACACTCATTTTCTCACATTTGCTTTATATGCATTACACACCCTTTTCCATTTACATAAATCAAAGCACCGTCTCTCCACTGGTTTGTTTTATCTTTTGTTTGCCATGCAATTCACTCTGTCCACAGGATGTATTTAAACAGTATGACATGTTGACACATAGAGCTGTTCACCGTTTCTTTTTTTTTCTTTCTTTCTTTCTGCAATCACTATTGCCGACCCAAACATCCAACAGGAAAGATAAACACCGCTATCCAGTAAAAAATTGACTATATTTAACCTCTTCTCTAGAGCAACATGAGGTCACACCCACTGCACGGGGATCAAGCCAATAGGAAGCAGCGCAAGGGTGAGCAAAGGGCTCGTTCTTATCTTGATATAAATTCTGAAAGAGATTGTAACCCTCATCTACTGAGTCTGAACGCTCAGATGACGAAGCAGCAGCTGAAGTCACGCAGGGAGCAAAACAAAGAGAGAAACAGGTTTAAAAAAGGAACTGCCAACTCAGATTGAGACAGAAAAACTTCTGGTCGTCCATAAAGCAGTGACTCTACAAGTGAGTGCATCATTACTGATGAGATTGTTCGCATAAATTAATGCCTGTAAGTGTTTTTATTGCCTGCTTAATGTTTTATTATTATTATTATTATTATTATTATTATTATTATTATTATTATACTGTTTCAAGCTTGTAAGGCTGAATAAGTAGCATTAAAAACTTTAAGTGGTTTTTTAAAAATATTAATGCAGTAATTAACGGGGGTTTTTTTCCCACTTGCTCTTCTTGGCTTTATAGTCTGAGAAACTCAAAACTTGAGAAAATAAGTTTGTTTTTCAAGCATTTCATTTTAGATTAAGGTCACCATGATTTAAAAGAAAGGAATTCAAAGGAGGAGCTGTTACTTTGACTGCCACGCTGCTGTTGAAATGATTTGTTACACCTTCAGCATAATTCAGCATTTTTGTCTTTGGCAAAGCGTTGCCGCTTGTTTATCTCATAATTTCAAACTGTGCTGATAAACTGTATCCTTGAGCATGTAGATCAATAAAATGACACCCTGAAACGCTCGGCTCCTCAACTCATACCTTTAATAAACGTGGTTTAATTGCACCTTTAATAATCTTCCTTTTAAAGAGTGTTAATGCTGTTGTCAAGGTCAGAATCGAGACCAGAGATAAAGACCACAGCTACTAACCTGCAGCCAAATGTTCCTGCTTCTCTGATACAGAGACAGGCCACATGGCTTTATTTAAAGAAAATTGTCTTTTTAAAAAATATATATAATTAACCATGTGTTCTTATAAAATGTTTTTATTTCAACTCTGTAGACTTTACACCTGATTAAATTAATTATTTCTGTGAATTAATAAAACAAAAACAAAGACAGGATCGGCCCTTTGATTTATCCTCTAAGCAGGAGCAGTTTGCTATTATGTCGGGTGATAAAAAAAGAAGGAGAGCGGTGATTAGAAACGGCTGGCAGAAACACCTTTAATCAGCCGCTTCCACTGTTCTGAGCTGACACTCTGATTCATTTTATTTGTCTGGTCCCCAAAGCCCCTTGGTGGGATTCCAGCAGTGATCAACAGTTAATAAAAGCTTTTTTTCCAAGCTGTCGGTGAGAGCGAACTACCTCACAATCCAGTTTGTAAAAAAAAAGAAAAAGGCTCATTATTCGTCTTCTGTCATCTAAAAACGTCAGGTGAGATTTACAGGACCCATCTCCACAGAGGTTGATCTTTGTATCCGCTTCTTTAAAGTGAACATTGCAAGGCAAACTGAGCTCTCCGTTAACTCAAGGTCAAAACGTCTCTAAATACGGAGATTTTAACCTAAAAGTAAAGAGAATACAAATTCAATTCCTGATTAAAATACTTTGCAAAAAAGAGTTTGGTTTTTCTTTTATCTTAAAGTAAACAGAGAAGCAAGTCATCCTTGTTTCACGTCATATCTGTTCCTGCGCCGCCTCAGGAAGTCTAAATCACAACACATACCAGTATTGTGATGGCCCAGGCAGATTACATGTCAATTAGAGAGCTTTATGGTTTCTGACACATGGTTTCTGCTGCTACTCAACGGACAGTAACCTTGTTGAAAAAGCCTTCAAATAATCACAAGTTTTATTCGTGGGTGTCCTGCATGTGCAGATCACTTGACCAACGAGTCTTTTGGCAAAGAATATCATTTCAGGATGTAAAAGTCAAGAAAGCGTTTCTCGTTAAATAACTCTCTGCAAAAATAACCCCAAAACTAAGGATTTCTGAGACAAGCATCAAAATGAAAAAATATTTCTCATAAACAGTGTTTCTTTTACTAAGCCAGTGCTATTTTTGACAGTTGTTTTTTTCTCCATGTCTATACGATTCTCACAATAGTAATCAGAATTTCAGCCCTCTGATAGGCATTAATAAACGAGACTTAAATAAAATTTTTCAATCATAATTCATAGACAGCAGCTGGAAATAACACCCTAACGGTGTTTATAACCTCTGCTGCAGTTTACAAAGCTGCATTTTATAAGTGGTGCTTATAAACACTACTGCAGACAGGAGATACACACACACTGTTTTTAATCAGGATTTATATAAAAAAGCAGTGGGTTACATAAAAAATATAATAAAATAAATACTGCAGAGAGGAGTTACACAGAGCATTTCAACCGTTGTTGAAATGATGCAGGACCAATAGTGAGTCTGCACCCACATTTACTTCATTATAAACAATGCTACAATAACACTTTATCTTATTGATTGAATTTCATTTTTGTTTTTGACATTTAGCAAACTAAAAGCAAAGTTTTGATGTAGTTCATTTGAACGTCGACAGGAAATTCCAATAAGCTCACTTCACATTAGCGCCGGGGGGATGAAAATTCAGAAGATTGCCAAAACAATATGAATTGTTTAAAGTCCATCAGTTCAGTAATTAATGCTGCATTTCTCTGTTGACGTACAGTCGGACCCATAACTGCTTTTTAAATTTGTTTTCCTGTCCATTTTTAGTTCTGACTTCTTGACCAGCACTTTTGGGTTGTTTTATTGTCCTTATATAAAGATACTCTTCGTTTTCTCGTTGCGGTTGCATACTTGCCTTTAACTCAACCCTGACAAAGATATCCAAACACACAACGTCAGCACATAGTAAAGACGACAAACAAGGAAACGCGTATCTGTACTTTTGATCGTGCAACTGCTTTCATTACCATTAAAGCATGAGTAACAGCTATTAGTTTGGCTTTTAGTATTATGACATAACCGAAATACCTGGATTTAGCTCAGTAACATGGGGAAGTTAATCTGCACATCAATGATGCTACGTTGTGCTCTCACGAAACTAATTATTTGTTGACTCACTGTTGGTCCATTGTCTTCGTCCAAGGCTACAACTGTACAGTTAATGTGTAATTTTGAGTGATTCATCGCCTTAGATGGATCATTCTGAGACGTTTACAGCATGATTTGCCATAAAGGATTTATCTAAACGAAATGGGACTGTGGCCTGCTGTAACCCCAGAAAAATGTATCCGGTACCTGGATATTATGGACTGATCTCTACAGGTGAAATAAATGCCTGTGCACGAAATTCCCAGTAGATCTGCAGTTTCCCAACCAACAATCACGTTTAAAGCCTCTTTCTTCAACATTCTCTGATGCCTCGATTTTATAATATAAGTGCCTAAATGAATTGAGTGATTAGCCGAGTTGCTGTTTGTGTTGACAAGTAACTGTACAGGTGCACCTGATAAGTTATACAGCTCTGGAAAAAATTAAGAGACCACTGCATTGAACGCCATTGAAAACCTCACCGTCATTCCACCAAATATTGACTTTTGAACTCTTTGAGTGAAAATATTAGCATTGTTGTTTCTAAATGAATATGAACTTGTTTTCTTTGCATTATTTGAGGTCTGAAAGCACTGCATCTTTTTTGTGATTATGACCATTTCTCATTTTCTGCAAAAGCTAAATCAGAGAAACTGATTATTTTAAGGGGTCTCTTAACTTTTTCCAGAGCTGAATATGTTTTTGCAGAATACAAATATCTCCAAACTTTTGTGACAGACTTTAAAGATATTGTACTCAATAGTCCTGTGTTTCTGATCTAGGAGCACAGCTGACAGCTTCTGGATCTTCTCCTTCCTCTCTCTGTGCTGCCTCCTCTTCTTCAACGAGATCATGGAGGAGGTTTCTCCAGACACGGAAACCCCGTTGGCCCCCCAACCGCCCCGGCTCCTGGAGCGGCGGGTTCGCCAGCAACAGCCGGCAGCCGCCGTCCTCAAATCAAAGCTGAAAAATGGTTTGACCTGCTCTGGACCGAAGGTCCGGTCCACGCTTATTGGATTTTTCCCCGTGGTGCGCTGGCTACCAAAGTACAAGCTTAAAGAGTACATCTGGGGCGATGTCATATCTGGGCTCATTATTGGGATCATTCTGGTTCCGCAGGCCATCGCGTACTGCCTGTTAGCTGGAGTGCCGCCCATTTATGGTCTGTACACCTCATTTTACGCTAATATCATCTACTTTCTCATGGGGACGTCCAGACATGTGTCCGTTGGGATCTTCAGCCTCATGAGTCTCATGGTGGGACAGGTAAACCACTGCTTTAGAGGAATTTGTTCCTAAAGAGTTACAACCATTGTCACTTTTATCACGTTTTAAATATTTGCTGTTGATGCTGTCTCTGTAGGTGGTGGTTAGGGAGGTTTTCGAGGCTGGTTTTGATCTCAATGAGGACTCCACACCATCTCCTTATGAACTATTTAATGACTCGCTGGACTTGAACTTCACTGGTAAACCCGAGCTCACCGTGGAGCTGATGGGCATGCAGCTGGGGAAAGATTCCTACGCCATCGCCGTCGCAGCTGCTGTTACATTTCTGGCTGGTGTCTATCAGGTAAAGGAATGGGGTTGATTTTAAATATACTTGTACCAAAGCTATAGCCAGTTAAATACACCCATTCAAAATGAAAATGTATTATAAGATCCTGTTTTCTTTTGCAAAGCAAAAAATCAACAGTTAACAGGATTAAATTATGCTATAATAACTATTATTATAAGTTCAGTCATAGATTTATGAAAAAATAGAAAGACAAACTGAATTACACCAATAACACGGAAAGGTGGCAGCTTTTAGACAAAGCAGAGGCAGTGATATGACAACATATCTGCAAGAATTCTCTTAGCAAAACCTTAATTTGGTTCTTGAATGTAAGGTTTTGACACCTTATTCATTAATAATTCTTGAGGTTGTTTTAGCAGTGGAATCAATAACCTTGTATAGGTAAATATACAAAAGCAGCTTCAACTTTGTTTTTAAGCACATATTTTGTAAAAACTGCAATTCTTTGACTTGTAAGCCTCAAGGATGAAAGACTGCTCAGAACGTCTGCTGTTTTTGTCTCCCCTCTATCAGATTTTGATGGCGGTGTTTCGGCTGGGCTTCGTCTCTGTCTACCTCTCGGCCCCCATGCTCGACGGGTTTGCCACGGGAGCTTCTGTCACCATCCTGACTGTGCAGGCGAAATACCTGTTGGGTCTAAAGATTCCTCGTCATCAGGGCTACGGGACAGTAGTCGTTACCTGGTTTAACATCTTCGCCAACATTCACAAGACCAACCTGTGTGACCTCATCACAAGTGCCATCTGCATTGCAATTTTAGGTCATTCATCTGTTCTCGCATCTCCAAATCTCAGGGTTCTTGTTGTACTTTACTCTCACATGGTATAATACTAAATATTTTCATTACAGTTGCTGCGAAAGAGATCCAGGACCGCTATAAGGACCGCCTAAAGATGCCCTTACCTACAGAGTTGGTAGTCGTAGCAGGAGCTACGCTTGCTAGCCACTTTGGGGAGTTCAATACCCGATACCACTCCAGTGTGTCCGGTCACATTCCCACAGGATTTATTCCACCTCAGGTCCCCGCTTTCAGTATTATGCCACGAGTGGCACTGGATGCCATTCCTTTGGCAGTCATTAGGTAAGGTGTGACCAAACTAGAAGCATGTTTGACATTAAAACGTCTCTTATCTTGTCTTTACGGACACAATCTAGTGGTTTTATTAATTTCCAAATAAAGCAAATGTTCTACTCAATGATTTAAGTACATTTTTTGAAATACACAAATCCAGAATTATATAAAAAATTGCAAATCTTCTTATTTTGATATTATACTTAGATTAAATGTTTAATCCACCAATAAATAATAAGGTGTTGAGAGAATGTGGTGACACCACCTGGACGTCACATTAGCTCAAATATTTGTGTTGGTTTCTCATTCAAAAACTAAAGTTGAGCAAAAGGTTTTTGCTGGAGTGTCATTAAGTGACCAGGAATATCTAAAATACAGTGAATTCCAGCTGCATTCTGCCAGTACATTTCTCCAAAGAGTCAGTGGAGTCCATTGGGGTTCAGGGTTTGCCTGATTTCACCTACCCCAGCCTCAGCAGCAACTTATTGTTTGACTTTTTTCTTTCAACTCTAGGATTACTTGCTGAAATACTTTTTCACAATTACTGAGCAGTTTTACTCAAATGCCTGAGAGGAAAAATAATCTTACCCTCCATTTTTAATGGGATTTCTTGCAGTTTTGCCTTCACCGTGTCGCTGTCTGAGATGTTTGCAAAGAAACACGGATATTCAGTTCGTCCCAACCAGGAGATGGTCGCCATTGGACTCTGTAATGTCGTCCCCTCCTTCTTTCACTGTTTCACCACAAGTGCTGCGCTGGCAAAAACGATGGTGAAGGACTCAACTGGCTGCCAGACTCAGGTGAGTTTCAGGCCATGAAAAAAAGACAAGCCTAACGTGAATTTTGATCAAGACCTACACGCTAAGCCTTCTAAGTCAATAAAACCACAAACTGAATGCTGTGAAATCAATCAAATGGCTTGGATCCAAATTTAGAATAAAGAACATCAAATATTTAATTGAAAGTAGATATTTCCATACATCCAGCAAAAATACTAAATTTTCCCTGCTGCTTGGCATTTAATCGCTTATAAATGTTTTGAGTTTTAGCTTATTTTGAATTTCCAACATTTTTTGTGTTTGCTGTCAGATTGAGAGAGATTTTTTTTCTCCTAAAATTCAGAAGTGTTTTCGAACTATGAAAATTGCTCCTGATTCAGTAACACCAGCTCAGGCCACAATTTAAGGAAAAATATTGGTAAAACGGTTAAGTGTATCTCTGTAGTTTGTTGGACTGCTCTTTCCTCTGTCCATTGTGAAGAGCTGCTGCTTTGACCCTTGTTTAATGTTTTATCTGCTTGGTGTTTTGAGATGTAATGTCAATATCTCCACATATTGCTCTTTCCTCATGATGCAATTAGTTATACTGACATGGTATTGAGATACTGCCACTCCATTGTCAGAGCATATTGTTTTTAATTGTTTGTCTCTTATATTTTGACTTTTTCAGGTATCAAGTCTGATCAGTGCCCTTGTCGTCCTTCTTGTCCTCCTCTTCTTTGCTCCATACTTTCGAGCACTTCAGAAATGTGTCCTTGCCTGCATCATCATTGTGAGCCTTCGGGGAGCACTGAGGAAGTTCAGGGATGTGCCAGCCAAGTGGCGAGCCAGTCGAATGGACGCCATTGTTTGGCTGGTTGCCATGTCAGCCACAGCTCTGATCAGTGTGGAGCTAGGCTTGCTCATTGGCATTGTCTTTTCAATGAGCTGCATCATCTATAAAACCCAGAACCCAAAGGTTAGTAAACTGATAGAAATCCTAGAACATCCAGGAACTTTTAGATGTTTCTGAACCTCAATCAAGTGATTGGGTCAATAGTTTGACTGCATGCCAAGAAGGTAGTTCAGATTATTTGATTTAGATGTGTAGGACAAGGAATGCTTCTTAAAGTTGTTGAACATTGACTGGAGTTTGAAAACCTTGTGCTAAACATCAAAGATGACACGCTTACAAAATGATACCACAACTGCCACAATCTAATGTTTGTTCTCAGGTCTCTCTCCTTGGCCGGGTCGATGACATCGATCTGTATGAGGATGTGGAGGAGTACAAGAATCTAACAGCTCCAAGTCGGGTTAAGATCTTCCGTTTCCAGGCTCCTCTGTACTTTGCCAATAAGAACTCTTTCCTCAAGTCCCTCTACAAAGCTGTCGGGGTCGAACCTTTCTTGGAGCTGACAAAGAAGAAAAAGGCAGAGAAGAAAGAAAAAGACAAGTCCAAGAAGCAAGCCAAGAGAAATGGAGAGACAACCAACTTTGATGTCTTTGTGGGGCTTGTCCAAAAAGAATTAGAGTTCCACACTATAGTTTTAGACTGCTCCGCCATCCCTTTCATTGACTCAACAGGCATGGCCATTTTCAAGGCGCTGGTCAAGGACTATGAAGAGATCGGCGTTAGTGTGCTTCTTGCATGCTGCAACACCTCAGTCATCGATGCTCTCCAGAAGGGAGAGTTCTTTGGGAAGAACAACAAAGACATAAGTAGCCTGTTGTTTTATACAGTTCATGCTGCTGTTCTTCATGCAAACAGAGCAGCAGAAGAAAAGAAGGCCGAGGACTCTGCGGTGTAGCTTGACAGGAGGAAATGGTTATTTTCCTTTCGTCTACGTGCTTAAAAGTGATTTTAGGCCACAATAAGGGGTGTACTGGGTAGCGCTGAAAGAATAACAGGCAAACTTTGTTCATAAAACAAAGAGGTACGAAGAGTAGACTTAGCAAAATGAAGAATGTGTGCATATAATTGTATCCTCTGGAGTAATGATGGATTATGCTTTTTTTGGGATAAATTTGAAGGTCCAAAGAACTGGTTAGTAAAAAGCCAGCAAATATATATGCTGATGAACAAATTGTGTTTGAGAAATTTCTCTCAATGTTAAATTTCTATTTTTCTAAAATTTGACTAAAGGTTGGAAGGGTAAGTGATTAAAATCATTTCACTAGTAGCAATTAAATCTGTCAGTGTGTTTTGGTTCACCAGGTTTTGACTTGTGCTCTCCTTTTTTCTGCACTGTTACAGATTTTAACCTATTACCTACACAAAGGACTGAGTCATTGATGGAAAATTATGTTGCTTTCTCCTTCCTTCCTTTCTGCACAAGGAAAAGGAACTCAACTAAAGGCCAAGCCACCCACTAAAGGCCAATACACCCACGGCTTTATACCCAAGAGAGTGCCTGTGCATTATTTTTAGTTGTCAAGTGTAGATGTGTTCTACATTTTTATGAAGTCTGACTAGACGTATTTTGGGATTGCTTTAGGAATCTTGTCAGAGCATTAAAAGAGGTATTAAACAGATATAGCACTCTTGAATTTCTGAAGGAAAGCTTGTTTAACCTAACTGGGTCATTGTTAGAAACATATTCAGGTAGGAATGAGTGGCTTTCGTTATTGATTCATGAGTGTGCCACAAACACTTGTGGAAAAATAAAAGCGATTTAGAGAGAACATACAAAGTCCATGTAGTCTTTACTACACACCTTCAGAGTCCAGACTTGTAAATTTAGCCACCATTTCCTTACGTGCCAACTTTCGCCTTTGCTATAAATCATTTCTTAAAGACTGGTTAAACTCTTCCTGACTAGCGGAAGCGAACAAGGACTTTGCTCGTCCAGAGAACCTTGCATTTAGAAAACGGGTCAGTAGAGCACATGCTCTGTTCTGAACAGTCGGCAGGAGCTATAAAGAAGGGTTTGAGTATTACATCTTTTGGTGCTTTAAAAATGTTTTGAATTTTTACTAAAGAATCCAGTGGCAGCAGGTGATGTCGCCAGTGTATTTTGTAAAAATCTTTTTAAACTTTTTGGGTTTTTTAAATAAAAAACTTTGTGACTAGTGAATAAGCTCAAACTGCTGTGTTTTTTGTTGTTAAACTACTGTTTTTCATTGTCTCTTATCCTGTTGAGATCAAGACTGATATCACGTCTAAATGTACGATGTGAAAAACCTTACAATAACATGTAGACATGATCGTAAGTATGAACTGCATTACTATTTATATAAATTAATTAGTAAACTCTTCCACGCATTAATTTGTGTTTAGATGTCTCTGTGTGTAAATGCAACTTCTTTTTTTTTTTTTAGCATAGCCATTCAGCATTCAGAAAATGTTTTTTAATATTCAGAACTTGGAATAAAATGTGTCTTTAGTGAAGCAAGTGTATGAGTATTGGCTCTTTTTTTTAAAGGGGGTTCCTTAGTATGTTGCAGTTTGGATCCAACATGGGGGCAACTGGTATTTCCATTGTCAGTACGGCAAGTTTGCAAATTTCGAGCATATCTGATATATATTTATTTGTGTAGTTTACTCACTGCTCACTGGATGATATTCCTTTTTCAAAACACTCTCTGTGAGCCCGAGAAATGCTTGAGAGTGAAAAAGCTAGTCGATCCTAAAATACTTGGTCCGGTCCGTTTGGCACCAACAGCCATGCCATCTTCAAAGTCACTTAAATCCCCTGTGTGACGCTCAGTTTAACATCAACAAGTCATGTTTAGATGCCTAAATGCTTGATCTGCTGCAGTCTTACTTTAGTATTACAGAAATAAACAAATTAAACCTCAAGATAATAACTAGGAAGGAAAATGCCACACATCGACAGTCTTTCCCATAATGCATTTAAAAGCAGTCAGCTGTGCATAAGTAGCCATTAGGTGCCGAGTTAACAACATAATCATCATACTTTTAAACACTGAAGTCACGTCTGGTAAAAAATAATTCCTCCTAACCACTACCTTTTCTGACTTCAAATGATAGGTGAAACTTTAGAAAGCGTGATCCTCCAAACAGAAACCGCATACCTGTTTACAGTTTATTGACCCCAAGTATGCAGAGATTATCCAAGAGGTTCATCTTTTACTTTTTAACAGTAAACAAGCTGAGAATAAACTCATTGTGCACCCTGGCGGTCAATGATTGATATGCCTACGTGCCAATGTATAGCCGGCATAATTACAGCGACACACAGATGTAGTGAGAGCCCCAACATGTTTACCAAGACGAGACAGGATTGGTTATGATTAACAAAACGGTACCGCGCTGAGTTACATACACGCTAATGTTTCTGGTCACGGTTGTGTCAAATTGTTCTAATAACAATGACATAATTTCAATCTGACGTTTGGTATTTTAATGATTTATTTGAGTTTCTGGTAACAACTTAAACAAAATAATTCCATGTTTTTAAAACTAGAATGTGTTGTGGATTTTCTACAACTTCTTTGACTACAAGTTTTTGTAGCCATCAACAAGATTCTGGCATAACTCCGGTAGAAACAGTGGAGGTTCTTTAATAAATCTGGTTTTAGGAATGGTCAGCACATTTTTGTTTATTGTTTATCAATTTTAAAACTATTCAGTGTGTGTTTTGGATTAATGTACATTGATCTATACCAGTGTTTTTCAACCACTGTTCCGCGGCACACTAGTGTGCCGTGAGTGATCGTCAGGTGTGCCGTGGAAATTATTCAATTTCACTATGGTACCGTATTTTCCGGACTAAAAGCTGCTACTTTTTTTCCTTAACTTTGAACCATGCGGATTGTAGCCCGATGTAGCTTTTCTGTGTATTTTCTTCAACCACCAGGGGGCTCTCTAGCAGGAAGTGAATCATTAGAAGTCAAAATTGTAAATCAAAGAAGAACGGCTAATTTTCATTTAGAACAAGCACATGGTAGCAGCAGGCAAGACGGAGAAATGTTTTCAAACTCGTATCATGCAGCTTTTAAGTTGAGGGCTGTTGATCTGGCTCTACAGGAGGGAAATAGAGCCGCTGCACTTATAAGCTTGGTGTGAACGAAACCATGGTTCGGCTTTGGAGACGGAGTGCTGCGTCCTTACAGCAGATTTATTAGGACGAGGCATTCTGCTGGGTCCTAATGGAAAACCGAGAGCAGCTTCCAGTTTTTATTTTATTTTATTTTTTTTAATTGAGGGTGCTAGTATGGTGCGCTGTATAGTCTGAAAAATACGGTAATTGGTATTAAAAGATTTTTTGAAAATGAATTGTCTGCAAATAATGCCATCTTCGAGTATCTGCTGTAGTAGTAGCAGCGGCGTAATCATGTAATGTTCTTACCACTAGATGGCAGTAGGTACAGAGCATTTTACATTAAAACGAGAATTAGTGATGCACGAATGTTACAGGTAGCGGTGAGAGCACTGAATCTAGAAAGACTGTGATGACAGTGATGGAAAAGACAGTGAAGCTCAGCAGTAGTTGGAAAGAGCATGAGTCCATTTCCCACAACATATCTGTGTGAAGTGAGCTTCTCTAGTCTGGTTACTATAAAAACTAAAAACAGAGACAGATGTTGAGGAAGAGCTTTGTCTTTCTTCAATTTCTGCCAGGAAATCAAATCTGTTTTCATCCAAACATGCACATGTTTCACACTAGGTGGGTAAAATACACAGATATTGACATTTTGTACATGCAACTCTTCATAACAGTGAATATGAAGTGAAATGTTTCCCAAATATTATTGCTTCTTTCAGAATAAAAATTATTTTCTGTATTCTGGCTATAAGATGCTTGTGGATTAGTTTGTAAAACACTTTGACGTTTTCTACAACTTCTTTAAATTTAACACCACAGTGTTGTGACACTGTTCAGGTGTATTTTTGAAGTGGATATGTTAAGTGTAATTTGAAATAAGAAATGTAAAATGTGATAATACATTTTTGTGTTTATTTGATTCCTATTCAAGAGACTTTGATAAGAATGACTATATATAGGCGGCTACAGAGTATCTTTATTTCCATTTTTAGTTGGTGGTGTGCCTCGGGATTTTTTCAATTAAAACAGTGTACCTTGACTCAAAAAAGGTTGAAAAACACTGATCTATACATCAACTATATTGTGTTTCAACCATCTAACCCAAATGTCCTCATCCTGTGTCGTCCTCCATACTGAAGCCTGTAATGAAATGGAAACTACAGAAACACCAGGGTCGTTGTTCATAATTACAGTTTTACCCCTCCACTGACTAGAGAGGGTGGTGACAGCTTCAAGTTTGACTGAAGTGTGTAACTCCCCACATAGACAAGTCAAACACCTTCTGCAGAAACTCAGACCAAGTTTGGGCTATTTGCCAAGATTACAAGAACTGTCTGCAAAACGCAAAACCAAGCTTTTGAAATGAAGGACACTGTACAAACTGTCAAGCACAGTGTTGGTCACGTCATAATGTGGACTAAAAGAACAATTTAAAGGAACCCTACTATTTATTTCCTAAAAGAAAAGTGGTCAAATATCCAGCCAGTGTTGCTCAGTGACAGCATAAAGATGTTGTCACAGTGACACCTGCTAAATGAAATTTAATCACACACTTGTGAAAGTGTGTGTATAACTTGAACCTTTTTGAGAATGACTAGATTACACAAAATCCTCAAATAAATTCAAATGTCCACCTAATTCTTCTTTTTAAAAATTAATTAAAGTTGTAGAGTCATTCCACCCCGGAAATGGAAACATGTGATACGAGGTTAAATCAGCCATGTAGTGCAGAAGCCCATGTGTTTAAGATGCATGAAGGGAGCTGGTGGTCAGTTGATAAGATAAAGACATACATAATTCACAGTTTGACCTTCCGCCTAAGGCTATGAAACATGGGGAAATTAAGTTTTTGTCATCAAGTAGTAACCCTTGGACCCAACTGTGCTTATAAACAAAGACGGATAACTTTATTCCTAGTGAATCAAATTAGGAACAGTATAAATAACATGCTGAATTCATTCTAGATACAATAAACTGTGCTTCAGTTGTGTGTTTATTTGAGCATGATTGAGGTAAAACTATTTCTCTTGGACAAAGGTAGTGACAATGACTCTGTCCAGGTAATTCACTGAAGATGACGGAGCTTCCAGCCCTTCTGCTAAGACTGAGACCAACCACCAAAGAAATGAAGCTCATTTCAGTCACTTGTATCTGGCATCTTGTTCTTTTGGTCATGATCCATATCTCCAGACCATAGATAAGGGCTGGAATGTAGATGAACTGGTAAACTGAGACCTGAAGTTGATAACTGAGATCCTACCTTACAGTGACAGAGCACATTACCACAGACAAAACCCTAATCTGTCTAGCAATCGTCTGTTTTACGCTTCCATCACTGGCGCATAAAATACTGAGATACTGGAATGACTTCGATTGCATGAGAGACTGAGAAGTCTACCGTTTTTCAGTTGAGTACCAGGAGTTCAAACTTGGAAGAGTTTACAGTCATTCTGGCTGAAAAACACTCCAGAGCAGACTTGATGTTATGACTCTAGACGCAAAGAGAAATGCATCATCTGCAAAACATGACTATGATTTGAGATCCTGTCTATAAATATCTCAAACAGGATCTCTGACGTTCGAGAGTACAAGTCACCAAAAAAGCCAGATTGTGGCCCAGACATATTCCTGTTTAAGTTATTTATTAAAACTTTAAGTAAAACAAACCAGTAAAAAAAAAAAGCAAAAATGTGGAGTCGCCATGCAAATAACAGTTTAATCCTTATTGGTTCCGACAAAATAAGTGGGAGAATGTCTCTAAAACTAAAGCGCTTGCAGTTTCTGGACCATATAGAGTATAACTAAATTTAAGGCCAATGTAGGAAACATCAGCAATAACGCGCAACTCTTAAAACACTGCTTTGGTATTTTAACATTGCTTTAGTTGATTAGAACTTATAGAACATATTTCGAGTTCTGTCGTTCATCTTTAGCATCTTTACATCGTTTTGAGATTCAATCTTTTAAACAAGCGAAGAACATTTTCTGGTCTCAAACTGTGTCTGTGAGAACTTTCAGAGTCTAGTACATGTGAATGTTTAGTGGAACTGAGGGGAAATTAATGTTTTTCCACAGTGAAATTTTAAGATTTTTGGGACCTGTGTTTAACATCCATATATTTTGCAAATATTTAAACGCATTGCTGAAGTTGGCACCACAGTTCAGCAGTGAGCTAAAAGGCTATTTTACAGCTTTTTTTGGTATCAGAAACTTTTGAGAAACTTTTCATCCTCCTGAGATTCCCTCAGTTCTTCATGGTTTAATCTATTTTAGAGACTTATCTTTACAAAGATTTACTCTTCAATTTCTAAAGGAGACACATACATTTTTCTAAGTACCTCGTAACTTGAAGTAACTCTTTATAATGTGAATCTTTAGGTAAAGAATTCCAAATATGTTAAAAAGTTCAAACCTGAAGTCACACGTTTCAGTTCTGCCCTCTGCTGTTCAACAACGGAGCCACACTCTTGTCTAAACCAACAATAAGGTGGAAGATTTATTTTATTTGATCTATTTTTTATTTTTATTTTACTTAGACAAAAGAACAGTTCTGAGACCCATACTTTAGTTCTTTAACACTTTATTTGTTCGAAATGTTCAAAAATATCTTTTCACAGATGAACTGAAACAAATGTTCATCTCATCTCATTGGTCAGTGCTTTTTTCATCATAATACCACAAGGAAAACACAAACACACAAGAGAACATCCAAGAAAAAAATTAGAATTGTACAGGGAAACGGTGATTTATTTTGGTACCTGTCCATGAATTCAGTTCTGCAGTCTGCGGCAGCAAGAGCTTTTTATAATGCATTCAGTTTCATGTTTTTGAAATTAAAGAAAGATTTTGTTCTAGTTTGTGAGAAACAGTAAAAATACAGTACAGTTACTCAAAGATAAGGCAAACAGGGCGAAAATGTGCAAAAATAAAAACATTTGATGTTAAGTTCCTTGTTATTCTAATAACAAATCTCATTTTGTGCAAGAACAAAAATATAATGAACATAGGTAGTTTCCATTTTCCACTGGCCTCATTCAAGCAGCAATAAGAAAACAAACAAGTTTTATAAAGGGGAAACTAAAGAATTTTAGAGGCTGTAAGGTAAATTCAATTATCTTTAAAAGGTCCATATTATTACAGTTTTTACCAATCGGCCTATAACTGGTGCTTGCAAAAGCAAACAGGTTCTTACTTGTCTTCTGGGCTCCATTTACCTTGCAGATGAACACATAAATAAGCTGCTGGAGACACAAGACATGCTGATCTTTTTGATTTTGTCTGTATTTTGATTAAGATGCATTTGCATTTTTGTTTAACAGTGAAAACTCCTGAGATTTAAATCAACAAAACCTCCATCAGCTTTTCAAACGGAGTAAAGATTTCAATGCCGTTCTCCACTGGTATATTTATGTGTTAATCTTAAATACTATAATGATTGGTTGTTTACATTCATAATCTGTTACTTCAGTAATCTTGATAAAACTTGAACCGATTATAAAAAAATATTCAGTTTTTAACTTAAACGCAAAAGGATGGACAGCTAAGATGCATGCATAGACATAATTGAACTGCACTTAAAGTGCAAACATGCAATTAAAATAACATTTTTGAAGTTATCCAACCTGCACAGTTGTCATTAAAGGTTGATATTGTACATTCCTCCATGCACACACAATCCAGAGGATATTACATCAACATATACTTGGCAGTAGAGAAAAATAAAAAATAGACTTTTATCATCATGCCCTGCTTATAGACTGAGTTAGTCTCATAATGTCATGTTTAAGTGATTGTTGTGTTGTTTAGGTTACAGCTGAATTGTGAAAAGAAAAAAAAAAAAAAACATTAAGCAAAAATTACAGCATCAGTCTGGTTTGATTACCGGTGATCGTTCTGCTCTGTGATTGATTCTGTTGCTCGTGATTTAGCCTAAGGAGGTAGGACTAAGAATAAAAACAAGAACAGCAACTAAAACAACGCTTTCAGATATAATGCCGTCACACATAATTTGTTTTTCCACAGGGAAAATATGAGACACACAACAAAAGAAAAAAACAAAACACAAAAAATCCCCACATTTTTGACGTTTTAAGAGGACATGTGCAGCCATCCTTCACTGATAAATCAATTTCTGCTCTCAATAGGAGCAGACATTTGTGATTGTAAGTTTCTCACAACAAGCGAATAGGAACGGGTACTCTCACGTATTGTTACTGTTATCGCCACCTATTGGCACTTTATGGGTATTTCAGCAGTTTGGCTGAAAATGTTTAATCCATGTGAATTGAGATCGTTTTATTTTTTAGAAATTGAAGTAAAATAGTAGAACAGTCTGGAACGACGTCATTTTTTTTTTAACATCTTCACCAGAAAAAGGTCTCAAAACTGTAAAACAGCTGAAACACTGGGTACCGTTAAATCTCAACTTAAAACCCACCTGTTTGTAGTTGCTTATGGCTAAATTAGGATTAGAGTGCAGGTTTTGATGTCTATCTTTTTATCCTTTTTAATTTTTCTTTTTCTTTTTAAAAAGAAATCTTTCTCTTTCTCACTCTTCATTCAGTGTCACACGCTGTTTTTTATTTTAATTATGTAGAGCAATTTGAAATGCCTTGCTGCTGAAATGTGCTATACAAATAAAATTTGATTGATTGATTGTTTGATTGATTTGGAATATGCAATGAGTTGTGTGAAATGTCACAGTCTTTATCAATTCACAAAAGAAATAGCTCCAGTTGATTCAGAGCAGAACAGGACAACTGCAAATAAATTAGACCAGTGATTCTTGAGAATAGGGACAAAACAGATCCTATGGATAAAGCACAAAATTTGAATAAAATATACACAAAATATAATTTTTTCAAATATCTGACTAAACTAACCTGGGTCATGTAAGCACAACAATGTATATTTTCCAGGTGTTTGCAGAATATTTTTTTTATTTTAAACATTGTAGTCGGTGGATGATGCCTGTAAAACCTCTTGTCCAGGAGCAGAACTCAATACATTATAATAGTTTAAAACAATTAAAGAAATACTAAAATTATATATTATGACAATTAAGTGTAAGTAGTCATATAAATAATTATAAAAGTATCAATAAATTAAATTTAAAAATCCTTTTTATATATTTTCCAACTCCATTGAAATTTGTCGCTAGTTTTTGTCAACACTGTCAGAAATGAAAAGAATGTAAAAAAATTAGGTATTATTATTTTCTTCTTTTTATTCCTAAGTTGTTTGTCACAACCATGATGTGTCAACACCATAACTGACAATTTACAAAACTTTTATGACATTTTGTTAAATAAAAGCTTAATTTTGGTATAATGTAAAGATTTCATGGACCCGATGAGCCACAATATGGCCTCCTTCAGAATAACATCACATAAATTGAGGTAGTTTAGCTTTTTGTCAACACCGTCAGATGTCAACTCCATCAAAGTTTTTCTGACTCTTTCAGTGAAATTGTTGTCAAATCTCACTTAAATTTGCAATTAATTCATTTTAATGTATTTTACATAAATTACATTACTTCACATGTATGAAGTTTTTCATTTTACTCACTAGTTTGTCACCACCTTCAGTTCTGTGTCAACTCCGTCATGCAGTGTCAAGTCCGTCAGATGGACTTTTTGTTGTTTTTTGTTTTAAATAATATTTATTTTGTTTCTTGAGAAGCATCTGTCTGTAAAATGAGTAAAAATATCACTAAGAGGGTCATTAAAAAATATTTTTTATTTATTTTTGTCAGATGGTGATGACAACGTTATAGGTCAGGTTGATTAAAAATGTCTTTTTTTTTTTTAAATGTTGCAACTGGGAGCCTGTACCTTAGCATCTGTACATTTCCAAAACATTATTTGTCATATTTGCATACATAAGGTTGAGAAATAACAAAAAAAAAATTATGGGAAAATTAAAACCCATTTTGTCCCTATTCTCAAGAATCACTGAGACATAAAATAAGGTTTAGAGGTAAAATATTGCTGTGTATGTGAATGCCAAAGATAGAGATGAAAACAAATTCTGTTCAGATGTTAAACCAATATTTCTATTTTTCCTCCAAAAGTTCTTATAAAAACATAAGAAGTACACAAGAGTTAAAAAATGCAGGCAAAAGAAGGCAGACTTCATGCAGTTACAGTTACATTTGATTCAAATAATCCTCTGTAAATACTTCTGCACAAAAAACAGACCTAATCAAATGCAAAATATGAAGTCACTTAAAAACATCAAAGTTGAGTTTGTTTCTACAAAACAATGAACATTTCAGCTCCATGCATTGATCTAATAGTCAATTTTATGTTCGCTGCTGTGAAAACAGAAGGTGCCATCACTTATTTTGCAACGCCACAGTCATAAAACTCTAAAGAGCTTTTAATATTGGTCAATGTCTACCACTCAGCATCAACACCACAGGCGTCTCGCACTTACAGCAAGAAAAGGCGAAGGCAACAACTGAAGATTGTTTTAATGTAATGTGACGTTTTGAGGAAAGGTTCACTTATCTGCCGCCGGTCCGGCTGAGACAAGGCCGGCTGTGTCTGAAGCCCATGATGTTTACGGCCGTCTGGTGCCACCAGTAAAACATCACCACCACCAGTACGTGCCACAGCTGGTGGCTGGCGCCGATGTAGTTCACCTGACCTGGAGAGGAAGGGAAAAAAAGAGATATACATTTAAAAAATTCTACTGAAAATAAAGAAATTAAGTTTATAATCAAGAGTTGTTTATATATATTATTATTATTATTATTATTATTATTATTATTATTATTATTTTATTTCCTCTAAAGTTTACTTGTGTATAATCATGTCTGAACACTGTAATATTGAAATAAACATTTTTGCTTGGGCACACAAGTATGCTCTATGAAGCTGATTCTGAAAACTGTTTCCAACCAAATGTCAAAAAGGAAAAAAAAAAAAAAAAAAAGGATAAAGAAAAAAGTAAAATATATTACTGATTCTTTTAGTCAATTCTTTGTGGAAATTTGCAATTATTCTATCACAAAATTGAAAAAAAAAATCTTAAAGCTGTATTTGGTCATATATTTATATTTAAAAACATTAGTTGGTTCTTTATTGCTTTTTGTAAAAGTTATAAACAGCCACTACGAAAGTTTCAAAGAGCCGCAGGTTGCAGAAAAACTATAATGCTTTAAAATCAAATAACGTTTCTTGCTTCTTAGACATAAATTAATGGCATAAAGTCTGGTCTGTTCTGGAATTTAAATTTAAGTTGGCATTTCCCACTGAAACACAAGGACTTCATTCAGTTCATATTGCACCAATTTACAGTGAAAGTCATCTCCAGACACTCAGCAGATTACTTTAATAGATCACGGCCATGGATGATGTTATTGGAAAGATTTTTTTTAAATCAGACACAGTCCTGGGTTCGCTTTTTAGGTGCAATTGAGATAATAAGTCTCAGTTAGTGATACTTGGGAAATTCAGATGCAGGTAGTTTCATGACTGAATGGCTTTTTCATCAGATCTTGGAAATCACAGCACAGAGAGAGACGAGTGAAAGACAAAATAAAATCTCACCAGGAAAATATCGCTCAGGAATTTTGGTGGCGTAGAACAGGAACGCAGATCCAGCTATCAGGTACATTACAATCACACGAGGCAGAAACAGCTGCAAAATAAATGGATTGCAAGATTTAATTTTTGGTTTTCATCTCGATTTCTTACGACGCCGACTTTCCTTCCGCACCTGCACAATCTCCGACGCGAACCCTTCACTCAGCCAGATCCAGTGGCAGGCAGGAATCACACCGACGCCCGCCACGCAGCAGAAGATCGTCATCCTGATCATTTTCCAGTCGTTGCTGAGGTAACGAGGGTGAACCTGAGCGCAGAAGATGGCCAGGATCAAGGAGAGCACCGTCAGCAGGTAGACCTGTCGCCAAAACTGGAGGGGCGGGGGAGATGAGGCATAGTCCAAGTCTTCAGTAAGCGGATATCTTTCAAGAGAAATAATCCTTGGATTTGTTGAGAAGCAGCTGCTAAAAGTCTTCACTCACAGCATTACAGTAGAAAGCGTAGAAGATCCCAGGAACGTAGCAGCCCAGGATCCCGATGGAAATGCCGGCGTAGTCCAGCGCCAGCCAGCGGCGGCACGTCTTTTCCAGACGGTGGCATGAGAACATGTGGTATCCCACTGAACACAGCATGCAGACCTGGAGGGAAAACAGTTCAACTTTAATTTATGTAGAGAGCAATAAACGAGCTGCAGAGCTACTACCAGCAACTAGATTACTTTTGGTATCGTAATCACAAGTTTCTGCATCTACAACATGTAAATGTATCATTTCAAGACAAACACAGAATATACAGAGGAGTAGCTATGCAAAACGTAACATGTAAACAGAACCATTCGAAGCCACTGGTTTAAGTCAGAGGTTGCTGATTTAATTACTGGTTTCTGCACAAACTGACAAAAACACACAGCTAACAGTTATTTATGTCAACTTCACTAAGATGAACTACTATTCATCTACACACACCTGTTAAACGATACTGCCGTGATGCATATTTTTGGTTTTGCTCTAGATGAATATTACACATCCTTTCACCAGGTTTTGGGATATTTTAGCTGCTATATGAATAGTCTTTTTTCTACATTTCTTTTTACAAAAAAGTGTTTTTTGTTCTGTTGCTGTTTGCAGATATTCTCAGGAAGGTCACTTGCACTATAAAGGCCTCATGTTGCTACATAAAGTACATCAAAAAAATTATTGATAAAGTTTGTTTTTATTGTTACTTTCCTTTATGTTTAAATTTAGACTTGTGTAATACTATTAAAAAAAACACATCAGCAACACATTTCAGCAACTGATGTCAAGATAATCATTATCCACCTTCAAAAACTTGTATTGGTTGATTTCTAATGGTTCTCAGTTAAATAAAAACACTTGCTTCATTATGTATTGTGGTGAAAATAGCATTTTGCCTTGACACAGTGGTGTTTTACTCAAAGTTACCCAAAGGAAACCTTTACTCAAATGACTTCAAAAGATGTTCCAACCGGGTATTAATTTGAGGGTGTGCACAACTATGCAACCAGGTTACGGCTCTTTTATACGTTTATATTCAAGTTGTACTGCACATGTCACTTTAGAGATGGAAAAAGTTCCTAAATGAGCTAATTTAGTTGACTTTAAACAGGGTTGTGTACATGTTTTTAATCCACCGTGACTCCACTGTCGATACACACCTGAGAGGGTGCAGCTGACTGAACCTGCAGCAGGAAAAGTAACCCTACATGAGTCAGTTTGTTAAACCAAACAATGAAGGAAGCAATCAGCTCACCACTGATGGACAAACAAAGAAAATCCTCTGGAAAAAAAATAAAAAATCAACAAGCAGCAGACTACAGCAGCTGTTACCTGGAAGCAGAAGAGTCCTATAGTGTAGATGACGTAGTCTTCTCTGTTTGCTCCAGAGGCTGGTAGTACTGAGGAGAGGTCATTGACCCCAAGAGAGAAAAAAAGCAGAAAACCCAGAAGGTGGCTCCAGATATTCACAGTCTCATTGGACAGAATAAATATACTGTAGGGAAAAGAAAGCAGGAAACCATAAGAACCATGTAGAATATTGCAAAAGGTTACTTTACATGTTATGTTTATTAAATAAAATATGCAGCTGTTTTATTTCCTAAACATTTGAAAAAAACTGATATATCTATTTTAGCATTTGAGTCGATTAAGAAAACATATCAATTTGTTTTCTTGAGGACTTATATCATGTAGGGATCTGCAAATGATAATGGTCTATTTAATCCGATTTCACCTGTTTCAACGACTGCTGAGCTGTGGAAAAACTTTTTTTTAGGTGAGTTCTTTGTGATATAAATTCATGGAGAGCCTATCGTACTTCTCACCTCTTCAGGCAGAGTTTGGAGGTCAGGTGTGCCCTGTAGCCGTCTGTGATGTAGGGGTTTTCTTTGAGGAAGAGGGGGATTTGTTCGTAGGTGTACAACCGAATCCTGTGCGGCAGCAGCACCGGCCAGTGCTGGTAGCTGCTCAGCTCTATGTAGTGGGCAGTTTTCAGCAGCTTCTTCGGCATCTTCAGCAGCATCTTGTTCTGGGCTCCACGGACACGGCAAAGCAAGCTGGAGACGTTAAGGCTGCGGAGTAAATAAACAGGAAAACGCAACGATCAAAAATCTAGCGACGTATAAACAAATAGGACAAACTAAGCAATAATTCCAACAAAAGAAAAAAAAATGATGAATTAGACCTTAAATGTTACGGCTCCAAGTTCTGACAATAAGCTCTGAAACCAGCGAAACAAGCATGTTCAGTTTTTTTTCTTCTTCTTTTTTGCTAAACTGGTTTGTTGATGTCGCCCAGCAGGCTAAACCTAAGATGCTAATGCTAACAGGTTGATAAACTTGTATAAAAATAACCGGAAGCTCACCATTATCAGTCCGACTGTCCTCGAACAGGTATTTCAGCCATATCCGGACGGCTGTTGGTTTGACGCGGTGGTAAAACAGAATCACATTTTGGTAAATGTACACATTTTAATACGCTAACGGATAGTATAAGTGTAGAACCTTTCAGCAGCATCAAACCTGTTTGTTTTGATAGGAAATATGGAAGCTATACGTTACTGCCACCTACTGATGAGGGTACAGCATTACCTCTGGAGCCATTAAACGTTAAAAATAGAAAAATGCATTATATTACTGTTAAGTTACATTTACATTGAATGGAATTTGGCACCTGCCATAATTTAAATAATAATAATTATTATTATTATAATATTATAGCAGTTGTGGTAGTTATAATACCACACAATAATAATAATAATAATAATAATAATAATAATAATAATAATAATAATAATAATAATAATAATTTTATATTTATATATTTATACACACACACACACACAAACAAAATACACATTCCCATAGAAACTTTTTTATCCAAACTATTGCAGAGTTATTACAACTGTGAACAAACAACTTTGTGGTTTATCATTAATTTAATTGAACAGTTTGTAATTTGGTCTAAATCTGATCACATAATTGGACTGTACTGGAATCGCTTGAATTAACCTGAATTTATTTTGTACTACTAGATTCTGTACATTTGGATTTATGTTGGACCTGTCTGTCCTGTAAAGTGTCTTGAGTTGGCAGTTGATGTTGTGAGTTATGTGAATAAATAATCACATGTACTAATACCCATTCGCACACGGACCCACAAATTCAATTATATGTTAAAAACAACATAATTGGAGCAACGTTTTCCTGGAGCCTTGGCACAAGAAATGGTAGGTCAGTAAATAACCAGTAAACCATGCTTTGTGTTTGTTTAGAGCCTTTAAAGTAAATTGCAGGTATGTATGTCTTTTTGAGAATATTTCTTTAATCTTAATTTATTTTCTATAGGCTAAAAATTAAACACCAGTTCACATCTTGAGGGTTGCTATTATAAAAAATTCCAGTTATGCAATTGACGACAGTGTAATTAAAACACAGCTTGCTGTCTGACCTCTTGAGGCTAAAAGTCTTGCTTTGTTTGTTTATTTAATAGGCCAGGCTTATGACCACGGAGACAGTTTTGTTTTTTTTACACTGTGATAGACTGCAGGGATTAACTGTGGTCACAATATTTCTCTCTGGGTTTTCAGCTGTGGCAACAAGCATTCCTTCATTCTTTGTACTATTAACTGCACATTTGCCCACTATTCCTCAATCAGCAGGGTAATTGTCAGCCTTCCCTGTTATAAGGAACTCATCCTGTTTCTGCTTTTCTAATTTGCAAATAATAAAAATAATTTTTTAGCCTTTTGTTTTGAAATTTAATATAAAAGAAGAAACAACCACACCCCCAAAAAAAAACAACAGAGATCGCATCATCCATTTTGAGGGAGGGGGATTCATTATGCTGTGTTATTTTATGAGGCGTTTGCTGTCATGACTTCATTCAAACGGTTTGCTGAGCTGAAAACCAACTTGGAATCCACATTGCATCCTTGCACGCTCCACAATGAAATATGTAATTACAGGGCTGCTGCATCACCAAAGGACAGACAGGAATGAAGCCAACATCTCAGCCTGATGAGGTCTGATAAAGTTCAGCTTTGTGACAAGAAATTGGTCTTCTTGCTCCAGAAGGACTTGAAAGGCATATAAATTATGAGTTAATCAATATGTTGATGGCGCAAACCCTGACTCGTCGCATGGTGATCACTGTAATTCACCATTTGGGAAATCACGTTTTGGATAAGCTTTGAGCATACGGTCTGAAGAGCGTATTCAGTTACATTTCCATCTGCAGTGGATTAACACAATAATGATGCACTTGTTTAAACATTTTGGATAAAAACACATTGTGTAGCTTATTTACAGGACTGTCAAAGTTGTAGAGCATAACAATTTTAATAAGCCACTGGGTTGATCTCACACAAAGTGACATGTTTGGCTAATTCTTAAAGTCAGTGGGACATTATTTAGCTTCTTATCCTAAATAAGATAATAAGCTAAAGTCTCATAAAAAAAATTTAATTATTTATTTTGGTCACGTGTTGGTTAACTCTGTGTTTTTCTACTGTGGCATTGTTATCTATTTAGTCAGCTGATCTTGTAGAAGGCACAGGAAGAGAATGATGTATCTTCAAAATAAAAGTCCATACCAAATATGTCCATGTTTTTCTGGCAATCCCAGTGTTAATAATTTGTTCTATAGATTTCACATTATTAAAAAAAAAAAAGTCAGAAATAAACAAATGGTATGTTGTATCTCTATCTCTGGAACAGTCTGTGTAAGGAAACCAGGAGCAAGGAGAGTACAGTAGATACTATATATATATATATATATATATATATATATATATATATATATTTTTTTTTTTTTTTTTTTTAAAGAAAACAATAACATATATTCTATCAATATTGACTCATGAGAGTGTTGTAGCATTACAAAAATATATCTTGTTTTCTTTATTATTATTATTATATGCATTTCCTGTTTTGTGATGAATGATGTATATGGATAATTGATTGATGTTTTGTTGCTTATGCAGAAATGTATTACCCTTGAAAGAAGGGGTCTATATGAGATGCTTTTTTCTTCAAACTGCTCCTTTTCATTTTAAACGTTTGTTTAAATATCAGCCTGTGACATGTTTGAAATGTAAATTATTGAAATAAACACAAATGGGACAACTAATTTGTCATTTTCAATGGTAAAAAGAAAAACTGTAAAAATGATATTGTTGTATTTATTTTAATGTCGGAGGCACCACTAGTGGAAAAATCTCAGTTAATTCTCAATTTTGGATTATTGTCCACAGAAAGAAACGTACTCAAATGGACTTTTGTAAATTTGCAATGTCACAGGTGTCAGTAAAAGTAAAAGACACTGAATAGGCCACAAATTGTGCCCTGCATATATGTATTTATATCCTCTATCTTTATTCCAAACCTATTTGTATAATAAATTTTTTACCTTCAACTAAGTAACAATTTAAACAAGACTCAACAAATGTGTGAGTTATTTTTTTTTTTATGTTTTAAACACGAGTTTATTGGTGACCCTGTCTTTCTTAAATAAAAACCTGAATTGGTCGGCATAATAGTGGGGTTCTTTAATCCTGGCAGGAAGTCGGCAGGCCGGAAGTTCTTTGTTTTCATCGTGGGACATTTGACGGTGGTGCCTGCAGCTGCGCGCGCCCTGCCCCTCTCGCCACTCTCAGCCTGCTGCTGCCTTCCTTTCCTTTGCCTCTGCGCACACATGCATAGTCAAAACAGCACTGATTCAACATGTGAGCAGCCGACCAGAAGCCATTCTAACAGTAGTGGCTCGTTTCTCTAATCCTCCCTTGAATCAACCGGGTGCTGATATGTAACGCATGGACCATGGATCGGATCTGGACGCGGTGCCAAATCCTGCTGCTGGTTCTGCGCGTTTGCTCCATGAGTTCAACGCTCCCTGAGGAAGGCGCGTCCTGCGATGGAGCGTTTGATATTTATTTTGTTTTGGACAGGTGAGTTATGGTGGCTTACTGCGTGCTGTTAATTGAAATGGTGTTAGTTTCTACAGGAGAGGCTGCCTTAATCTCAGTTTTGTCCATGTATGGACAAAACTGGTTTCCCTTGTCCCACCAAATGCAAAACACTCCTGGTCTTATATCAAACATCCCTGACCCGGGCTTAGTTTATTCATTTTCATTATATATTATTTTTTATAACGTCTTAATATTTTTTTTTGCAATATATGCATATTTTTACTTTACAAATAAAACATAACTGCTGCTCTAATCTCGGATTTATGCAGGCATCATGGAGAACCACAGCTGCTCTTAATTCTCCTAGTTTAGTTTTAACTGTATTAAAACCTGCTTTTTCTGTCAAGTTATGGGTCTCTACAAAGTATTATAGAAATATATGTTGGCTTACAAAGTAGCTTTTTAAATAAAAAAAATTAAAACCACAACCCCAAAGTGTTTTATTTGAATCTTTATATTGTAGTCCATACTTGTAAAGTGAAAGGAAACCTATATTTTTGAATTGCAAATAAAAAACTGAAAAGTGTGGCATTTGTGTTCAGCCTCCATGAGGCAAACCGCTATATTTTCGGGGTATTCCTCCACCAGTTTTGCACTTCCAGAGACTATTTGCAAGCCAGCTGAACCTCGGTCAGATTGTTATGGAAAGTGTTAGTAAATAGTTTTCTGCTCATGTGAAATATTGCATCACGTTTCCAGTTGAACTTTGACTGGGCCATTCTAACTCATAAATTGTTGTCAGGGTTTTTGTCCTGAAGGAAGGTGAACTTTCACCCCAGTCTCAGTCTTTTTTCTTTCGTTGACAGGGTTTCTGTCAAGATTTGCTTGTATTCAACTTTCTTCAAACCGTGTTGCGTTTTCTATGTGTTGTGCAAGGATAATTTTCCCACACTCGTACCATTTTGCATGGACAAAACACCAGCCGTGTGTACCCAAGATGTCGTGTGGCCAGCTGTTGATCTGTCACATAAAATCCAAAATAAATTCAGGTTTGTTACACAATGTTCAACGTTTAAAGTGTTTGTGTGTTTTTTTTTTCTTTTCTTTTCTGTTTTTATAGGTCAGGCAGTGTTTCTAAACACTGGAACGAGATCTATGGCTTTGTGGAGCAACTCACCAGCAGGTTTGTCAGGTAATCCAAATAAAGGTTTTGCACATTATTCCTCCTCTTTTTTTTTTTACTATCGAGGGAGAAACAAATATCCTTCTCCTGCAGATTCAAGAAAACAAACTTTTACGAGTCACGCATTCAGAAACAGACATTAACACGGAGCAAACCAAAACTATTTAAGTAGTGGCTAGTCTTTAAATAAATATAGTCCAACAAAAGAGGGTAAAGAGAAGTGGGGCACGGCTATTTGAGGTTGCAGACGTCACACAAAGCCAACAACTGCTCCAGAACTCCTCTGGGTAATGGTGTGTGGTATCTTTAGTTCTAATAGCAGGGTGGGTAAAACTGGACGTTAGCATGCAACAGATGTTAAATCTCGTTCTGACCTCTGCAGCCACTACCCCCACTTTAAAAAGCAAAAGCAGCAGAATGAGTAGAAGTACATGTTTAGCTCAAGCTTTCGGGAAACGTTCAACACATTCAATGTTTGACAATGCTTGGTAATGTGATGTGCTTCAGCCCCAGGATGAGGGTCTCCTACATCGTCTTCTCATCCAATGCGTATGTAATACTCCCTCTAACAGGAGACAGGTATGTTTTCACCTATTTTTATAAAAAAAAAATTTTTGCTCTGTTTTACAACGCATCTTTTTATTTTCTAACTAAAAACAATGCACAAGAAATGTACATTTTTCCCAAACTCATGTTGGTTTGTGATTTTCTCCAACAGGTTTAAAATAGAGGAGGGTCTAGACACGCTGAAACAAATCAAACCTTCTGGTGAAACATACATGCACGAAGGCTTAAAAGCGGTAAGCTGTTAATCATAATCTCATAAAACTCTTTTGTTGTTTGGTCACAGGAATACATCTAACCTCAGCAATGCCATATATTTTACTTGGCGTGTTCCACAGCAAGTTGCACCTCAACCTCTCACTTTTTATAGCCCTTAATAAGCTTCTGCGATAATTCTGTCTGGATATTTGACCACCTCTTGATGGCAGAAGTAGCGGAGTTCAATTAAAATAATTGTTTTCCTGGAACAGATCTGGCATTTGAGCGCAGTCCACAGTAGGGTTGAGGTTTGGATTTGGCCAGTCAATTCCAAAAAGCTTGATATAGTTGGCTTAGGGTTATCGAAAGGGTTTGGATATGTGATTTGGTTTATTGGCCTATACAAGAATATCCAACGGTGTTCAAGGTTTTTATTGAGTTAAGTTAAAGAAATGTGAGGAAGTCCCCCAACACTGTTCCGTTTACTTCTGTGACAAAGACTTGGTTTGTGCAGAGTTAGTCCAGTGTTCCTAGCTTTGAAAGCCTAGACTCTCCTGAACATATTTCTTATTTTTATGGCTGAACCGCTCAGTTTTTGTGTTTACAGACTGTAAAAACATTTCTTCAGATCATACATGACAAGTCTGAGATTCAAAGTGTTCATGCTGGAGCAAGAGCTTCTTGTTTGGTTCTCGGTTCTCAGCTTTTAACTCGTGACAGTTTTTGTAAACCAGGTAATATTGCCTTGTCGTCTGAACAACTTGAATTTAATGATTCAGATAAATGAATGAAATATTTCGCCTGTCAGGTGTCAGAACAGATGAAGACCCAAACTTCACTGTCATCCAGTATCATCATTGTTCTGACTGATGGCAAGCTGGACATCTACCTGTATGAAATGAGTGTGAAGGAGGTAAAACACACACACACACGCATACAGAAGCACAAGCTGCTGAAAATAAGTCTTAATAGAGGATGTGGGTGTGGGGAAGGTTTGAAGTAATCCCCACTTCATTTTTTTCCCCAGCTGGACTATATTTATGTATAAACCAATGAGGAACATAGCTGGAAAAGAACTTAATCTAATTTGACCAAAACAGGTTTATTTTTAAGGCTTTTGTCAGTGCTGACTTCTGCCTGAACTAAGAGTTACTTTGAGCTAGTTACCTTTTTTTTTGTAGTAACTTTCATCTGCTCTGATCTCGTAAACTGTGCTGTTTGAAGCAGAATTCCCCTTCCTGTGTTGTGATTCCCAGGCGGACAAAGCCAGAGGATTTGGAGCCAGAGTGTACTGTGTCGGGGTCATGGACTTTGATCACAAACAGGTAGGAGGTACCTCTCTTCTTTTACTATTCATTCATATGAAGCCATCTAGAACCGTGAGAGCAAAGCAGCTTGTTTAAATATTGACTTTTTATTTGCCTTTCGGTCTGGGTAATTCTGTGTTAGACTGTAAGAGGGACTCACAGAAAACCCTGCTGTTTCTGCCCCACTCACCCTCCTTGACACTGTTGTTTAGTCTGAGGTCAACCGAACCCTTCCGGGATATGAAAAGTAAGCAGCTGGCAGGTGTTTGGAGATCTGGGTTTATAAGTTTTTGACTCGTCTCAGAGAAGCCAATGTGCAGTTTTAAGAATGCATCCTCACGTCTGAGCAGGACAAACATGAATATCCTTTGTTGACTGTAAGAACCATCGGGGGAATAAAGCCACATACATTAAAACCCCACAGTGATTGAGAATCACTCCTCTGCTGTGACATGTGGTCTTTTCCACAGTCTGCAGTGCCTCATTACTCCTAATGAGATTTGGAAGGCAAAGGAAAACACTGTAATTACATTGGAGAAATGATATACCGCATCGTTGCATCTTGTTGTGTATCTTGGAGTTGTGTCAGCATCAATGGTGCTATCAGTATGTGTGAAAAATAATATCAAATATGATGCTAAGATGCTCCTCCCCCTAAATGTCCCTTGAAGTCTTCAGTGCGAGCGATCTTCTGCCCAGTTTCAGACCCACAGCTCTCACTGGCCTACAGAGGAAGTAATTACATCACTCTCTAATGATATAATGCCAGAGAAACTTCCTGCTTTGCTATCATTAGCTGGAGGCTGCAGACAGCTGTCCGGAGCTTTCATCTCCTAGGAACAGACTTGCCCTCCTTAAATGTTGCTGAAGCAAAGAGCATCGCATCATCACAGGGGACAGACCTCCCTGAAAGGCGTCAGGATGAACTTGCAGAGCTTCGCTTCAAATTCCCTCCAAATGTTTTCATTATCTTTGGACTTAAAATCCCGACAGTCAACTTTCAGCAGGTTCTTTTTTCTTCAGAAATACCATCCACTTGGACCCCTTCAACTCTCTATGATAATCTGACTACCTTTCCTCTCTCCGATGTAGAAAGGCGTCACCACGGCATAATCCATGGTGACTATTTGGTTTCCAGGGTGCCGTGTGGGCTTTCCACCACACATTTAAACCAGAGCAATATTTATGTCCCCTAAATGGCTTGAAAACTAGGCTTCTTATGGCTTTTTTCTTGCAATGACTTTATGCATGTCAAGTGTCCATAAAGACTCGATTTGTTAAATGCATGACTAGTAGACAGTCAGTCATCTACTGTGCATCTCTGCAGCTCCTCCAGGGTTACCATGGGCATTGTGGCTTGGATTAAACTGTTCAAATCTTGGGCTGTTTATTCTGAATGCAACTTAGTGCTACTTATGGGGATCAGAGTACACTGAATATAAATACAAGTTGCACTTTTCAGATTTTTATTTGTAAAAGAAATAAAAAAATGACTTGAACATCAATTTTTCTTTTACGTCACAGTTTTGCTCTGTTTTATGTTGGTGTGTCACATCAGATACTGAGATCTTATGTGATAGATATTGAAGCTTGGGACAACAATGTGCGTGGACAGAAACTGAACTGATCCAGTCAAAACTACAGCTACAAACTAGTGATCAGAACAAAAACCTGGGTGCAGTGATGGACTCAGACCTGAATATTCAGAGTCACATAAAGACAGTTACCAAGTCTTCCTTCTATCACCTAAAGAACAACGCCAAGATTAAAAGACCAATGTCTCAGCAAGATCCAAAGACACTCAAACAATTCATTTACCTTCAGTTGCATTGCTTACTGCAACAGTGAATGCTGCTGTTGGCGTTCTCACTAAAAACAAGAAGATGGAGCCCATAACCCTAACCCTGGCTCCCTGTAGTTCAACCAGTGTATGATATAAAGCACTTTTAACTGCCTTGTTTCTTAAATGTGCGATACAAATAAACTTGTATTGTATTAAAAACATTTTCTACTTTGGTCACAGCTTGCAGAGATAGCAGACGGCACAGAACAAGTGTTTCCGGTTCTTTCCGGATTTCATGCCCTCAAAGACGTTGTCAGCAAGGTAAGTTTGTGTTGTAAAATTCGATCCGGAATATCTGCACAAACGGGTGCAAACGGCACGTCAGTCTTGTCTGGTATCGTCTTTGTGCTTCGCAGGTCCTGAAACAGTCGTGCAGCGACGTGTTCACAATAGAGCCGTCCAGCGTCTGTGTGAACGGTAGGTTTGTTTTGAGGACTTTGTGTTGTCTGTAAGGTTGTCCCAAAAAGTCAAATAATTGTTAATGACTGTGTCGGTATGTGGAGTAACCTCTTTGTTTTTGCTATTTATAGTTCTGTCATGATAACAAATTTTCCTGGACAATAAATTCTCATGAAAATGATTGTGATAATCGAAAGCATTGTTGTTTTAAGACCGTTTACAAGTGGTATGTTTATAAGGGCGTAATAATGCCAGTTTGCCCTCTCTAGAACCAATAAACTTTAACTTTGTAAAGAACCATTCAGATTCAAACTGGAAGATATTTCAAATAACCAAAATAAAACACAACCAAACACAACAAATAAAACATAAATAAAAACCACATCCAACAGAAACCAGAAATAAAATGGATGTGTAAACAAAATTTCCCTTTAAAAAAAATATGAATCACCAGAATGGAAATTATTGAGCTCATATTAATTCACCATGTGATTAATTAGTTCATTGCTTTATACATTTTTAGTTAGATTTATAATTTTTTTTTCTGGATGATTTAGCCTGGGAGTGTCTTAAATTTCTAAAAGATTCATTTGGAAAACATTTTAAGATGTTTTGGTCACCAGTGACTCCAGACCTAAACAATAAAACAAATCCTTTGGAGAAAACTTCTCTCAACTACATAATGTCCCCAAAACTGTTGCAGAAGTTGGATAGGGTGAGGCTAGTTTGCTGGTGTGTTTTGCGAATTCAACTTGGCAATGTGTTGCTGAGGCGGACTTGTGTAATCAAAACGTTTGACTGTTCTTTGCTTTTGGCCATGGAGTTTCATTCCAAAAGCTGCAGGTCACTGAACATCTGAAGATGCCGTTCCCTGACCACAGACCAAACACGAGAGTTGATTTAGTCATGTTAGCATTGACTGGTTTCTCCTCTACTTGGCTTAATATTTTACTGAAGGGTTGTTTTCTACTCTTATCTGTCCAGATATGTTTGATTTAAACTCTGACTGGGACATGCAAAGACCTTCACAGTCTGCTCCTGAAACTTCTCCTTTCGTTATCTCGACTGTGTGTTTTGGTTCATCATTGTGTTGGAAGACAAATTACAGGCCTGATTGTTGAAATGCATTGGGGGAAACCTTCTGGATGGGTTTCAGATCTACTGGGGGAACATCAGATCTCCACCTAACAATCATTATGGTTCTTTTGTCTATTACTCATATTTGGTCCCAACCCCAAATCATAACGTCATACATCTTCTGATATTTTCTTATGACTTATGGGGCTCTGTAGAAACGTGAGCATGTAGTTGTTTATGTATAACTAAATGATGCCATGAGGAAGAGGAAAACTCCACCTACAGATAAACATAGAGGGGATCCTATCTTGCTATGAATAAGTAATTTTCAGATGACAAACTTCAGAGATTCTTTTCAGAACGACAGAAATTTGATGTTGTGACGGTTTTAAGCCGACAAGCCTTTGCAAACTTTAATTCAGTTTAGAATATTTGGGATAAACTAGAAGGTAAAAGTTAGGAGAAAAGCTGCTTGAAGTGCTCATTGTTTTGATCCGCTTTGATATTTTCCTCTCTATCCGCCTCAGAAATCGAAGATCTGCCACGAAATTCCTAGAATAACTACAACTGTGAAGATTAAAGTGTGTTAAAAGTGGAAGAATGGCAGGTTGAAGAAACTTCCAGATGGCTGAAAAAGGATTTATTATCGCCAGTGATTCTGCAGTCAAGTCCGTTTTATTTGACATTGTATAAAAGTAACAAATGAAGCTTGAGCTACCATCTGATGGTGGCATATGTTACATAAGGTCCTATTAATTAAATTTAAGTTAATGAAAAAATGCAGATCTGAACATGAGATTTGGAGCTACTCTGTAATTCACATTTATAGTTTGGCTATTTGGATATAAACCTATGAGGTTATTTTATGGGGGTTTTTTCTTTCATGCTACTGTCTTTTTTGTTTGTTTGTTTGTTTTGCATTATCAGACAAAATATGAATCTGACCAAATGTTTTTGGCTATGCGGTTTTAAAAAAAAATAGAGTTTTGTAAACTTTATTGGGACTTTAACTGGAACCGGTGCTTCTGTTCAGCTCTTCAAACAATGAAGCTGCATCTGGTCCAAGACAAGGATGTAAACGTGGAAAAGTATGGTGGAGAATCTGTGATGCTGTGGGCCTGCTGCACAAATTTCACTTGGTTTTAGATTTTGTTCCCTCCACTAAATGAATTTACTGAAATTCAAGATCAGACAGATTTGATATTTTGATAATAAAAGCTGACACACACTATTTAAAGTCTTGAAGTGTATTGAAAAGTCACTCAATAAGTGTTCTTGTCATTCCCGTTTTGTTATCTTCCAGAGTCTTTCAACGTGGTTTTAAAGGGGACCGGATTTAGCGGAACCAAGAGGATCGACAACCTTCTCTGCTCTCTCACTGCCAATCAAGTGACTTATTGTAAATGACACACTCACGACATTTCATACCCGTTTGTGGTTTTAGAAACTGTTACTTGCTGCTGCTGCTGCTGCTGCTGTAAACCATCCGAGGGAATCTGTTTGCACCAATGCTTCATGGAACATCGACATGGCGCCATATCGCTCACGGAGGGAAAAACTATCAAGTGCCACTTGGGACAGTGTGCAGATATCTGAGCTGCAACGGAAAATCAGGAGTCATGGCAGAGAGAAACAAACAGTAGCTGCCTTTTATCAGTTGTGGCGCGAGAACAGAGGAGACATTATGAGGCTGAGCAGAGGGAGGGAAGAGATGCTCCCTGCCCATTAGTCTATTAGCAGATCGATGGCATGAGCCGCGCTGAGGTCAGTGTCACTGAGAGGACGAGCGCACGCAGCATGTGATTCCTGTTGAGCTGCTGTAGGATGCAGGGAAAGTGTTTACTTAACTCCCAACTTCCCCTGTGGTTTGTATAAAAAAAAAATCAACTTAAACAGAAAATCTAACAAAGATGCTTAACTTTTTAAAATGATTTTACCTCTAAAGTTAAATGTCAAAGCAACAAACACTGCATTTCATTAGTGTACAATATCTCCAGCTTTGTACAACGTGCCCTTTTTTTGGGATTTATTCCGTTTCTGTGTTTTTCCTCTCAGATGAGAAGCCGACAGTTGTCCAAGATGGCTACCTGCTGTGTCCAGCTCCTCGTCTGTATGAGGTTGGACAGTAAGTCTGCAAACTAATACAACTATTAATGAGATGTACATAAAAACAATAGCCTTACAATCAAAGATTGATTAGATTGTGACAGTAAAATACAAAAACTTTTTTCAGAGTATAATTGCACAGTAAAGCAGGTTTGTCATGTATCCATAATTTCAAACTTTTTGATAATTGCTGGAGATATTATCATGTTGATTAAATATTACCTCGTAGCCATTTCCTGTCTTGTGTAGATCAGTGTACGTCTGCCTTGTATGAATGAATTGAACAAAATCTGTGTCACGTGATCCAAGTGAAGGAGGAAATAATTTCACATTTCTTTTGCACTCTAATTGACTTCTTAGAAAATTAAATACAAATTACATAAAAATAGTTCCCAATAACTGTGGCATCTATTTCATCATTTTCAATATTTTCCCCCACTTTGTTAAATTAAATATTAGAGTTTTCAATTTTTTATTTTTTATTTTTGCATTTTCACCAGTAATTTAGCTAATTGTAGAGGTAGTTGTGTTTTTTTTACATTGGTTGTTTTGTTACTCATATGTTCCTTGGAATCCTTAATTATGACTTTTAGAAATGTTTTTTTTTTTTTAATGAAATGCTTCTGAGTGTGTTAAAAGATAAACCAGTACAGAGTTTGTGTAAAGCTGTCTGCAGGATTTGGATAAAGCAAAGTGAGTTTGGCCTGGATATCTCTGGGATTTAATGAGCCAAAGTCAATTTGACCGTATGGACCGCAAACAGATCCATAGATACAAAAAATCTCTACAAACTGCCGAAATCTTTGGGTTTTCTCAGATCAGAGCATCTGAATTTCTGCATAATCTACAGCAGTGAGTAAGAAAATCTAGTCCAAGCATAATTACAAAAAAAGCTTTTTGTTTTTGTTTTTTTCCCTCGAGTCCTTCATTATCTCCTGGTGTAACTTAATTTGATATCTGGGTACCTCGGTACTTTTGTCTTCTCGTTTTGGACTCGGCAGTTTATGTCATAACAACGGGTGTTTTCCTGGGAGATGCTGTTGGAGTAATGTTTCTTCTTCTTCTTCTGATGATTTTTTCAGTGCCTCTGTTTGTTGATTACAGATCAGTTGAAGTGCTGATTAGCCTGAACAATGGACAGTCGTACATCTCCGCTCCCGTCGCCATATACGCCACCTCATGCGTGGGTATCAATTTAAACTCTGTTGTGCTAAATAAAACAACCTTTCTGTTGGTGCTGGAGAAAATCTGAGAGAGGGTGTAGGCAGCACTGCTGTTTTTATTTTATGTTTTATACATAAATAATCATATTTGCACAGTTAGTGGGGATCACACATTTTGTGCCTTGTTTGCTGCAGTCAGATGGGATCTGGGTGCTGTGGCTGCTGCTGGCCTTGTTGCTGTTACTGGCTCTTGGTTTATTCTGGTGGTTCTGGCCTCTCTGCTGCACTGTGGTAAGTTTACCTTTCTTTTATTTCCATATTCTTTTGTTTATCAGGCTTTTTTTTGTAAAATACCAACCACACAACACCCTGTGTTTCCTTTAAGTCACATCTCAGATAACCAAATAGAGTTAGACGTTGGTGTGCTCAAAAAGTAAAGTAAATTCTCTTGGAAGTGTAAGCCAGTGTAGCTATATAAGCAACAGCTAAGAAAGCTTATTTAGCAACCTGCTCCCTAGCCAGCATATGGCACTACTTAGTACTATATATGTACTGATATATGTACTATATGGACTGAGGTACATGCTTTCAAAAGTGCTAATTACTGTCAAAGACTGGACAAATTACTAAATTCTACCCATGAGGCAGCCACATTGGAAACTGGGTGAGAAACCTCCTTCATACGGTCAGAGATGGCGCCAGAGTCACGTGTGAAGGAGGAATTGTCACAGAACACTAAGGTGGCCAACCTAAGTTTCTATCTATTTCTAAGTCGGTTTAAAGGTTTTACATGTTTGTGACAGAGATGAAACTTTTGACAGGCAAATATAAACAAGGTAAACAGACGTTGCTGTGCTTTACAGAAGTCATATTGGATTTAGGGTTTCACTTGGTGACTAATGGAGCACACACAAAAACAAAAGTGAGCCTATAATTACATGACATACAGATAATAATATATTGCTAAATATATATAACGTAGCATTTTCAAGCAGTCTCAGACAGAAAACATACAATTAATATTAAAAATGTTAAAATTCTTAGAAATCCAGTGTCCCATATAGCTAAAACTAGTCTGGATTATTCCAGTTGATTTATTTGATTTGAAGCCCATAAATGTTTGATATTGTTTTCACACAGGTCATCAGGGACCCACCTCCCTCTCGTCCTCCTCCGCCACCTCCTGTTTTTGTAAGTAAAAAAGTCTTTTCTGAAGAACCTCCATGTTTTTGGGCGGTATACCTCACGCTGCCATCTTGGCAGAGGTGATTGAGAGAAGATCTAATTTTGGGTGAACACAGAAGGAGCGTCGGTGGAGCTTGGGAGGCTGACAGAGAAATGCTTTGGCAGAGTTCATTTTTTGAGCTCTAGTGAGAAAACTGAATCCCTTATATTTCTGTCATGGTGGAGATTAACTTCTAGCCTGACTAACATGTCACAGTTGCAAGTTAGTGTTTGTTGACTTGGACTAGATCATATTAGATTTAAAAAAATGAATATAAAAGTCCAAATTTGAAGGCATAAACTTGTGTATATTTATTTTACTCCCTAATTTTATTGTAAAGTATATTTTGATGTTTTTTTCACTCAGGAACCAGAAGAGGATCCTCTGCCCAAACACAAGTGGCCTACAGTAGATGCTTCGTACTACGGAGGCAGAGGTCCTGGAGGAATCAGACGCATGGAGGTGAACATTTTAAAGTGTGAGCTGGAGAACCTTTTCAGGATTTATTTTTGTAAAGTTTGTGTGCGCCCACTTCCTGTAGGTGAAATGGGGCCAGATGGGATCCACAGAGGAAGGGTCGCGACTGGAAAAAGCCAAAAATGCTACTATCACTATGCCAGAGGAAGTGGAGGAACCCATCATTCCTCGGCCTCCGCCAAGACCTCCACCTGTTTACCACTCCCCGACCCAAACCAAATGGTACACTCCCATCAAGGTGAGATCATAGGATCCAACGTATCCATACGGTCTGTGAAACAAATGACATTTAGGCAATTTAATACAAATTTTCTTCATACAAAAATTACACGTTGATGTCCTCTTCAGGGGCGTATTGATGCGCTGCTGGCTTTACTGAGAAGGCAGTACGACAGAGTGGCAATCATGAGACCAACACCTCAGGACAAGGCAAGGAACTGCCCCGATACTTCACCACAAAACCAAATACAAATGTATCTGATCATTATCAATTATAGATTATTACCTTTAGGTTCTTTAGAAGAGCAGAAATGTTTTCCAGAACAGGTTTTCACATATCCATTTTCTTTTAAAATAAATAAACATATTTAATTTGATAAAAACGTATTTGGCGTTAAACTTAGTTATTATCACCCAGACCAATAGATAACAGCTTTCTGCACTTAGCTTACTGTAATTAGTAGTATTTGATGAAATTGATGAATTTGATGGAATTGGTTGTTTATAGCGTTTGGGTAATTACTTGTTTTTGTTTATTTTCTGGAGTTCTTCTACCTAAATTTGAGATATTAATGGAACCAGATAATACATAGAAGTACATTATAAAATAGAAAAGATAAGTAATTTAGCAAATATGTATCATGACTTTATTTGAAAGCCTAATTTGGGTTTTAAATTTGTCAAATTGCTTCCACAACCACATTCAAATAAACCAATAAAATGGTGTGTAGGTCCCCATTTAGAGTTGTGGATGATCTTTTTATGTTTACTTGAAAAGTATGACTTAACAAGAAACATGCATAAAAGACATATTATCTAATACAATAGTGCTTTTTAAGACTTATTCTTGGTCATGTTCATCAACACTATCCACCTTTCTGTTGTCTTTTAGGGCCGCTGCATCAACTTCACCAGAGTTCGTTCTCGCTGAAGTGGATCAACTTTCACTCTCTAGTCTAGTTTTTTTTTTCCGCCAAAGATCTCCAACACCTACTTCCAGAAGTTAATGTCTAAATTTCTGTGCGTTGTAAATAAACGTCTTGATAGTTAAAACGGATGGTGTTGCAACAAAATGCGCATGTAAAAGTGTTTGTGTGTCTAAGGAAAAACAAAGAAACCAAATACTGATATTCTGTTTATTCAAAAGAGAAAATGTCTCTTCCACACAAAAAAAAAAAATCTTTCGTACGAGTACCCCCTGATAACATGAAAGACGCACAAGAATCTTTAAAAAAATATATAACAAAATGACACACAGACGGTGTGCCTTTTAAAAAACATGAAAAATTAAAGGTTCTCTCGCACAAATCTGCAAGCGGGATAAGAGGGGCTGGATCATCTCTATACACACACAGATACAGATTTTACTTCACTCTAGACAAATACTTGTTTTTAACATAATACATGAACTGGTGTTGTAAAAGCTTACCATCACAGAGCCAGCCAACCTGCAACAAGCTCATCGTGAAACTCAAAAGAAAACAAAAACACTTTTTAAGCTTCTGATACAAAATACATGATTAGAAAGAATACGATGACTCGTGTGAGCTGGAGTCACAGAATACTATGATGCACGGCACAGGGACACACACTCAGGTGCGTTTTGTTCGCATGACGCTGCTGTCACTTACACAATGTAGCTTTACATGGAGCCACATTGCAGATAATAGTGATCACATGACTTTACTGTCCAAATTGAGATGGATCAGTTGAAGGTACAGCCGCATCACCGTGTAGAAGCAACTTAAAGGCTGTAATTTATGACACAAATTAATTCATCATGGCTCTTTCTGTCCATAACTCTTATTCGGCAGCTGTAAACATGTTGAACGTCCGTTCACTGGTACTTAGGAATACAAATCCATGCACATTTTTGCCTGTTGTCCTTTTAGTGTGTTTAGATGCTTTTTGTTTTTTCTTAAAAAAAAAAAAATCCGAGCTTCACGATGGAGTTATGTTTCTGGCACTTAAGTTTTTCTTTATGTAAAATTACTGGCACTCGTTGTAGTCCCAAAGGGTTGAAAAGAACTTCTTTATTGTTGATGATGCTTAAGCTGCATCTGTTGTTCTGCAGGAGCACGCTTAGATCCAGAATGTAAACTTTGGCCTTGGGAATATAAATGGAAAGTAGAGAAAACGTCTTAAGAGCGGTTTTCTCGATGGAGAAGGGAAGATCTGGAAGTTAAAACAAAGAAAAAGTTATTATTTTCCATGTTGGCTTACTTCCCTATATGAATTATTTATCAAAAATGTTCCTGCACCCACCTCAGAGACCTGCGGCTGTCTTTCTCCATGTTGTTTTCTGGTCCTTCGCTCTCATAGGAGGCCAGGTGCAGCTCTGCAACAATAACACAAATTGAGCTTCGTTTCCCCGTGGCTTACAAAATTGATAGTTGATGTGAAAGTGTTCTAATTTGTACTGACCGTCTTCGGTGTAAACGGACGTGGTGACCAGATACTGAAGAATGCGGCGGTCTCTGTCGAATGGACAAATCACCTGGCGCCAAACCAGAAACTCGCTCACTTGCTTCGCCAACTCCCACAGTTTCTGTAAAAATGTCGCGAAAACAATAATTGTGATGATACGCATCTGTTCGGGTTTCTAAAGCCAGGAAATCTGTCCAGTTTCCACACATTCTAAAGGTTCAAATTCTGAAGTTTTCCAGACACAAATTTTCAGAAGAAGAAAGAACAAAAATTCCCATAAGTTAAAATGTTTTGTTTCACTGGCAGATTATTTCACTTATAACAAGTGCTTTCTCCATAAATATTAAGTAATTCTCTTAAAACAAGCTCCTACTTCTTGCTGAAGTTTCTTATAAGTTAGTTTTGTCTTATAATTTGCACTAGTTACTAGACTGTTTCTCGTGCGATTCAATAGCTCCTCCACAAGGGGGAGCTGTTGGTCTGCGTGAGAAAGTCACTTCTCCAGTTTTTAATTTTGAAAAATGCTTTGAACTGACCTCAAAGTTGATGTGTCCGTTTGACAGCCTGTTGGCGCAGCCTTCATTCAGGAAGTAGATGTCTTTAATGAGGAGGCTGAAGAACGGAATCACAATCTGCAGGAAGGAGATTTAGTTATTTTAAATGTAGAAGAAGAAGGTTTTTCTTTTTCAATGAGCAGCACGCTCCGGGCTCCCTCACCTTCTCCTGGCTGCTATGTGCGGTCTCGGACCTCTGGGTGGCGCCGCGGAGCGCCGTGCGGTAGTTGCTGAAGTTACTAGAAGGGTCCATCTGGTGCTGGATGAGATCAAACACATCAGACGTCAGCAAACAAAACCATTGCTGGCGTTTCTAAGATCGGATCTACAGCTGAGCTGAAAACTAGAGCATCTAATCTGCGAACTGCTGACGTGCGTGTGTGTGAATAATTCTGACCTCCAGGATTTCAAACTTGTCTGTGTTGACTTTATTCCAGGTTTTCTTCAGTCTGGCGACCGGACTCATGTTCATCCCAGCTGAGAGACACAGGAGAAAGCGTTTAGAGACGAAGCGCAGCCTGCAGAGCTCCAGGCCTCCGCTAACTGAGTTTAGACTCCCCTAAACTGATTAAAGTCAGCCTAAACTCCAGCTGGCACTGCATTTGTTGGCTTTTGTCAATTCAGTGGCTCTGCTCTACAAAGACACCAAGGGAGCAACGGTTGATATTTATTTTTTTCTTTCTCCTTGCCGTATTTTACAGCAAAAATAACCGAAAATTACAGGAAACTGGTACAGATTCTTAATAAAAACGGATCAAATACTCACTGATGATCGCCATGAGAGAGTTAAAGTTGCCGATGTTGAAACACTCCTGAGCCACATCGATGAAGAACTCTATGATCCGCGCTCGGTGTTTCTTCTTCGCTGGCTTGAATAAAAAGAAAAAATTTAAAATCTGCTTCTAAATATAGGAAGAGCTTAAACGCCATTTAAATTTACAGCATGTTTACGTGCATACACTTTTCTTTGTTAGGCACTGTCGAGTTGTTTCGGTTATTTAAGTTTACTACTTGCATTAAAATTGTGCAACTATAAGAACTAGAGATTATTCTCCAACAACTAATCTGCTTGTTTGTGTGAAACATACCATGCAGATCTCTGTTGCCACCAAGTAGCTGAGCCTGTTGAACCAGCTGACGTAGGCCTCCAGGTTACTGGTTTTACGTTTCCGGAAGAAACCCTGGAGGAGAAACGGAAGAAGAGAAAGACGCAATGAAACCAATGAACTGTTGGTAAACATTTCAAGAAGGAAGAAACTCTTCTAGAACCAGACCAAGTAATTGCCTGCATAAATACTAAACTAACCTTACTGGCAGTGAATTATCTTTGTTTTAGTACTTCATTTTATTTTGTCAGAATAACAACAACAGAGTAGCTACATTGCAAAAACAAAACAAAAAAAACGTGAGATTTTTAGCTGTTTCCATTCACTGCTGCTGTGTTATATTTGCTTGGTTGCTAATTTAAGTATCATGTTGACAGGGTTTGAAAATAATTAGATTCTTTGGGCGTGGTGGTGAAAATGTCATGATATTATGTATAACAAGTTATTTGATGTCTGATAGTCTTTGGCAACTTCTCACTTGTTCTCAATTTCATTCTTTTAGACTTTTGTACATATTTCTCACCTTCAGACATTAAAATGAATTTCACTGCTGTGATCTTAACAGCTTAAGTGTAATAAAAGGGATGATGCATGCTCTGTAGTGAATAGTCCTCAACTAATCTCACACAGAATAAAATTTTTGCTTCACTCTAATGAGATAAAATCTCACATGATGCGCCACATCTGCTTATTTCTTAAAGCTGCTGCTCTTCCGTAACTTTCTCCCTTAATACATCCTGTCGGCTTTTCACACCCACACAATCTGCCACCGTCACACTCCGACGCGTCTCTTTTTACGTACATATGCTTTCTGGGTCCCCTGGCTTTTCCATTAAACACGTGGTTTCTAATGTGGCAAACCTGTTTTCCAAAGGTCCTCTTACATAAATAAACATTATAAAAGCTGTGTATAAATAAACTGGACTCGGCCGTGATGATGCAATCCCAGAGGTTTGAGGCGCCACTAAAAGCTTACACAACACCGGCATCCCACTCCACTCCAAACTTCCCCCTCTCTACACCTCGGGACCCCTTTTTTTAGTGACTCAACTGCTCTTTTACACAATAGGGGCTCTTATGTAACTGCAGCAAAGCAGGTGGGAGCACGGCAGCGGCAAACGCCGACTGAGAGCGACCCTTCAGCTGATTTCTAGGATCTCTCACCGTGGAAAAGAACCTTCTCTCCGACGAACTGAGACACGCAACACAGCAAAGGCTCTTTTTGTTCTCTTCCAGACGTTTTCAAGAGCTCAGATAAAAGCAAAGCAGAAAGCCGAACAAGTCCCCTTCTATCTGCCGCGAGGCTCTTTCATGTGGTATCTGTGGCAAATAAACTCAAACTGGAGATGTCCACAACACTCAAAGCAGGCCCAGAACACAATCAAAAATCAAAAATCATATCAAACGGCTTAAAAATAGCAACAATGTGCGGTTCATCTGGGTCGGGACTTTGATGTAGATAATTATGAACAGGTTATTTTGCTGTGTTTTCAGGCTTTCTTGAGAATAAAGCAACCCTAACCCTAACCTATCATTGTCTCATGCTGAAACTGAAAACAAAAGGAAGCTGCTCTGGGCTGTCTGGGCTAAAATATGTGAAAATTTAACAAGACTGGATGAGAAATCACACTTGTGTGAAATATTTAGCCAGAAGCACACCACGGCTCAATGCCTTGCAAAAATATACCCAACCTTTAGTACATTTTATCACCTTTCAAATACAAGCTTTAATGTATTTCATCTGGATTTGATTTGATGAACCCAAACTAGAAAATAAAATCTGTATTTTTTTTTCCCTTCCGTTGCACAAATTAAAAACAACTTGTGCTGGTCAGTCACATAATTGTTTCCACTCAGCTTTACCTTGTGGTTTTCCAGAGGATCCTTCATTGCAAATGACTGAATAAACTCCTCAGGACCAATGAAGCTCAGTCTATCCTAAAGGCAAAACATCAGGCAGAGAAACGTCAGAAAAAATGACAGTTGATGTAAAATATGGTAAATCTATTCTAACTATTTTATGTGTCTGCTGTGTTAAAAACAGATAAAACACCAGAGTGACCGTCTGGCACCAAGCCCTACAACAGAACTGCTAAAAGTAACCTAATTCTTATTTAACCTTTCGTTATCTGACCTCTTACCAGTTCAATGTGTGTCAGCTGCTGAGCGAGGATGAAAGGATCGTCGCAAGCGCTCAGTATGTCGGCCCTTTGAGCTGAAGCCTGTTTGGTCTTCAGCGAAGCGGGACGTTCCTGCGCCGCAGCGTTGAGCGCAGCCACCGCTTCCTCATACTGACCGAGGGCGGACAGGCGCTTGATGAGACGCTGGGTCATCTGCTGCATGGCCCGCCAAGAATACTAGAGACACACATGAAGACACAAATGAACTAAACAATGACACTAATCTAGGTGTTGTTCCTACAGATAGATGGATGGATAGAATAGTTGATGGCTGGACGGATAGAAGAAATTCAAGATGGGTGGATGAATGTGTCCACCAATGGTTGGTTTGTTGGGTGGATTGGTGGATTGATGGTTGGTTGGTTGGTTGTTTGGATGGTTTGATGGATGGGTGGGTGGTTGTGTGGTTGGAGGACTGACCAACCATCCATCAGTTGGATGGCTGGTTGGATGCTTACCTCATCCCCTCGAGCCACGTGGAGCGTCATGTCCTTCAGGCATCGCATCATGCGGTCGTCTCTGAAGTCATATGGAAAGGTTTCTGTCCACTCCGTCAGCAGCTGCACCAGTTTCGGCGCCACCTCACGGAAACGGATCTGAACATGTCGCAGACGGCACAGAGTCAGTCTAATTATCTAATGATGTCATGACGATAATTTAAAATCTGTTATGTGTGACTATGACTTCTTCTTTCTGGTATCTGAATTTGGCGTAAATCCCTGCTGCACTGCAGTTGAGATCTCTTTCTTTCTTTATTCTCCTGGATTTGGGGGTTTGTTAGTGGGAGTGAAATTGTGTGGGACTAAGTGAGAGTGACAGTGCGTGAAATAAATACACCTGCACATGTCTGTGCCTTTGTTTGTGTGTGTGTGTGTGTGTGTGTGTGTGTGTGTGTGCGTGTGTGAAGGTCCACCCACCTTATCCAGCAGGGCATCTCCGGACCGCTGCTGCTCCACACACAAGTGACAAACCCTGGTCATGAGCTCGTATGGGTGCAGGAAGAGGCGCGAACTCAGCAGGAAGGTGAAGACATACGACCTCTGAAGATCAGGAAGCAGAAATAAGTTGGGATTCTTTCACACTACAGAATTTACCGCATAATCCTTAAAAAAGTAGAACGGCTACATACATCGGGGTAATAATCCACAGTGGGAACCAGATGCTGGATCAGCGCCTCAAGAGAAGCTGAAACCAAGCTGTTGTCGTGGTAACACATCTCCCCATAACTGGTGGCGACGCCGTTACCGTAGAGCCGAGCTTTCGCTGCAGCTCCGTTGCTCCGGCAGGAGTGTTCGCTGCTGCAGCTGCTGCTCGTGTGGCGGTACGCTCGGCCCGGACAGGAAGTGCTGTGCTGGCGAGGGCTGTGGGGCTGTGGCGAAGAGTACGGGTTCTCCGAAATGGTACAGCTGCTGCCGTAATGGTGCTCCTTGGCGCTCACGGAGGAGACGGAGGTGGTCCGATACGCGCTGTGAGGCTGCGGCACATCGTAAGGGTTTTCGGTTGGGGAGTAAGGGCCGTTGTAGATGTTGTCTCTGGACGGTTTCGGAGCGGAGCCGCTGTGGTACGGGCTCGGAGGCTGAACGTGGTTGTTGTTGTTGCTGTACGACGGGCAGGAGTTGAACTTTCCTGCGTATGGGGTTGTTGGGGGCATGATCACCTTTAAAAGAAAAGAATAAACACAAATATGAAGATTTTAGAGGTGAGCACGCATACTGAGCATGGATCTGCTGCTGAAAAGCTGGGGTTAGTTTCCACTTTCACCACATGCTCGCTCAGGATAAAATATCTCCATACAGTTAGCTGGGCTTCCATAGATAGACAGCTTTAAGCCAAGTGGCATTTAATTTAAATGTACACTATTAAATTAAGACTGAATTTGACTGTAAGTACCTGGATCTGAGCTTGGATCTTTTTAAACCTGTTTGTCTTTTAGGCCGCATTCTAGATTAAAGCTAGAGGTTGCTTTAATCAACCTCTAGTTCCTTTGCCTAGAAAGTCCGGTTTGCTTGGGGAAATGTGAATCGAACTCCGATAAGGACCAAAAAAGCAAAATCTGGTCTGCCTAAAAACCTCGGTCTCCGTTTGGTTGAAGTGAACTCTGGCACGGTTCGAATTAATATGAGAATGCAAGCGGACTAGCAACTGCTCCAAAAACAGGGTGTGGACTACAGCGCAGGGCATTCTGGGTAAATATAACCAAAACAAACGCATGACTCTAGCCATGGCGGGAGAGATTCTACACCAGTTAAAATCTAACACTACTCCATTTGTTTACAAAAGAGGAAGTTGCGCTCATGTCTTCTTCACAGGTTTTCATTTTGCTTTCTTCTTTGTGCAGCGCCACCACAAGCAAGGAGGGGAACGGGTTCTTAAAAGGGTTTGATTCGCAGTGTGAAAGAGAACCACACCAGCTGAAAATGTAACAAATGTTGCAATCTTGGCCACCAACTGAGCAGAGTGTACAGAGCTATCAGGTGTGAAAACACCCTACAGATGGTTAAAGAGCATTGAGGTCACATTTGTTGTAAAGTGGAGCTGTACAAAAGAAAATAATTGAATTTACTTAAACATGATAAATTAAATTTCATATCTGCATTTTCTGCCCCAGATATGTTTAGTGAGTTTTTGTTTTTAGAACCATGTTGTAAAAACATCTAATCTCACACTTTATGCTATGTTAGAAATACATGAGCAAAAAGGGGAACCAAGCCTGCATTGTGAAGCCGTGTACAGTCCTCGCCCTATTTTTTTTTCAATGTGTGGATATGTTGTGGGTGGAAGGGTGGAGTATATTTAAAAAAAAAATAATTAGCAGTCATTTTCAAACACTGTTTCAGTGTAAAATATCCATAATCAATATAAACTGAACCAGACAAGTTTCAAAGAGGTGTTGAATGAAGCAAATTTACTTCAACTAATTCCCTTTATATCCAAAACCATCATATTTCTTTTTTATGGTGAACCATTTCCTCAAAAGCCACTGCTGCCGTTTTAAATTATGGGTTTTTTTTAGGTTTAAGACTGGCTTAATTGCAGTAAGGCAGAGTTATAATAACACGTTCTCACCACATCATTTAATCCAGCTTTATTTAATGTATTACTTTTGTAGTTAGCTGACTACCCTTCAGTCAACATGAAGACAAAGCTATATCTCCTGCAGTGCTGTAGATTTCCTGGTGTTACAGTATCCCTGTCCACCTCATGCCCTGGGAATGTGGTTGATGTTTAAACTGCGTTCAGCTATTGTGAAAATATCTCACTCTGTCTCTCAAAGCCGAGACTCAGCAAGTGTCTGTGACGATAATCGCACCTAATCGCTTAATTTTAGATCTCCTCTATTTTTTATTTGGTGTTGTCAACGCTTTACAAATCCATCATTTTTGGAAATGATTCTCCAACGAGTCCATTTGTTGGGAATTTTACAAATGAGCTCGTAAGAAATGTCTGCTCCACCCTATTTCACTGTATCGTTTACCACATTCTTGAAGTGAACTTGTTGGCAGTAGTGCAGCATGTGGGCGGAAAACATCATGACAAATGGATGATCTCTCAAGTCAGAAATTATTTTTCTGTCTTAACAGTTAAAATAATTGGATCGGAGGTCGGTAAGCTGATCCCAGATCACCAGTGGAGTGTGCTTTAGCACTGGAGCCATCTTTATCCTACTCCTGTCCATGAATCCCATGCATATATACGTCTGGAACGTTTGGTGCACACACACGCGTGTGCCAGAAAACAGAAAACCCCGCAGGAATCCAGCAGAATTTTGTTTGTCCATTCCTGCGCCAACTGTGGAGTCTGTTTCAGCCAACATCTTACACACTCTCTCACACACCCTCGTCCACCATGGCGCCTTGCCCCGATGGCAGCATAATCCAGACTCGTATGCACAAGTCACACACAAACGCAAGACGGGAGGAGCAATACAAACATGCAGACACACACACAGTCACAAGGATACCGCAGCTTCTGGCATCCTGCCTGAGGAGGCCTGTCCAACACTACACTCTGTGATCTCAGCCTGCTGTTAACCTTCTGACTCGGTTAAAAGATCACAGCGTTTTTACCGAAAAACAAAGTCAAAGGCGTTAAAAGTTGAGATAAGAGTCCAATGGATAATATTTCCTCTGTGTCTCTGTGTTTATGTTTTCAGAGGGGTAGCACGTCTCGGAATTCGAAACCAGTGGCGATTTTTCCAGACCCACTTCCTGAATAGTTGACCCCGTTTTGGGTTGTTGTGGCTTCCACGCTGCGGTGCTGAAATTGCACTCTTTCTAAATCATAGGTTGGATTCCCTTTCGGACGGATTAAAAATGGCATCGGCAAAATAGTTTCATATTAAAGGGGATTGTTTGCATTCGCTCGCTTGCAAACTTTGAAACTGCAGCCTTATGGGTCGGTTTGATGTGGGTAGACAGAAATGCAGAAAACTTTCCTCAAGTACTGGAAACGCACCAATCATTGTTTTGTGGGAAATTTCCGATGACCCTTTTTTTTCGTAAATCTTTGATCTGTCGATAGTGACTGAAAACAATCCAGATTTTTCTGTATTCTTATAGCCTCCTGCCTCAGTCACACATTAATTGTTTATATTTTGGAAGAAGAGGCGATCTCACAAAGTTTACTGTTCAACTAAATTTTGAGTACATTCTAAATAAAGAAGAAAATATAAAATTTTCAACTGTCTTAGCATCTTTGTTGTTAGCATAGTTAGCATTAACCAGCAGAAGATGGAGATTTCCCAAAAAATTCCAACATTTCCAAATAGAGTGTGCCCCATCATGCACATATTTTGAAAACATCACTTTGGTTTGTTCAGCCTTCCTGTTATCAGCTGGAATTCTTGCTCTCTTTCATAAGAAGTCAATTTTTCACACCGATACTGAATGAGTCTTCTTCTCTAGATAACTGCATTGATACCAAAGAGTTTTGTTTTTACTGATAGAAAACAGTTCCGACCAGTCAGCAATCCTCAAGTTAAAAATCAACATCTTGTCAAAAGCTACTTTCTCACTAAATCTCTTCATACAGACCTAAAATGGTTAGCATGCTTTTTGAAGTCAGTTTTGATCGATTCAAACAGTTTGGTGCTTTTTTGTTGTTTTCCTAATGTTTTGCATACCTTTTTCTTCTGATGCACCATCTTTAAAGTTTCCACGTTCCGCGTGGTTTCAAAACAAGCACAGTTCGTTGCAGAGACCAACGAGATGGTGGGGGTTCTAAAACAATAGAGGCATTATCTCTCCTGTCATGGCATTAACAAAAACACAAAGACCCCTAGGAGGAGATCAGAAGAGATCAGAGCACATTGGACACACACAGCAGCTTTTGCACACTCTGGCTCCTAGGATCATTTTTCAATCAGTCGTACGAGTAAACCTTAGTTTGAGCCAGAAAGTCATAATCTACTCTTAATGTTTAGGTGAAAATGTAAATGTCTGTGTGCTCTTGGGAAGAGGAGCACCTTCAGACCAACATGTTGACTTACAGTAAGTGTTTCATAAACCTCAAGGACAGACAGCAGCAACTCCAAAAATTGTGCAAAACAGACTTTGTGGTTTCACATTTATGCACACACAGCACTGACCGACAGCAAAACTTTGCACTCATAAAAAATAGCATGTAAACAGTCTGCGGCTAGCTCGGTCATTCTGTCTTCAAATCGACTGTACATGCTGACCAAAAACAAAAGCAAAAAAACTGTTTGCACAGATATTCAAAAGACTTCCAGTCAAATTAAAATAGAAAACAACTCTCATCCTTTGAACCACTTGTGAAGCTCTACACAGTCTGGATGTTTATCTGAAAGTGGAATACAGTTTAATTAGTACAATAGAAACCTGTGCTCATTAAGGCTGAAGTCCAGCATGAAGCAAAGGTTAACACACAGCGAACATTTGGGAGGTTTCTGGGACTGAAGGAACAACCTGCATCTGATAAGAGTAGCTGTAAAACAGTTTGTCAGAGTGGAAATGGGCCAATGTAGAGACCTGCTATCTCTGCTGAACTCTGCACCTCATGTACTTTGACACCAATAAGACAACAACAGGTATAAGGTGTGAGCAAGGAATGCATTCAAGACTGAAGGACATTCCTAAGTCAGACTTGTTAACCTGGACTTAGTTGACATGAATCCTTCGTCCTCCATATTACGAATGATGGTTTTACATGTGCTGCACAAGTATCCAGAAAACAGAAGGGAGCTAAAGTTTCACTTTGAAATTTCTCTAATATCACTGTCTGTCATGGGTGACATTCAGGTTATGTGAAGAAAGACTAAAGTGCACAGTGATGTGATTAGTTTCCATTTAAATACTTTTGGTTACACCCAGATATGCTCTCAACCTCTAACAGATTCATATGTATATTTAATGAGATCTGATTAAAGCCAACAGAACTGCTAAATTAAGTTATTTCGAGTAGAAAATGAAACCAAGAAAAGATCTCAGTAAGGTCAAAAGAAAAGCTCAGAGGTCAAAACTCATACATTTTCTTGTTTAGCAAGTTCTTCCTGCTACTCCTGATTTTGGCTTTGCACTCACAGCAACTCTGTTGAGTTAAGTTAAAAAGTTAAAATCAGGAGTAACCTTCCAAGGTTTTGGTTGCATTCTAACAACTGATGCACTAAACAATCAGCCAGTGATCAAAATCAGCCATTTTTTTCTTGTATTAGCAGGTTGGATATTGAGATTCTGGCTTTTTATATAATTTTTATTACACTTCTGGTTTAATAAAAGCTTACTTTTAATTGAAAAGACACACACTTTCAATGCAAGTCATTTAAAACAAACATTAAATACACTAAATAAAAAAATTAAAAAGTTCAGTATGGATTGATGAAATCTGTTATGCATAAAGTGAAAACTCACCTTTTTGTCTTTAAACACATAATCAAGTAGCATGTTCATTAGTAAACTAGTTCTAGTTTCATGACTAACAAATAAAGGTGAGGAACTTGTGACTGGGTGCACGGTAGTTCTATCCTCAAACAAAGCCAAAAATTGGTAGCGACCAATAAATGGTGCATTTTTAGTTCTAACACAACATAAAACATAAAATAAGGTGAGCTTCACAGAAGCTGGCATATTTTAGCATTTTTCTCATGCCAGTTGAAAAGGATAATCAACCACTTACTTCCACTTAACACATTTGTGTGCTTGAGGGTGACTGAATGTTGCTTTAACAGCCCTGGTAACGCTCACAGCCAATTCATCATGCAGCTTTCCCACGTCATTCACGTAGCGGGAAAAGTGCTCCACTAACATAACGAGGAAACAGCCCAGAGCCCAAACAAACGCTTGAGGAAGCGTGCGGGTCAGAAGGGGGATCCTGCAGCCACTTTAGGCAGACCCAGTGACCATTACAACAATCTGATAAAGGAACTAGAGCCCACACCAGATTCACTGATAAACCGGTTATCCGGCAGTGCATTGAAGCAAGGGATACCTCGTGGTTTCATGTTTGTGTCACACACACACCTGCTGCTTGGATCATTTGGTAGGCTAGTACAGTATTAACCCAGAGACAAAAAAGGATAAAGACACTTTATCTCCTCAGCTGGAGGGCTCTAAGCTCTCACACACACAGTTTCTCTTGTCTACAAACCTAATTCAGTGCTCCTAAAAATAATTAGAAAGAAATCTAGCTTTACGCTGGGATTTCTGTAACTTTCTTGGCATTTGCGTGCAAAACATCCATTTGGTTGGGGCTTGTATGTTCAACAAATGATGAAATTTGCTTCACATTTAGCAGTGTGGTCATTTTATTGCTTTTTTGTTATATGTAAAAAAGCTTAAAAACCAAAACAATCAATGAATTGGACAAGAAGTTATCTCAGACTAAAGACAGAGGACAGCATCCAAATAAATCAGTGTAAAAAGCCCCTTATGCAGACAGGAGGATCGTTTCTTTTTTTTAAATTATTTGTTATATAATAGAATAAGGACTAGTGTCTGAAAACATTCAAATTCTGTATTTTTCCAGACTTTTCAAGACTCTAGGAACACCTCAGACCATTGGTCACAAAGGTTTTTAAAAGCTTGTTGACATTTTCCATAATACCATTCCTACTTCGTTTAATGAGTTCTGGAGTGACCAGAGTTTTGTTTACAGTATGGACCACACACACACAGCACAGACCCTCCCCCCCCTTGTTTCTGCACATTGCCAGAAAAGCTAAAATATTCTACACAATAAGCACCTGAGGGGTATTATTTACTTCATTCTATTTTCATTTCTGCTTAAGTCTTTACATTAAAATAGACGTTACATAAAACTGGAATCCTGTATTTTATATTACTTTTATAGATTATACTGTTTTTCTGCAACATTTCGCAGGGTAAATTTAAAATTTTTTAAAATACATATGCTTTTATTTAATTTCAACGTGAATTACATAAAATAACAACACTTTTATGTAAAAACACCAATTACTACATGGAACGTTGCAACTTTATTTCATTTTCAAATCAGATATTCTCGCTTCTGTAGTAACAATAACTAAGATTAACCAATAATTTGAGATGGTAGTTATGCTGCCTGGAGAGAAAATGCTTGGAAGGTGCCAGATTACAGCCAATGAAGGGAGGAATAAAGCCTTTAAAAAATAAATAAATAAATAAATAAAAAATAAAAAAGCAGCCTGGCCAAATATCAAGCTTCACACACATTTTCCCATTCTTTCCCTACAGACACACACACACTCAAAATCTGTAAGTTTCTCCCTCACACAGCAGACCACACGCCTGTTCCACATTATGAGCTTCTTACTGAGTCATAACACAGTTAAAAAAAAGTAGAGGCTGACTGTAGAGAAACCATGCTGTGCAACCACAGGTGCTGGGTGAGTAATGTTTGCTTCTATCTGACTGCCAGCCTAATTATAAACTCACATGGGCGGTAAACAATAACAACAACAAATGCAGTGACTCCACAGGGAAGAAATTGGACGTTATTATTGTCACCTAGCGAGGCTAAACTTTGCATTTGTCTTTCAAAGAACCAAAAACTGTTTGAAGCCTATTGACATCACGCTGGGTTTTTGTTTTTTTTTAGGATGTTCAGTCTTTTCGTGATACTTAATATTATTAAAATGAACGCAAGTACATTATCTAAGAAAAAGAAATATCAAGTGAAAACTATTATGCGGTAGGTGCAGCTAAATGTAGACACAACGCTTAAGCAAAAAGAAAAAACTTACCTCTTACTTACGGCGCTCAAAGTCCGAATAAAAGCGCTTTAACTCGAATAAGAGCTATGTCTATCTAAACTATCTGTAGAGTCTTCCACACTATCGCTAAAAAGATAAGTCTATCAGCAATGTGTCCGTATGGCACTCTCCTTCATTGTGTGTCTCCGCTCCTGATATTTGAGTCAATTATTTGAACCAGCAGGGCTGTGTTGACTGAGCCCCACAAAGCGAAACGTATTCAAATGACTTCACTAGAGCCGGGAAAACTAGCCAATCAGCGGGCAGGGGCGGCAGCCTCAAAGGAATACTCTGACCAATACTTGGAGAGCTGGCACAAAAATCGAAATCTACAAAGATTCTGATTGGCTGAGCCTCTCCTCGGTTAGTTCTGTGTTTTCAGGGCTTGCAAGAGGAGCTGGTGTTTTTGTTGGAGAGCTGAAATATGGAAGGTGTAAGGTTTCCCCCCAGGAATGCGTTTCTGTGTGTGGATGTGTGGTGGTCTCGGTGGCTTACGAGTCAAAAGGCTGTAAATGAAGCAGCCTATAAAGAGACAGACCATCAAAAAGTACTGCTTAACTGTAAAACAGAAGAACAAAGATGTTTACAAAATAAATATTTCAAAGTAATGTGGATTGTATGTAGCCCCTCACCCCCTTTGAGTATTTTCTGGAACCACCTTTTTTTCAAAGCTGTTTTTATTAATTTTCCATTTTAATGAAAAAACATTTTTAAACATATTAACATTCAAATAATAAGACAAAAACGGAAACAAAAGACCCTCCACCCTATCAATAAGAAATGGTAAATACTGTAGATAGACTGAAATACAAATTATAATACCAGTATATGCTTCACACATCTTTCATCATAAGTCTTCGTGGTCCATTTTATTTAATCTCTACTTGTACTTCACAATACTAATAGTCTTTTCATGGAACTATCTGAAAGTGAGGATCACGTTTTACTGCAATTACAGCTGCATGTCTTGTAGTTTTGCCTTGACCAGGTAAAAAAAGTCTGTATAAAAGTTAACGAGGACGTGTAAAAACATTATGGTCTCTATTGAACACACCTTAGATGACCATAAGTTTCCCCTCACTGTTTTCTGCAGGGCTGTGTTGCTAATGGAGTGAATTGCATCCAGATTTCAGAGCAATTTTCTGCATAAAGGTGCTTTTTACTTCTGAACTTTGCAATCAGTGGAGCAGCTGTTAAAAGGCAAATGTGCTAATTTTCTGTGTTTCTCCACAGTTCATACTCTGTACCTGAAGCTAATTTTATTTATATTGACATCACTTACCTCCACTCTAACCTGAAACAGCTGAAAAAGTCAAGACCAGCTTAAACTCACCCAGCCTGAATGAAGCTCAAATATAACCTGTGGTTTGAGCAGATTACCCCATGTGAATGCCTGCGTGTTGTTTTAAAGAACCAGTGTGTAGATTTAAGGCTTTGAGTCTTTGACTGCTTGAGCTCATATCTGACACAAGCAGGCCCATTTTTATACATATTTGGGGCCATTCAACATTTCAACATGTTTTTAGTTGTCTCATGGACTGAGATATGTGGTATAAGGAATTATATATATCTGAAGGTTTACTTTTGATAACAATCAGTTACAAAAAAATGTGGCTCATAAACTACACTACAATTTAATTTGTCTTATTTTAGTGAACCTTCTTTAATGGGGTTTTTTGGGCACCTCATTTTTCCAATAAAAATTTAACAGGATTGCAGTGTGTAGGCAAAATAGCTTAATTAATATGCTAATTGGCAACAAAAAGTTCCTACTTTTGATGTCGATATTAGCAATTGTGTCCTTGATGAGCAGAGGTGCAATTAAAAGAGGGATTCATTATGGTTTTAAACTCTAACATAAAAGATTTCAAAGGAAATTTACAACCTTTTGGTTATCTTGATTCTACTTTTAATCAAAAATGTTTGAGAGTGTAGGATTGTAAACACGTTTTATTTTTTACTTTATTTGATCACTTTCCCACAACATGTGCTTTGAGAACTCTATAAAGCCAGTCATACAAATGGAGTATGGTTTAGCAGCAGGGCCACGCCTCAACCCCCCATCTAACTACCCTGCAGTCTGGGTAATTAAAGGTGTGGTTGCATTTATATGTCTTTTATACTCAACTCTCCTGCAAAGCATTGTCCACCCTCCGTTACTACCAGACGTTTCTTTTTCAACCCTTGTCAATCAATTCAACCTCTTTCAACTCTTATCCATCATCCCAACCTCATTCATCCCCTATCCTATTCTCATCAATCCACTATCCCTTCATTATTCATCCTGTATTCCTGCTTCATTCTTTTCCTATCTAGACCTCATTAAGCCCTCATCCTTCATCCAAATCTCTATCATCCCTCATCCATTTTCCCATTGCTCTACTGTCGTCATCTGTTAGTCCTGGTTCCTCATCCATCATTCCTACCTCGCTTATCCTTTCATCCTTCATTCATACCTGCCTCATCCATAGATCCTTCATCTCTCATTCTTCCTCCCTACCTCAGTCACTCCTCATTCCTACCTTCTTCTTTCCTCATCTGTTTCTTCATTATCCACCATCCACACCTCTTACATTCGTCTCACACATTTTTCCACGATTGATTCTTTTAATTCCTTATCCCTACTTTCTTCATTATGCTTCCTGTACTCCTTCTTTCTTCATCCCAACGTCCTTCAACCTGCATCACTACCTCATTTCCTTTATATGATTAATTCTTTCAGCCCCTCATTTAACTCAATTCAGTTCATTTAAATAGTGCCTGTTCACAACACATGCCATGTCCAGGCACGGTACAAAAAAGTACTTTTACGTTAGAGAAAAGTAAGAAGTGAATGGCAGTGGCAGCTCCTTTAGTGACTTCATCTTGGAGAAAAATGCAACTAAACAGATGATCTCTGAGCTGGTTTTAAAAGCTAGTTAGTCACAACCAAACCTCAGCCAATAAACTTGTCTAGAAACACTGAAATACAGGACCAAGTGAGTCATCTACTGCAGGAGGAAGGTGTCACAACTAAACAGAACGCCAGACGTGATGCAGCTTCTATGAAGAGACAAAAACAAAAGGAAAAGGTTGAAAATTGAAATAACAGCAAATAAAGAGAAGAACGTAGCAAAGGACTCCGTTCTTCTTTCATCCCTCGTTGCCGCCATCTTTCGTTCATACCTCTGTCATCCCTCTCATCTCTACTTCCTTCATCCCTCATTTTCTGTAACCTCTCACCCACTTGACATATTTGTTCACTCCTGCCCTAACATCTGGGAGGGTCCTTATTTGGCCTTTAGGAGTCAATGTACTGAGACAGAACCAACAATCTTGAGTCTCCAACTCCAGCAGCAATTCTACCTACATGATTCCATCAAATTTGCTTCTCCAACAACATCCACAAATCTCTCCCAGAAATCTTTTAAGCTGTGTATTGTGGCGTGGTTCTTGCCAGTAAATTGCTTATGCTGCAGCTCTCCTAAGCCATTTAATTGCACCTGATTTGTGTAAATATGTAATCTCAGTTGTTGACTCTCAGTGGGAGTATAATCCCTACTCCCAGGGAACCAAAGGGATTTCATCATCCCACAACCTAAGAGACGTCATTCAACTCATAACAAAGTTTTGCCTGAATTAGAGAGAAATTCGAGAGATCATGGCAACAACGGTCTCGGAAAACAACAGCAATACAACATTTACATTTTTTTTACTGGGGTTTTAGGGTATGTCCATGTAGACACCACTGAAGTTGGACAGATTGAACTTTTCACTTAGTATGACTGTACAAACACATTTCATACACCTCATCTTCTTTTCTAAATGTTTAGAGCATACTGTAAATATATATATGTAACGCTCCTTCCCACGTTCTAATTTCACTTAATGCATGGCAATTAAAGCAAGATGGCTGCACATGCACCCGCCCCCTCAATTACCACCATCCACCTCATCCAGGCAGATCTTTTTCTCCCTTGCATAAATGTCAAATTACATAAACACCGATTTAGTCTTGCAGCATACCCGGGTTCTGAGGTTGTAGGCGGCACTCGGTTTCTCTGATCACAGACGCCTCTTACATTCTGACACATCACCATTCAGGCAAAAATAGCTGATTTCTGACTTGTTCGGGGCTGCGGGGTCTTCTCATTTAAATAATCCGACTCCTACGCTCCCACGCCAGGCACCCTTAGCACACAGCTTCCGGCTGTGGTCATCTATTCATGGATCTGAAGCACTTTGAGACAAAAGCACTCCAATGCAGGCAGAGACTTGCAGGCACTTGCATCTTTCACTGGTAGTAATTGACGTTCGACAGGGTCTATGAATACTTTTAAAGACTTGTCTCCTTTTGTGAATGGTTCACATCGCCGGCTGCCAAAAATGTTGATGAAGATTTCCTGTTACAAATGAAGTCAAAGCTGCTATTGTAAATGTGATAAAACCCAGCTCACACCATCATATTTTCAACATCTGTTTGTATTGTTGTCTACTGGATATGACATCACACTCTTTATGTTTGGCACTACCTGCATTTATAAAAGATAGGCCTTTATCAAATATTTGTTGATGACAGTAGACTAGTTAGGTAGTGTCTTGCCCAACAAGGTGTAACCATGACCTCTGTAGTGGAGGGTGATTGAGGTGTCACCTTAAATCAGGATGACATTTAATTACATTTGTTATGCGTTGATAACATATTTATGTTCTGATAACATAAATATGCAAGGTATAATAAATATATCTTTTACTGGTTAATACCCAGCTGGGAATTGTCAATATTCTTCTCAATATGAATAAAAAAAAGTTAAAATTTATTTTAATTCCTTGGTTCTTCTTGAAAACGTTTGGTGTTTTCCACAAGTAGAATATATATTGTGGCTTTATAGACACATATTTCTTCTTTTTGTTTTCTACTCATAAAGTTTGACCTCCTTTTCAAATATTAAACTCTCCAAACTTGATGGGTTGATGAAATTTTGGTCCATGATGGTAGCTGATTTCCACCACTGTTAGAAGAACATAAAAGGTTTGGATCAACTCACAAAAGCTGCGACTGAAATGCAGCAAAAATCTAAGAGAAATGCTCGACGTAACTGTTTTGACTTAAATACATGTTTCCTGGTTAAAGTAGAGTCTTTCTGGGAATAACCACATTTTTCACACCCTAGTGTTTTCTTTCCTTGGCACAAATACATTTATGTATGAAGTAATGCCAAAAGGTTTTAGTAAAAAAAAAAAAAAAAACTATGATCTTCCCTTAAGATTAGTTGTGGCACATTCTAACGCTCAAATTTATTGGTGAAATTTTTTCAATTTCAAACTTCAAAGCTTTATCAGGAATAACAATGAGAGCAAATTCCTTTTCATTGACTCAGTAAGGGTCCTCATTCGGTACACATGCTTGTTGACATGTGGGCATTTTGTACCAACCATGCAGAAAATCTGCCTGGGGGACATTTTGTACCAGCTTTGACAACCTATCTACCGTTTGTATAGTTCGGCAAAGCACCCACAATTAAATAATATTAGTTTCTCTTTTGGTTCGAATTGGAGGTTTTTAATTAAATTTTATCGAAGTGCCCTAATGGAGGTAATTCTTTTTTTTGCATTTGAGCATTTTTGTGATAATTTGTCTAAAAAATTTGCAAAACCCTTAAGATAAGAGGGAAACAAGTCAAGTTTTATTTTTATGTTTGGATAAAATGGCAACACAAATGTAACGGATGTAGTCATACGTTGCCAGCATCTCAATGAGTTCAATGCCAATGTGAATTATACTGACACCAAAACAATTAATTGCACATACGCTACAATATATTTGCATATTTAGAAGGACTCAGAACATTGTAAAACTCTGCAGGATTTACATTTTCAAATGAAATTATGTTTGTTTCCAATTTTTTATTGTTAAAATTGGTTCAAATGATGAAGAGTGTTCTCTGCAGAATTATACAAGTTGCAACATTTAATTCAAAAATCTTTGACTTCCAGTGAATTTTGGATTTCAGGGAAATTGTGACACACACAAAACAAGTAGTGTAAGCCGCCAGCAGCAGGGGTAATGCATGCTGCCATGAGTGTGGATGGGATTACACAGTGACAGCTGTGTGAGATCATTACAGTTCGGGAAAAGAGGGGAAAGAATGGGGGCGGGGGGCTGAACCCGAGAATCAGGGAATGGAGTGGGCTATTATGAGACTTAGGAGCACAGGGGTGGGGCGTTTGGCAGTACCGCTTCTTACTGTGAGGAATTCCTCTAAGTGTTGCATTTAGAATCTGTGATACAGGATATCATTAAATGTGATCATTTAGGCTAATATTTCTGCGTCATGTTAGCCAAGTGATGAGAAACAGAAGCCCGATATGTGGGATAAACAGAGGGGTGTGGGTGAGGAGAGAAACAGGGAAAGGGAAGATGGGTGACGCAGGCAGGCCTTCCAGTAAGAGGTCTGACTCAGCGCCTGGAAGCCCCCTGACCTTCTCTGGAGACAATATGGGGGCAATAATCTGTGTTTTCACTTTGCAGAACAGAAAGGTCACTGAAAGACTGCAGCTAGAAAACATGTACACCACGCAGCCTCGACTGGGTTGAGATCATGTTTTTTTTTTCTTTCACTTTCATCAGCTTTTATCAACCATGATAAGGTATCAGATTAAATTGAGTGATGTTTTGACTGCAAAAATAATATCTGTGAACGGCATGCGCCTTTATCGTCCCTCGCTTTCCAAAATAAACAATCCATAGTCAATCATAAAGACAATGTTTTTATTTCGTTGAAGTAACTGTTTTTCTGTTAAACCTCATTAATCTATTATGTCACTCTCTGTCTATGAGTTAGTTTGGTGATTATGGATACAACCTCCACAGCACAAAAAAAAAATCCCTTTTTCAGCATGTTGTAGCCTTTATATGGTGAAACAACAGGGGGAATGCAGGTGTTTGATTATGCAATCGGTGACTAAGGTTTCAAACGTCAGTCGTCATCTGCGCGCGCTTTCTCCTGCTGTCAGCCTTGAGCGGGCTTCGAACCAGCAGAGAGGATCTGTTTGAGTATCAGATGAAAACAGTTGTCCCTTTCTTCTCCTCATCACTGGCTTGGCAGGGACGGAGTTCTCACTCCTACAGAACGATAACGCAGCACAACAGGAAACAAGGGCCGGCCGATGTTGTTACCTGGTTATATAATCCAGACTAAAAGAGGAAACCAAAGTGCAGAATCCATTTTCCAAATGACTTAACTTTTCTAGGACCTAAAGGAACCATTGCATCTACTTTTTCTAGTCATTTACTCTGTTCAGACACTATTTTCACAAGTTCACTGTTCAAAGCAGAATGTTGCAAACCACAAGATTAACTAATAATCCCAGCAATTGTACAACATCTATAATTTGCATGCAACCTTACCTAACTAAGGATTCCTCAACTGTTTTTTTTTCCTTGAGTATACACTACTTTGTGCTGTTCTCTTATGCAAAATCCTAATAAAATACCTTGCAGTTATAACACTGACAAAATCAGTGGATACCTTTCGAGGCACTGTGCCTCTTCCAGTTTTATGTGTGATTTGGCGTGGCACGCCAATGATGGATGATAGTAAGACAGACGGCCTGTTTCCTGCATGCACCCCTCACTTCCATGTCACACACACAGATATCCTTTGAGGATGGGAGGTATATAACAACTTGACGTGCATGGCCCACATTTACACACACAGATAGACCCACCTAACATCCTCTTTGGGGAGAAAAAAAAACCGCTGGACATTTTGTGCTAACCTGCACACCTAAAAAAGAGAAAAGTAGGATTTACTAGGTCAGCCAAAAGGTTCTGCCAAAAAGTACAGACTGCTCTTCCGCTGATGAAAAACATCTGAATCACTGGGAGTTTTTCTTTTTGGTTTTTATAGTTGTGACTTGCACTTCTTTAGAAATGTGCGCAATCTTGAATGAGTGAGAATACAACTCATGCTATCATGTGGATATAATATAAAAGTCAGGACCTTTGCAAAGGAGTAGACCACATCTGTCATCTCCCTCTTTCTCCCCAGACCTCTTACATTCTTAATTACACCTCCACTCCCCAATCATATTCACTTTCTAATTGAAACTGACAGTCCATGCAAAGTAAATATTTACAAGGAGTCAGTGAAACACACATGCATGTATAACCTTCTCTTTTAAAGGCACAGTGTCGGCACGGCCTTCCTTGTAGTCTCATCCTCCGTATCTGCATGAAATGCCCACTCTGCTGCCTCTCCAGTCCAAGCAGTAAAGTGTTAAGCCAACAGAGGTTTGAGGTGGGATGTGGGCTGCCCACGCTCCTGCTAAAAACAAAAGTATAAAGATACATCTGGGATTGAGCACAGACTGAGAGTGTTTTGATTTACTTCTGTAATTTCTCTGTAGCTCCGGTGGTTTTACTGTAAACCACTCCTACACCGTCTGCAGATGTGGCATCGGATCCAGTGGGAGGGGATGGATTTGTGTAGCTGTGTGCTTGTGTGTGCTTCTGCTCCCTGCTACATGTCCAAATTAAAATAGGGGTTTGTCGGCATTCTCCAGTCAAATTTCCGCCATTGCAATATTTTGCTCAGAATGATAAAGTATAAAGTATTTCTGCAGAGATCATTGGCTCATCATTGGCTTTTTTTTTTTTTGGTTGAATGTGGAAGAAAATGAAAATAGCAAAGTAGAAAAGGTGCAGCATGCCTTAAAAATGTTTAAAGCATAAAAAGTCTATCTATAAATTATATTGTTAGGCAAAAGCATCTAACAAATATATTTAGAAATGCCCCATTCTTGAAGTGTTTATGTCTGCATGATTCATTTCTCCTTTTAAACCCAATTTCATATGAGTCCAAAAGCAAAGACCAATTTTTAAATTGCTTATTTTTTTATTTTTCACACAAAACTAGCTCTTCGCTTAATGAATTCTGTTTTTTAATGTTTAAGAGATCAACAGCTCTGAGTTTTTTGGTGATTATGATTTAAGAACAATTGCTGAAGTAAATTTGGTTTCACAAAAATGTAATACAAGGAGGTGGAAGAAGGTGTTCTGGTCGAATCAAATGTATTTTTTGCTTACATATATTCACCTTGTAAAAGGGAACGCTAACCCAGCAAATCACCTGCTTCACTGTGGCATGTTGGTGGCAGCACCATGGTGAGGGAATGATTTTTTAAGCAGGATCTAAATCACGCCTTGGTGCGGTTATGAAATCTAATTCAAGTATTGGATGATTTATGCATTAATTTCATGATTAAATCAAATGTCTTTTGTTCTAAAGCCTTTTGTGTTAGTCAGTTGTGGCCAAAGGAAACAGAAAAACTAGACAAGTTTGGACAGGGTCAGACTGGACTTGAACTCAGGTCAGTCATTATGACAGCCAGAAGATAAGCACATCCAGTCATACCCAAAGAAATGTACTTCCAAATGTTTCTGCGAATGAAGTGATATATATCAAATCTTTAAATCAAATCTTGTCATATTTTTTCATTATATTTTTACATAATTCTTGTGTTTTATTTATATTTGCTCTCAGGAATATTGTCCACGTCGTTCCTTTCATCTCTGACCCACTATCCTTATTTTTAAGATTGGAAGATCTGTTCACATTCCTCCCATTCTTCTGCATAATGGGATAGATATAATATCTATATTCACCTCTGTGAATAAGTGTGAGCTGTCAACATGTAACGCAAAGAATGCAAAGGAATAAAAGGGCATCCTGGACTTTCTATTGTCTAACCGTGTCAATAGTCGGTGGAAAAACAAACGTATTTTCACCAAGGAGCTGCATTGTTTTCCATATACAGTTTGCTGCTGTGGCCCTGATGAAATCAGCGTCCAGTCGAGTGGCAAACAGCTGAGATTGTTTGTGCTGCTCCGAGGCTGCAGGTGCACAATCAAACCCGAGGGAAGGAAGCAAACGAGGAGGGGCTTGAATGTGACACAAACAGGAAGCAAGCAGAGTGTTCTCTCTCCTGTTCAGCGGCGCACACAAAAGCTTCATTCTAAATTTTGTTCTGGTACAAATTGTTTTTGAGGCCTTTTAGGCACTTACATAACATGGTGTTATGAAAGATATTGACTTGCTTAATTTGCCACATTTTTTTCCCCCCTAAACTTTCTTTTTTTTTTTTTTTTAAGATCTCGGTCTCCTTTCCCCTTTTTGTTTCCAGACTTTAATGTGAGAACAAATTTGAGTCAGGGAGGGCTCTGGGCAGAGGGCCACTCCAAGTTCAGGACTTGGCTCTTGGACTTGAACGAGTTTTGCCAAAGAAAATCTCCTACTTTTATGAAGTCTGTTTCATTTCCTTTTTAAAATCAGACAGTCTGGGGTTACAGTCTTATCCCATAAAGATTTGTGATCGCTCAACTCTTTATAAGAACACAAAGTTACAATTCATACTTTGACTTCTTTGAAAACACATTTTCAAGAAAAAATAACTTTAAAACACTAATAACACAACTACATTTGAGCAGTTTCTGGAAAATTTGACCCAAGCTACTGATTTGATAGGTTTTCAAGTTTACAACTTAGAAAGCATGTTATTTTTCAGACATTGCACAGGGAGAAGGGGCCTTCCATGTAAACAAAACCGGAATAAGTGAAAAGAGACAATATTGATATTTACTCTTTTATTTTTACATTTTGACACCTAGACAAGGTTTTGATTCTATATGCATAGCTTAGACTTTTTCATTAAAATCTTATAATAAAGCTGCATGTTGGAAAGGAATTATATTTTTCTTAGTAATCAATTGAAAAATCTTTATTGACAATACACTTTTTTCTGCATATTTCCACTGCTTTGACTATCTGGTGATGGGCTCTAATGTATTACTCTAACTTTAGCTTTCTCCATCAGATTCACATCAGAGCTGTGGCTGAGTCACTCCGAAACAATAATATTACTTCCTGGCTGATTTAAACCCAAACCACGTCTGTTTCATTTCCAGTTCTGCAACCTTAATCAGGTTGCAGAACTGACTGATGTTCCTATATATTTGAATTTATAATACAGAGGGTAGCTGTTATTTTCTCTAATTTATCAATGTATGTTACTTCTGTAATTTTATTCTTTGTGTTTTTGTACAATGGTTTTCTGTGAAAGCCATGAAAAAAGTTATTAGTAATAATAATTCATTAAAAAAATGAGCAATCATGCATTAAATCAAGGTTTAATGAATTCATTCCAGCATCAGAAAAACCAAAATAACTTTTATTATGCGTTTACGTTATGTGCACGTAGAATAGTACAACATTATTATTGTCTGCATGCAAATTGTGAGGTTTGCGTGCGTGTCATTGAGGGTTGACCTGCACACTGTGGGAACAGATCCTTTATCCATACAAGGAGCAACAGAAGCTTTGGAGAAGAGGGGAGGAAACGGTCCGGGAGGCTGGTGGGGTGGGAGGTCGCCTTTTCAGGGAAGGACGGAAACGAAAAGAGAACACCCTCTCTGTCTCACAACAAAACCCCTCCCTCCGGCGGCCCTTTCCTCCCCCCAACAAGTGCACATAGTGCCCCTCTCCCACAATGAGAACGCTGCAGCGTGGCACAACAACAAATAGTGCGTCACTAACGAGTCACGGCAGACATTACCGGTCGTCTGCGTCTGCGTGGCTTCTACTGAGTCCCGCCACTTCAAATGTGTTTGGAGACGTTCTGTTATGGGAGGGGTCCTGTCTGTGTTTACCTCTCGTTCTGAATCCCTTTAGAGGCTCTCTTCGCTCACTCTTGTGTGGTTGATTGTATAGTAATCATGGGATTACTTTAAATCAGCTTGGTTTGAGTTTAAACTGCATGTGATGCTCAGAGTTTTCCAAAACCATTGGCATTTGCAGCTTATTTATGTAACACAGAAGTGCAGAAGTGCACAGAAGTGAATGTGCTGAGATAGTACTGTAAAGCTTTAAAAAGTTTTCTCTGAAAGAAATGTCTGGCCAGATGTCGACGATCTCCAAGTTTTTCTGATTTGATTTGAAAGTGTTTTTATAAGATAGAGGGAGATGAGCTTCAAATCTTATCTTGATTCAGCAAAATATGAGCACAACCAGGCCGAGGGTTTACTTAATAAAGCAGCAACAGTTTCTCACTTAAATCTGGGCAGCAACCCACTCTTCAGTAAACACTAAAAGGGAGGGAACAGTTTGCTTGTTTTTAAAGCGAAGTGCTCTTCCAGCTCCACTCATGAGAGTGATTCATGTTCCTGTTGCAAAACAGAGAAACAATAGGGAAGAGAGGTTGAAAAGAGAGCAGGAAAACCGAGTAATAATGCTTTATGTTTTCTAAAAGGTCCATCAAAGGTGAAGCGAACACATTAAAAAAGAGAAGCGCCTGTTATTGTGGCCTCTCACTGGAAACGCCAGGTTTGTTTACACCTCTCAAGCACTCAGCCCTGGTACCATTTATCAGCTCATCCTTAAATGTTTTTTGCGCTTGTTTTCGGGCACAGCAGCTACAGCTGATACCAGAGGTTTACGTTCGCCAAATAAAAAGATACATGCATCGTTTTTGCCACTGTCTGAAGTTAAATCAAACCGAACGTATCTTGTTTTAGGCCAGTTAGAATTACCAAAAATTATTTCCATTTGCTGAATGCTGCAGCAATCAGAAAGAATCTGTCAGTTTCTCCAGAGGTAAAATATTCCCACAACATGACGCTGCTGTCAGAGTTGGGATTGTTGCCACCAGGCTAACAAGCATTTCCCTCTTTCCTCCAAATGTAACAATTGCAGCCTACATGCATGCCACTATGTAGTAGACCATTAACAGGTCACCTTGAACCCACCGTCATCATGGTAAAGCGATATGATGGCTGGGTCGTCCTTCGAAGTTGCTTTCTTTAACAGGGGAAGCTGGTGAGCACATGAAACATTTTCATTCTGTAGAAATGCAAAGCTAGTCGAGTCAGAGACCAAGGCGACGTGTTTCTGCAAAATGCTGACTCTGAAGAGCTAGAAAAACAAAGACACACAGCAATTTTCAGATTTTTTTCAGGGAAAAAAACCTTATAAGCTGCCTTTCATTTCACAAATATGTTTTACTTTGTTGGTCTATCACATAAAATTGAATACCCAGAGATTGGCATATAAGATTGTCACAGTGCAAAATGTGTCTCTACTTATTGAAATCACTGACTGAAAAAGTAGTAAAGTTCATGAAGTTAAAACTCCCAACTAACCGTTTTTTCAGAGCAGCTTAAACCAAAAACAGCAAAATGAACAATTCAAAGAATCTGATTAGTTTCTATCTCACTTCACCACTGGGTTTCAGTTTAACCTTTTGACCCCCAATTTTTTTTTTGTCTGTGATTCTCAGTCACGGACTCCTAATTGCTGTCGTTACAATTGGCCCTTTCATATAATGCACACAACCTCTCTGCCTTCCCAGGCCAATGAATGTCTTTTTTAAAAATACAACACACTGTTGCACTTGTGAGACTTGTAGTGCTTGTGAAGCTCGAAGGGCTGCAAAAAATTAGAATATTAAACAGCCCGAGGGCGTGGGTTTGCATTTGATATATGGTTAGTAAATTATGCACACTTCGCACAAAGTTTATTAACCATGATGTTTGTTATTTGCAGTCGTGCTGAGCAGTAAGCATGCTTCTCTGTTCTTGTTCCAAGAAGCAAAGAAAAAGGAAGCATTCACAGACTTCAGCTAAAAAGCTAAGTAAATGTAATACTGATAAACTACGTCACCATAGAAAACGCAATTAGTTGCTGCATGGGAAAAGGCAAGAAAGCTCCATGAAAAGGAACTTGAAATTTGCTTTGGGTGTAGCACGGGAATTGTAACATCTTTCATGCTTTTAACTTCACTAACAAGTCTGACTGCATGTATTCTTAAGGCTGGCAGATGGGAACTCAGTAATGACTGAACTCTAATCAGCCTCCAAGTTGTGACAGAAGATCTTTTCACTTAACCTACCGTGACCTGCACACGTCAGCGACCTCATGTATGACTGCTCTGTTGCTGTAAACGTGTCCAGTTTACAGGGAGTGAGCACAGGACTTGTTTTGTTTCAAAGTCTGTATATTGAGCTAAGCTGTCTGATATGTTGCAGGGTCAGATGGTTTGGAGGTGAGTCAGGCAGCCAGCTGCTGACAGCCTTTGTGTTTGCAGACTGACCTTTATCACAGAGATGGAGTGGAGCAGTACTGATGAACGAAAAAAACAAAACAATCTTATGATAAACCGGTGGCATTATGTTTTAGCAACAAGCTACTATAAGTGTAATTTGTGACTTGTATATTTACTCAAAGGTACAAGAAAGTACGCCCTTTGTCAGTTCTACGGTTGTACAAATCAGGACACAATAAAAGTCATCTGGGCGTTTGCCAGGTTCTAAAATCTTTTAAATCTAACCTCATGTGAGCAAAAACCCACAACAGAGTTAATGACGCGTCATGACACATGTGTGTGTATATGTGTGTGTTTGTGTGTGTGAGCTAAAAAAACTTTGCTTCATCATACATGTTTGAAGAATTTTCCTCAGTGACAATCGCCTGTTTCTCTTGTTTTGATGGAGCTGAGTTTTGAAAAAGCAGATGAAGACCTCCCAGTGCATTTCCATTTCTTCAGCTTCCTTACCCTTCTTGTAAGATTGTTTCCTCCAGTCATCTCCCAGACTTCCTCCACTCCATTTCCATTTTCCGTTTCTCATCAGGATGAGTGCTGATCCTGCAGATGCATCTTTGTTTTTGCAACGTTTTTCTTTTGACCCTTTTTGGCTTGAAGCCTTAAAATAACCGCAAGACTCAAACGGTTGGTTGGGATATGAGATAGTGGATGCAAATCCCATCGGTTTTTCCCAAAGTTACACACGTTTATATTAACTGTGTTAAAGTGACTTAAAGATTTAATTTTGAAAATGATGAGATACAGATCTGGTGAATTGTGTCCAATAAATTTGATTTAATTTCAGCTCTGATCTACTTATGTTTGTGTTTTGAGCTTATGAGCAAATGAGTTATAACACGCATTTAACTGAACTTTATATGAATATCTGCTTCACTCAAGTTTTTCTTTTCTCAGTAACATTTCACTCAGTCATACATATGTTGTATAGAAATTACATCCTGTTGCGTTTGTCTTCAGCCAATCAAAGTTTTTCCGCCATACTGGCTCTAATCTTATTTATCTTAGACAAGGGAAGCAGCTTTCAGTTCACTCATACAACAAAACACACGGAGGAATGGAAACAAGTTGGTTCTGCTGAGAAATGAATAGAAATAGAAGATTCTAGGTGTAATCACAAAATATTCACAGTAGATGATGCACTATTCACTGGGAGCAAAACTGCCAGCAAAACTGAATACAAATGTAAAATCCAGACGGGCTAAAAACCAAAGCAACAACATTTATTGGTGTAATGATTTTGTGTTTAACGCATTTAGTGGATCTGAAGTTTAGAGAGGAATGCCTCGAGCTTTGAAGCTCAATTAATACATTATGAGAGAGAACATTTTAGTCCTGAGGGTAACTTCATGTCGGTATCAGAATGAATATCTTCAAACACTCTTTTGATCAGAGTGATACATTGAGCTGGATTTATTGAGTTCATAGCAGCTTGAAGTCCAAAACAAAAAAAACTTTTCTTTAGCACAAATCCCATCTGTGCTAATGGAATCAGCAGTAGTTCTCGGAATGACTGTCAATGAAATATATTATCTCAGATTCTGGGACATGTGTGCGCCGACCTCCTTGACTGCATATTCATAAAAAAAGATAAACTATTTCAAGGCACAACCTACAGATGAGTTAGTTTTTCATTGAATCCGCCTTCTGATGACATGTAATGAGTGACCCCAACATGTCACTTTTCCGCAAGAGGCAAGTAACAGGAGACTTTTATGCACTCCCTTACCATCCTCTTCACTCTTGATGTTGGCAACACATATTTGAGGTTTTCCTCTCACAGTTCACGTTATTTAAGGTTTTGAATTAGTCATTTGACTGTAGATGTTTAGGCGAGTAGGTATTGTCTAGGAGCCATTACCTGGCCTTAGATGAATGGCATGTCTCTTTCCCGTTTTGTAAGCTAAAAAGAAAAAAGAAAGTCAAGTTTTACCAGTGAAAAAATAATGAGTATAAAAATATGTGAGAATTTATCCAAATGTGTATTCTTTTCAGGAAAGATAATAAAGCAGTTTCAGTCATTAGAAAAAAACTGTCAGGATCAAATTGCAAATAATTGGCCCACATCTTCAGTGAGTCATTAATTTAAATGAACCTGTAATCGAAAAAATGCCATCATACTTTAATGTCATGCTGATCGCTCAAATTGTTGTTCATGCTCATTTTTGTAATCTTTCCAGTGAATATCAGATCATTTTCTTTCAGCAACTGAGCTAAATAATCCTAAATAATCCCTGAGACTCAATGTGACTCACACTTTCATCACTTTGCACAAACACATATTCACAAAGCCTCTGAGGTGTCCCCAGGGCAAAAGTGACAGCTGCTCTCATATTCACGTATCCTATTTTGGCAAAGAAATATCAAATTTATTCAAAGCTACATGCACACACGTGCTCTTCCGAGCAAACTACGCTATTATGAAGCAGCTAAAAAAAGCATCCAAATTAAAAGAAAACAAGCAAGCTTCAGTTTATTCCCACATAGAAACTCAAATGTTCACAGATCTCATCACGTTCAGAAAACAACTCTCCATCTTCCCGTTTCTCACTCTGACCTTTCACTACATCACCTTTCTTTCTGTGTTGTTATGCAACCGTAGCTCACCAATACAAAATGGATGTGCCACTCAGTTATTGTATTCATAGATGAAATAGACAACAGGCTTGAGAGCGTCCTTCCATTAACCTGCATGACTCATTCAGTCCATCTGCACAGGTGCTTAATGCCACAGCATTTCTGTTCTTTTAATAGTTTGTTTAGTAGCTTAAAAATCAATAGACGCAATCTCTGTTCTCCCTCTGAAAACTGAAACCATTCCACAGTCAGGCTTGAGCAAATATGCCCAAAGTTTAGGACACAAAAGGTGAGAGCGGAAGGATGGAGAGCTGGGAACGGATGCCAAAGGAGGCTGGCATCCGTTCATTTTCCAGAGAGGAAAGCGGCGGGTTTGACTCAATGTTTTCCTAACATGTTTGCTTGAACATGCAAAAAAAAAAATGGAGGGAGGGAGGGAGGGAGAAGCAGAGACTCTTCAGACAGCTCCATCCACATGTTTGGTGTGTTTTTGTTGTTTTAGCTGCTGCTGGAGTCACATCAGTCCCAATCCATTATCTCTTCCTGCTCGGTTCAGTTGGCCTGATCCTTAGCCAGGTGGTTCCTGTCTTCTACCTTCCAGACTCAGGCTGTGGGTGGAGCTCCCACAGAGTCAGTAAGCTTTTCTATAGCACATGAATTGTTTGTGGTTAGATTTTTATTAACAACTAGAACTGTTTTTGCTGTGGACTTTCTGCTTAGCTGCTTTTCTGGCTGCTTTTTGCATTTTTTGGCTGGTTTTACCAAGCAGTGTGCTCTGTCCCAGGCTTTTAATTAATCCCAGCAGTTTTATTGAGACAGTTTACAGAAATGTAAATCCCCACTGAGCTCAGTTATCAAAACCAGAAATGTGAAAGTGAAAACCAAACACACAACACATGTTAAGCAATGTAAAATCACATTTTTTACCACTGTGATTTAGAAGTAATTTCAACAAACTGATGATATTTGCAGGAATGTTTTATTTATGCAGTTTGGTTTCCATAAGCAACAACACTGTGACCTTTAATCAGCATTTTTTACAGTGCATTTGTCACGAGCAGCTTCAGTTCTCACACAAATATGGGTCAATAAATTAGCCTGGCGTGTTGATAGTCATAATTTCTCCAACAGTGAACTTTTTGACATGTACTCACTTCCCTTATCATCCACCTCACTGGTGTGTGGTCACATGATAAACTTCTCCCAGCTGTTTTATCCTTGCTAGTTATTGATTTGACTGTAGATTGATGCTAGTTTAGGCAATTAGCTTTTTTCTGCAGTCCTGTCAATTTTTTGTTGGTCAATGCAAATCTGGTTTATTTAAATTACATGTTCTCTTGTCTTTCCCATTTTGAAGAATGACTGAAAAAAATAGACCTTGTGTCATGTTTAAACAACAGGAAACAAGACTTTAGAGGCTCGATACAATGATCAATAAAAAAACATGAGTACAAAGTACCGTACTCATAATGTACATTGTTAATGTTGTGTTCTTTTTTTTCCAAGGTATTTTTGTGATTTTATAGTGCTATGTTGTAGCTTATTGACTTATTTGACATGTCAACTTTACCCAATGGGTGGGTAACATGATTGGTCTGCAGTTGAATTGTTATAGGTGTTAACCAATCAGAAGTTAGGATGCATCTAGTGAACCACAGAAGGATTATTTTCTAGTGGAATGAACCACAGAAAATGGGAAATAATTTAATAATTAAATAATCTTAAGATTTAAACACACAACAAATGCAACTTTTTAAAGTGGAATTTATGGTCTTATAATTTGTATCTGTAAACAGGAATGTTTTTTTTTAATATATGCAATATATTTATTATAATCTTATAATATTCATACATATAAACTTTTATTTTCTTCTTAACAGTCAATAACAAGCCAGCAGTTTGTAAAAAACTGTTATTTCTTTGCACTGGATGTTTGTCCCCAAATTAAAAGTTGGATTTTTCAGAAAAAAAATTAATTCAACAGAAGGTTATGCTACTACAATAATATTTTAAATGTTTATACACACTCAACCATGGATGACAATGATTGTGTGAGGAGCTGTAAAATAGAGGATTTCAGCCATTTTTGCAGGTTGTGCTCTTAGGATTTTCCAGGCCAGGGAACAGCACTGTAATCCTCTCAGCGTGGGATTCAGGCTCATTAAAGCACACCGACCCTCTCACCCTTAAAGGATCCATCACCAGCTGAACTGTGACCTATATTTTGGGTGTGACTCTTTCTTTTTCAGAGACTTGGTCCCACAGTCTTTTATTCAACATCCTGGGAACAAAACCTAAAATTCTGCACTTATCCAAAGCGCCAGCCAGGTCAGTTTGAAAGCACTCCAACTCACAGATTCCCATTCATCTAAACATCTTATAAGTAAAACCACTTATCCTTTTTTTTCCAGGGTCAGTGGGGGAGCTGGAGCATGTCCCAGTTTACATTAGAGGTGAGACACTGTATCCTGGATTATCCCAGCGCTTTGTGAGAGTTTTTCCTCACCAAGAAGGAAATTAAGTGTCTGATGTGTTTTGTTTATTTTTGGCTGTCTCCTAGCAATACAATCCAGCAGGTTGAACTACATAAACATTGGTGGAAAGGTGGAAAGGACCAATATAATGTGCCGTGAAGCCCAAAAGACTTTCATTACAGCTGGGAAGTAAAACATCTGCCAACAGCAGTTTACTTTAATACTGACTAAAAAAGAAACATAAAACACCCTGGAGCAGTCCTGAATTATACTTTTAGCTAACAAGAAAAAAGTGATTTATAGTTGTAGAGGGCTGCATAGTGGAGCAGTTGGTAGAGCTGTTGCCTTGCAGCAAGAAGGGTCTGGGTTTGATTCCCGGCCTGGGGTCTTTCTGCATGGAGTTTGCATGTTCTGCCTGTGCATGCGTGGGTTTTCTCCGGGTACTCCGGTTTCCTCCCACAGTCCAAAAACATGACTGTCAGGTTAATTGGCCTCTCCAAATTGCCCCTAGGTGTGAGTGTGTGTGTGCATGATTGTGTGTCTCTGTGTTGCCCTGCGACAGACTGGCGTTCTGTCCAGGGTGACCCCCGCCTTTATTAGGTTAGCTGGAGATAGGCACCAGCAACCCTCCTGACCCCACTAAGGGACAAGGGTGTAAAGAAGATGGATGGATAGTTGTAGAGAATATAATATGGTGTCTTGCAAAACTTTTCATATGGCTTGAAGTATTTAAAGGGGCAGTATTATGTTTTCCAGCCACATAGTATCAGTTTGTACCTGAAACAAGAAATTACCTTCATTTGTTATAAAAATGCAGTATATATCAAATTGACTTAAAAGTAATTTAATTTAACACCTTGAAATTGGGCCTGTCTCTTTAAGAAAGTTCTGCTCTTTCTGGCACGCCACCTTCAGAATGTCCTTTATTAAACCTTTAGCAATGTTTTTACCAGCTTTTCACTGATAAGTAGCCTGTATAATGAGCTCAGCAGATGCTCACTTCCACAAGGTGTTTGCTAATTGCTGCTGGCTAGTCTGAAGGAGCTGAGAGAGGAAGCTGTGTCTTGAAGGCGGCTGTTGGTCCCTCCAAACGTTTTGCACAGCTGAATGGTTGCCAAGTGAGATCAAAGGATTTCTGAAACATGCATGAAAGAATCAAAGTAGCACTCCAGGTGTGTTTTTGATGGGGAAATTATACCATAATGTAAAGCTCAAAACAGTTGATTTTACATAATACTGCCCTTTTAACATTTTGCCAGTGGATTTAATTGGGATTTTGTGTGACAGACTATTACAAAGGAATGCATAATTACATATTGGAAGTAAAATTGCACTTGCTTTTTAGAATTTCTTACAATTAAAATTAGAAAAAATATTGTTTATTTTTTTCTTTATACATGTTCTCTGCATTCATGCAATATATAAGCACCTTTGTTTTTCTTGGTTTGATCCAAATCACCTCGTAGCAGCTCTGGCTCTCTTGTTTGGAGACGTTGTCTGCCCATCTTTCCATCTTTGACTCCGATCTGCTGAAGAAACGCGAAGAAACGCATCCCTCAACAAGACGCTGCCACAAACAGAGACTCTGTAAGCGAGTATAGATAATGGATGAATGGTCCCAGAAAAATAAACAGATTTAAGAAAAAAAAAAAATCTACAATAATTTGATATATTCATGTCACACATTTTCTTGGAAATGCTTCTTCTTGAACTTTCCAATCATACACTTTCAGTTGATGTAAATTTCTTTTCGCTGCTAAATACTTTTTTGTTGTCCAGCATTTCTGTATGTAACAGTAACTGTCACCGATTTTTGTTTTCCCACATCTTCAGCAGTGAAACATCAGCAGGTATCGAGTTTCAGTCTTCCTAAAACCGGAAGCTCCACACAATCTGCCATTCTTTCTAGAAAGCACTGGTTGATCCTCCTCCCCCATAGACGCGCCGTACTCTCCAGCGCTCACTCTCTTTATGCTGCGACACCTCCCCCTTGTGTTCCTGTTAGGTACTGCGCCCAGACTGAGCGGCCTCCTGGATTTGATGGGAGGATCTGAGGGTGGAGCTTCTCTTTTGGCTGTTCTGCAAACACAGGTTTGACTGTTCTCAGACACAGGTACATGCTTTGAAATGCTGTAATCCAGACTGTGCAAAGTGAGTACAAGCTGCGTGGAAGTTACCATTGAGAGGAATGCTATGCAGAGTGAGCGCTGTGCAGTTAATGGAGCGTGCACTCAAGCAGCCAGATGTTTCTCTCATCTGATTTGATAATAATAACCTGACCAACAATGGGAAGTTTTTTGGCTGATCTGCTAATACTTCTGATTTCCATAGGACACGTTTATGCAGGTAAGGTGCTGCAGAGAAAATTTACTCCTACAAAAGACGCAACTGGTAGCAGAAATGTGGAAAAAACTAAGTTTCTCCTTACTAAATTCATTACATAACTATATAATTGAAGAAACCATAAATATTTTTTCAAAGGTAATTAATGTTTACACTGTATCTTTTAGTGTTTTGTCGTTTAATCTAGTCTGTTATTGTGAACTGGTAGCCCAGTAAACTGGATTATATTTGAAGGGATGTTGAGGACTTACTTGTTTTGACAGTAACATGTTTGACTTAACTTATAAAATACTCCCTTGGACAAACCTGTAATTTACAAGAGTATCATACACAAAACAGTATATCAGGAGGATGCAGCACAGAGCATAAATTGATTTAATTTGCTTTTAAATAGGAACGTTACGTGTGTCCTTGAATTTTGCCTCAAATCGTTGCTCACAGCCCTTGAAAGGCACACATCCTCATTCAAGGTGTCTGCTTCTGTAGGAAGATTACTAATAATCCAGAGTGCGCTGTATCATAGAGACAGATTAGGTCGCACATGGGTTATGGGTTATACTGACAGTGGGTTTATAGGCTTTATGCAGAGCTGCATGCTGGGCCAGCCTGCTGACAGGCTGTTTCTCCCTGAGACCAGTCTTATTACCTATAATAAGTGCTTTGCTAACAAATTTCAGTAGTTGCAGATCCAACTCATTTTCCAACAATAAATAAAGGGATTATTTCTCGGTTTTCAAGATTTATTTGGGTAAATAAGGTGCTTTGGAAACCATACTGAATATTGTCTTCAATGGTTGGGGTTTCCTGTACATAATAGTCTGCTTTTTCCAATACAAAACCAAAAATGAAACAACTTTCTTTCATAGATTTCATTGGTGTTTATTTTTGGGGCTTTCAAGGGTTATTGTTGTCTCCGATAAACACCAGCAAACGTCTCTGACCTCTATTCACTGTACGCTGTGGGACGTTTTCACAAATTGATTATCGTTTTGAGTGCTCCATTACTGCCATTTTTATAGGTCAAATCATTGAAAGCAAAGATAGCTTTACTTTTTTTAATATTCACACATTTAATGGAAGGCGAAACCCCCCTCATCTTCTGTGAAGATCTTAAGAGACTTTTTAAAAGAAAATCAATAAATAAGCAGCAGCACAAAAATCAAGGAACACAGCAGAAAAGATGAAGTTGCAAACTTAAAGTCCAATTATATCAAAAACAACATCTTTGAACATGTCACAGAGCAATGCTCAGTCCACCATCTAAAAATAGAGCATGGCACAACTGAATCAAATAGATTTTTTATTTTTAAATATGGATTTCCTATCAAAATATCACTACGTGTGTTACAAAAATAAAAACATACCCCAGATGATGTTTTAAGGTGCCAATTACAACAAAATGTTCAGCAGAGTTTTTACAATGAGTGGAAAAGATTATAATCTTTGAATAAGCACCACAACAGATTTCAGTTTGACTAATTTTGATTCAAATTGACTTCATTTCACTAAGATGTTGTCAGTCATACCCAGTGAACATTAGCTTGTAAGCATGTTAACATATCTTAAAAAGAGTGCAAGCCAAATGTGCTGTGCAAAAGAAGAGTATTATGTAATGTCAAAACCACGATTAAACTGCAGGTTGGGATCAATTAAACATCTTTCAGTTGATGTACAAGCTGTGAGATTCCTATATAAGTTTCACAAAATGTAAATTGCAAAAAGAAAAACCCATCCATCTAATGTTGTCGTTGCATTCTGGATGGCTAAAGGGTCAATTTGTGTCATCTAGGTCAACAGAGAAGTTCAATTAGCATCAGAACATTTCATTAGCAGCTGTTTCTAAATGCATTAACTATCTTTAACTGAAGTCAGATCGAAGCTACAAAGTGCAGAACAGACACCAAATTGACTAACAAGTCCGCTAGCATCAATGAAAGAGTTAAGTCTAAACTTTTAGGCCATTAGGACCACCCGAATCAACACTTAACAAAATATTTACATTCCAGTGAACTATTTTCATTTCCATAAGATCAAAATCACTTTTCAAAAGCTTATGGCTAAACAAAGCAAAACTGTATGAGTAAGAAATGAACAGAAAGAGTTTTATTACTCTTGTTCCTCATCTTTTTCCATCTTCCTTGTTGCAGTTTCCTTTTATGGCAATGGCTACATTCACCTGCAAGCAATAGAAAAGTCCATTCAGACGTTAATCCACGTACGATTTCATACCTCAAGTCAGTCTGGGCTACTGCTTTTGGCAGCAGGACAGAGAGACTTTTTACTTCTTGAGCTGATTTCTGGATGCCTGCAGGTAAGCCATAGGTGAAATACAATAGAAGAAGCGACCAGCTACAGCTGGAAATTGTTGTCTTTGTTTCAGACGCCAAGAATATTGTGAAAAGACAAGCAATAGTTTGTAGTTCACCATCATCTAAAGTTGATCTAAAGTGAAGAGCAACTAAACCTCCCAGGATACATACAACTGGAGAGATTCACACATTTAAAGAAAGGGAAACTACCTTAACATATTGCAGTAAAACATTTTAGCAGATATATGCTGGGTTTTACTATACAAAGAAGAGTCAGCAAGAAAACATCTAATTTAATGTCAGAATGTTGAAGCTGAGGCAAAAATAAACCCTCTGGCTCTGGTTTTATGTCAGAACATGTTCCTTCATGAATGAGGCTGCAGAAGAAAACCATAGCTTAGTTGCTGCCCTTATCAAGTCTCAAAATCTTGGTTGATTTTAGAGCATGCAACTATAGCAGGACAATAAGATAGCAATGTTTCATCATTCTCTCTTTGCTTCTCATCTCCTACCGCTCCCTTCAGGTACGACTGAACCTGGGCTCAGGTGAGCGGTTGCTACGTTCAGAAAGGGGTATCCATCTTAACGATCTGGCCTGGCACACAGTGGATCTCAACCATACACACCACAACATCAACATGATTGTCGATCGAAGTTCTCACACCACTCTCCGAATGCCAGGACCAGATTTGGAGCTTAGCATTGAGGATGGGCTTTTTGTTGGTGGGACAGCTGGACTAAAACATCCTTACCTTCTGAACATCTCAACTGGATTTAGGGGTTGCTTGGATGAAGCTGTCTTCAATGAACACAACCTACTGTCCAGCCTTCAGCCGTATTCTGGGTACAAAAGCATCCACGAGGTATCCCTGGGTTGTAGTCCGCAGTTTTTAGCAACAGAAGAAGACCCTGTGAGGTTTTCCAGCTCTAAAGCCTTTATCTCTCTCCCACAATGGGAGGTCCTGCAAGAGGGGACATTTGAGTGTGAACTTCACCCTTCCTGGACAGATGAAAATGGACTTGTCTTGTACAGCTCTGGGAGTGACGGAGGGTTTGTCTCTATTGAGATCAGAGACGGTCACCTTGTGGCCTCAATAGGAAATGGAAAGGGTAGTAAAACTGAGCTGCATTCACTGACACATGTCTACAGCAAGCACACCTGGTACCCCATCCAGCTGCTCCTGCAACCTGACAGCATCCAACTGAAGGTAGGCAAGGAGTTAGTGAAGGCCAGCCTGAGTCAGGAACTTCAGGCCATCCAGCCCAAAGGACCTCTTGTCCTTGGAGGACTGGATGATGTCGCTGTAGGAAAAGCAAGAAGTGCTGGATTAGCTTCTGTTCCTTTTGGAGAAGAAGGAGGAGGAAGATCATTTAAAGGCTGCCTCCAAAAAATTAGAGTGAACACTCAAAAAACTGGCTTACCTCATGCCATGGTCACCAAAGACATTACTGTCGGCTGCAACATAGGTCAGGCTCCAAAGGTAGTGATCATTTCCAATCCAACAGATCTCCCCGACTTTGATGTTACCACAACACAAATGATCAGCAACAAGAGGACCACAAACCTATTGGTGCTTCGAACCCTGGAGGTAGCTGAAGGAGGCCAGACACTACTTGAACCCAAACACGTGAGGGTAGGACATTTTATGTTCTGGTAGTATCTCACGAATATTTTCTGTACTGTTTGACAAATTTACATGTGTTTTCATTTGCACATTCCGCCAGGTGAATATTGATTTTCGCAAACTGGGGATCCATTCATCAGAACTGATGTGTCGCATTGTTGACCCTCCTGTTCATGGTCAGCTACATTTGAACCCCAATCCAGATCCAGATGGGTTGCCTGAGGAAACACAGGAGAGAATTATAGGGATAGGAGCAAAGGAGAAGGACCGATCTTTCAGCATGCTGGACCTGTGGCGAGGTCGGGTTATGTACGTTCACAGTGGCTCAGAGGACCAAAATGACTTCTTCATGTTTTCAATCTTCTTTAACAATAAGAAGCCGCTGCCTGTACTTCTGGAAGACAACCATGTGCACCGGTTTAATATCAGCATCACTCCAGTTAATGATCCTCCTGTTCTCAGCTTACCACAAGGAAACCTTTTCACTCTGCCGGAGAAGTCCAAACGACAGGTGGGCACATAAGAATGCCTTGATTTATAACACATTGAATTATTCCAAGTTAAGACAATCAAATGAATGTGTTCTTTGTGACAGCTGACAACAGATATGCTGAGAGTCTCAGATCCTGACAACAGTCCTGAGGATCTTGTTTTTAACTCAATGGGGAACCTCAATTCTGAAGCTGGTTACCTCGAGAACCTAGATTACCCTGGCAGGTTAGTCTCATGGGATGTTCCCACAATGCCTTACAAACCTTTTTAGACCGTTTAACCCCTTAACTGTCACCCTAAAATGTTTACATGTCATCAAATGTGTTCATGAGGACATCAAATTCCTCATGACACTCAGGGGTTTAGCATCTATATATGGGTTGTAGATGTAATTTCCAAGAACTCTTTAAAATAAAGCCTGCAAGCACTCATTTGATAAATGAGTGAATAACATGACAATGATGCTCTTCCAGGCCTATCAACTTGTTCTCTCTGAGTGATCTGGAGGAGGGTAAGATCAGTTTCGTGCACACAGGAGTTTCTGCCTCCAGGCTGGTCCTCAGAGCCAGTGATGGGCATAGAGTAAGTAAACATATGGATACTTTGCTAAATTCTAACCAACTAAGAAAAACTATTTGTCAGTGCTTTGGTTAATTAAACTTTTGTAGTGCATACTGCAGTTTAGAGGTGCATCCTTCTCTTGTGGCAGAGAACATCTTAGCAAAAATTAATAAAGATGTTGTAGATATGACAAGATTCTTCCATGAATTAAATTTTTTTTTTCTTTTCATATTTACAGGTCAGCAATGCTGTAGTTTTACGGATCATGGCAGTTACTCTTGAATACAAACTAGTGAATAAAACTGGACTGGAGGTGAATCAGGGAGAATCGGCCATCATCAGCACCAGACACCTTGCGGTGCGGGTCAGTGTGGCTGATAGTTCAGTGGACGTGTGGTATGATGTGACGGACTTACCACAGTTTGGTGAGATCCAGAGGTTACACTCAAGTGGCGAATGGAAATCCACTACCTTTTTCTCACAGAAAATTCTGGAAAAAGAAAGGATTCGATATATTAGCACCTACCATGGAATTCAGACTCAGAGCAACATTACAGACCAATTCAAATGCAAGATAGTAATCAATTCAGTCGCCAAAGAGGAGGTTGTTTTCCCCATAGAGATCCGCTGGATTCAGTTCAAGGTAACAAGGAGCAAGATGGAAGTGACCGGCCTTGAGAGTGCTGTTCTCACACCGGAAGACCTTCATGTGATTTCTAAAGGTGTTAAAATCAGTGAGAGTGATCTTTTTTACAAAGTTTTGACAGCTCCAAAGAAAGGACGATTGTTCCTCAACCAAATGGTTCTGCAAAAGAACTCAAACTTTAGCCAAGAGAACATCACAGAGGGTTTGGTTAAGTATGAGCTTTTTAACAGGCTGCATGATGACACAAGAGATGTCTTCAGTTTTCAGGTGTTCTCTGCTCATGCTGCTTCAACACCTTATGACTTCAGAATCAACATTAAAGCCGAGTCAAGTGCCGTAACCATCATAAATAAAGGCCTTTTAATCCTTGAAGGAGCAAGTAAAGTAATTACGAAAGATATTTTGTTCACTCACACAGCAAGCAACCGGGAGGTTCTTTATAACGTAACAGTGAGCCCCAAGCATGGCCAGCTAAGGAAGATCAATCTATCCAACTCAACTTCCATTAATGACAACATACTGACGTTCAGCAATCAGGACATCACAGAGGAGCGAATCATGTACGTTCATGATGACAGCGAGACCAGACAGGATTACTTCACGTTTCAAATTGCTGTTTACAAACCGCACAAAAACACAAACAAGAAGGAAGACGGAAACACAGAGGAGCACATGTTTAACATCTCTGTGCAACTCGTCAATGATCAGAGACCCGTCAGGGTTGTCGATGAAGTCTTTCACGTTGCCCGGGATGGACAGAGGTTGGTGACGCTGAAAGACTTGCGGTACCGAGACGATGACTCGGATTTTGAAGACAGCTGGCTGGTCTACACTCGGAGGGGGATTCCAATGGGGGAGTTGGTGCTGGCCAGTGATCCCAGTCACAGGCTGTATGAGTTCACACAACGGGACCTTGAGCAGGTTAGCATCTATTTCTAAATGGATTTGACATAGGGGTGCAAGAGAATCATTATGTAAAAGCTTTTATACTGAGAGAAGCTTAAACATTTTTGGAAAAGTCTGCTCTTCCTGGTTTGTTTGCTCAAGCAGAAAGTTGGAAATTTTAGAACAGCACTGATAGTAAAGCTAGTAGTGCTTTAAGAAGTCTAAAAAAAGCTAATAAATCATAAGAATTCAATGGTAAAAAATGGAAATAGTTGGCCATTTGCTGTTTTTGCTTTGCCTTTTATTTGTGTAAAGCAGTGGCATCTTCTAACCACTTCTTTGATTTGGTTTGAAGTTATTTGTTTAAATATTGTATCCTTTCTAAGCCATATTCAATGCCATACATTTGTTTTGATTATTGTGTCCCTTTCTCTCCTCAGAATAAGGTGTTGTTTATCCACAGTGGGGTCAGTTTTGGCCGCTTTGTGCTTTTTGTAACAGATGGAAAACATTATGTTTCAGCGCTGCTGGAGGTGAATATTTTGCTTGGCGTCTTATTCTTTTACTGTAAAGATAGTTTTATACTTAACAGTGAACACTACATTATGTTCTCTAATTTATTTTTTTCTTGTAAAGTGCCCAATGATTGGCTTATATGTCAAAGATTTCAACTGTTTGTCCACAGCCACATAATTAGGTACAGCTGATTTAGTGTAAAAGAGAGAACCACTCAAAAAGAACAGCGACTTTAACAATCTGTTTGAGTCAAATTAGTCTTGAGACGTTTAAAGTGGCCAGATGTTCTCATAATTTCCAAAAGTGGTTTTGATCATTTTTCCAGAAGAACTATAAAAGTGTCCTGTTAACATTGATTCATTTGATTTTGGTTTGGATTCATATAGTTGGATTTATGCTGACATTTTAATCCTTAAAACAGTCCTTAAAAGAGTCATAATGTGCTTATCTTATATTTTTGAACAATTTCCTTTGTGTTTATTTTGTGTAGGTGATGGCGCAGGATCCATACCTGCAGGTGGAGAACAACACAGGCCTCATGGTCCAGCAGGGTGGGATTGCAGCCCTGACTTCTGTTAACCTCAGCGTCATCAGCAACCTCGACATTCGGGATCCTCAGGAAGTGACTTTCGAGATCTATGTTCCACCTAAACATGGCGTTCTCTGCTTCAACGACGGGCAGAAGGAGGCGATCATAGGAACTGATGCCATTTCAGTTTTCACCCAGAGAGATCTGGTGGCGGGGCGTCTGGCATATCACCACAGCGGAGGTCACGAGTTGTTGGATTTTTTCAATGTGACGGCAAGAGCAAGGGAAAGAAGCACTGAGAGGCGGACTGAACGAGGGAGGAGGGACGTGCATCTAGATATTGGAGTGCCGGTGAAGATATACTTAGAGAGTCATCACAGACCTCCAACTATCAAAACCAACCGTCCAGTTGTGGTGGCCGAGGGACAGAACACCTCCATTAGCAGAGAAGACGTAGAAGTGAGAAATTTATCATTCCCAGCCCACCACGTATATGTGTCAATGCTATTATTATTCTGTCAACAACAATTCCCTTTTCGTGTGTTTTTACACCAGGTTGTCCATGAGGACAGTTTACCATCAGATATAGTCTTCACTGTCCAAGAACCTCCTATAGTGGGCATCATTTATAGAGTATCAGGCAGCAACAATCTGGAAAATGTTCATAGAGAAAAACAGGACCTTGAAAAGGTGTGTTCACTGTTGGTCCAGCTGGACAGTAATTGTTCCATATAATCAGCGATAATTTGTGTCCTATCATGACAGCATGCTATTAGAAATATTGATTGTCTAAACTTACAAGCTATGAGAATTAGAAAAAAAATATGTAGTTGTGAAACTTCATTTTGTATTTGACTTCTTTACCTTCCATCGATGTGACTGACAGCAATGTGTAAATTTTACTTTTTTAGCTTGCATGATAACAAAACACATATTAGATTGTATAGTTTTTTTCCCATTGTACTCAATTGCTGTTTGGTAAGTGGCCACATGGTGGTGCTTTACTGACAGTTATGTGAAGCACACATCAACAGTCAAGATTCAAAAGTGAGTACATTTACTCCTTAAATATTGATAATGTAATGCATTTTTTGTTTGTTTGGGGTTTTGTTTCCATCTCATTATGAAGTTAGCCCAGGCAAGTTTCTCTCAATTATTTATCTAGAAACTGTGTTTAAATATGGTTTGGCTCTGTGCTTTTGTCCAGGGTTTCAAGGAACAGATTGTGTCTTCCTTTACCCAAGAGGATCTCAACCAGAGATCAATCATGTATCAGCAGCAGGCTGTTGGAAGCATCAATGACTCTATCGTCTTGGAAGCAACCAATGGGGTGACAAAGATTGGACCTATCAGGGTGATGATTGACATCATACCTATCCTGCTTCCACTTAAGGTAGCAAACTTGTCCGAAAAGTGGGACGAAAAAATGTCTAAAACCTATTAATGGAGCTCTGTTTACAAATCTACTAACTGCAGTATGTTTTTTTTGACCTTCTTTAATCTTCAGGTGTTGAACTTGACCTTGGATGAAGGGTCATCCCTGCCACTCACATCCAGCATAATCAAGGTTGCCAGTCATCACTTTGCAGGGCTGAATTTCCTTTACCAGGTTATTGCTCCACCAAGGTTTGGACACTTAGAGCACAGCCGTATCCCAGGGATGCCTATCAATGCTTTCACTCACACAGAGGTACGATTAAACACATTTATAAAGATAAATTAATCCCTCAAAATGGACTTAATTCTTTGTTTTTGGAGATAGCCACAGCATACCCTTTTATTATAATACATAAGCCTCATAACTGTTGCTGTTAGTCTTTTGTATCCAAGTGAATTATTACATAGATTTAATTTCAGTTTAAATAATTTCTTTCATTTAACACAGAAAAAAAATTATTTCTACTATCTGAACTGGGCCATGTTGGAATTTAAATATCTGTGTCTAGGTGGAGCTTGAGTACATCTCCTATGTCCATGATGGCAGTGAAACACTAAAGGACAACTTCACGATTGTAGCCAATCAAACTGAGATGAAAAAGCACAGCTTGCCATGCACCGTTTACATCACAGTCACACCTGTCAATGACGAGACCCCTGCTGTGACCACCAACCGTGGCCTAAAGGTAGAAAATTCTATGAATTGTTGAAGAAAAGTTATGTGTGCCTCATGAAGCTAAAACAAGCTAAAATGTTGCGTTGTCTGTTGCATCCTGGACAAGCCCCCTAAAGTTGTTTGAATGGTATTCAACACAGAGAACGCTTGATTGATTTTAAGTATTTTAAAAGGGTATAGCAGTATAGCGCTCTCTCTCTTGTGTTGGTTTTTACAAATGCTTCACAAAATACAAACTGTTTAAATAAAATTTAAAATCAGTGTAGAATAATTCAGTCCATGTTTGACAAGTCCATATGATGCGGTTTTTATACCTGAACAGAGTATACTCTGTTCAAGTTTGCTTTAAGTTTTCAACCAATGATGTTCAAGCCAAAGGGATGCACTGAACCAGATGCTAAACTCATTATTTTCAGTGGGTAGCAATTCACCTGTCATATTCCCACAGTGCTCACAAATGGTTTGCATTTCTTCTTTATTTCGCGACCACATTGCAAGAGTCAAAAGTGCTACCATATCAAAGATCTTAAAGCGGTTGAGACTTTCACGATGCTTGTTTCACTGTCTTTGTTACCCAGCATCATCAGCACAACAAAGCACCTCAAGAAAAATGTACTTTCTTGCTTTACAGTAAGAGTTTAAACATAAATAATGCAAGGAGTCAAACTTATGTCAAGTAATGTCTTTCATACTCATGGCCTACAATAATAGTTTACTCTTGCTTATCCAGAAGTTGCATGCCGTGTAAATGGATACCTTGTGGGAGTAAAAGTAGTTCTTGTTTTTCTAATAACAGGTAATGCAGGCGTCAAATAGTTGGATTTGTCATAGAATGTAGAATAAATATTCTTGTGTTAGTTTATTAAGAAAGACAATGTAATGTCCTTTCTGTTTTGCCTTTGTGATGCTGCAGGTTTGGGTGGGTTCTGTAACAGAAATAAGTACAAATGAACTCAGTGCAGATGATGTGGATACTCCACCCGAGGGCCTGGAGTTTGTCATCACGCCACCTAGCAACGGTCACTTGGCTCTGAAGAGCGCCCCCTCCAGACACATCCTGAACTTTACCCAAAATCACATCCAGAGCAGGATGCTGGTGTTTGTGCACAGTGGTAAACACACATCTGTAGCTATTTGTAGTGTCAGTGTCCAAACGGGTTTCTGGTGTAAAGATTGGTTTGTTTAACCTGTCTTATCCCCCTGCAGGTGCATTATCAGGGGGCTTTCACTTTCAGGTGAATGATGGAGTTAACTTTGCTCCTCGGCAGATCTTCAGCACAACAGCCCATGATCTGGTTCTTACCTTACAGAAGAACCACCCTATGGAGGTGTACCCAGGTATTCCTCACTCGTCAGTCCTTGCAAATGACATTTCTTCTCAACTACTAGTATGAATTGAATATAACGGGGCTGAAATGTCTCACAAACATGTAAAATTATTGTCACTAAGGTAACTGGAAAACTGTGCATAGTAAGGCTGCTACCCTCCACTGTAATATCCAAAACTGACTCTAGGTGGCAATGCTACTTTTGGAATATATTCAAGCAAATGTAGCAGTGCATCTTTTAAATTTAAGCAAAAGTGGTTTCATTCGCACTCTTGTTTATCTTGGTAATGTGTCTAAATTAGTTATTGTAATATTCTCAAGAGTGGGGCAAGACGTTATGTTTGCCGTATTTGTAATGGTAAGGGGATTTTAACATATAATTACTAGAAGAATAAATATTGTGTAGGTTGTAACGTGATAAAAGCAAAGGAAGTATAAAGCTAGTGCAAAAATATGTTTTGGTTTTATTCATAATCCTGGTTGTCCCCAGGGGTTTTCTGGTGTGTTTGGAAAACTTAAGCAGAATGATTAAGATGATAGAATATACTTTATTTTCTTTTTAACTGATGTGGGCCTGGTGCTTTTCTATAATTAAGTAAGCCATCTAGAATGTGTTGTTGCTTTTTTATTCAGAACACAACCATCACTTGCAGAAATTGAAGACCAGAACTCACATAAAATACATAGCATTGCTATTAAAACACTTAGTAGCCAGTCAAACATTGTTCTGTCTTCTTTTTTGTTCCTCTTGAAGGCTCTGTGACACCAATCTCAGAACAGGAGCTTCAGGTTGTTACCAACAACATCAGTGACATTGGAAGGAACCAGTCTGTGGTTTTTGCTGTGACTGCACCTCCCAAATTTGGACGTCTGGTCCTACGAATGCCTGATAACTCTTTCAGAAACATTTCTACATTTACACAGAGCATGGTAGGAAGGCTTGATTTTTTTTCTTCTTCTTCTGTTTCTGCACTTCAAAAGATTGAAACAGTCTGCAAAGAGAAAAAAAGTTACATAACCACATAAGATTTTGAAATTTATTAATTTACTAATATTTACTAATGAAATATTGACAACTAATAATAATATATTTCCTGATATTGCTGAGAAATTGCAAAAAATGATTTTATGAGACAAATAAAAAATTTTTTCAATTATAACATTTTTAAAAATCACTTTATTTCCTTGGGAAAATTTTATTCAAATATTAATAAAAGGAAGTCTCTCCCTTCTGACCGGATCATCTCTCTCCCTCTCAGGTGAGTGATGGGTTGATTCTGTACGACCAGAACCAGCCGGAGTCGGTTGGGTGGTCAGCTGCGGACTCCTTTTCTTTCACCGTTTCCTCTCCTCCAGCTTTTCTTCCTCCGCACACCTTCACCCTTTTAATCTCCTACCAAGCCAACGAACACCTGGGCAACGTCCAACACAGGACTAGACTACTAAACAATGCAGGTACCGCCTCTCTTCCAGCTGGACACGGTTCTCAGAGAAGAGTTCGAGAAGGAGGAATTTTCCGTCTGTTTGTGTTTGCAAGGTGCCGTGGTGGCCGAAGGAGGCAGAGTGACCATTGACCGCTCTAAGCTCGATGCCTCCAACCTGCTGGGAAACCTCCCAGAGTCACACAGAAAGAACCACCACATCATGTACCGAGTGATTTCTCTGCCCAGACACGGAGCGCTGACCATACAGGGACACAATCTCACCAGGTGAGATCCTGCAGAAGTTGTGGATTTTATCTTTAAATTTAGCGCGTCGCACCAGAGGTGGCCTAATTGCAAGTGTTGAAGTAAATTTGGGGAAACATTTCATTTAATTTTAACTAAGTCTTCTTTGGGTTTTTGATGTTTTTTTCACAGCAGACAGTCAGATTTCTCTCAGGCCACCCTAAACAAGTTTGGCATCATGTATCTCCACGACGACTCAGAGACGACGAAGGACAGCTTCACATTTCGAGCCTGGGTGGCTCCTTTGCATCTTCCCTCTTCCTCCTCTTCCTTATCCCTGTCTGCCTTTTCCTCTGATTCCTCTTCCACCTCTTTCTCTCCTCTCTACTCTCCTTCGTCATCCTCCTTTCCTGGACTGGGCACAGCCTCTCATCGCCGCCCTGCGGTGGATAGCGTGGCGGTGACAGAGATGTTCAACATCACTGTGACGCCAGTCAATGACCATCCGCCACTAATCAGGAGCAGAGCTCCGAGCATGAAGGTTGTGGTTGGGGAGAGAGTCATTCTTGGACCTGACAACCTTCAGGTGAGCCGGTGTTTTATGATTGTTCTCATTTTTACGAGTTTAATTTTCCAGCTGTTGGACCCTGAGAAAAAAAGTAAGTGCAACCTGTGATATTTGCTAAGGAATCACTAATTAAAAATCTGTTATTTCTTCTATGACATATTATTTCAGACAAAGAAAGATCAGCTCTCAAATATATTTTTCTAAATTACAGCTAGACCTGAAGCTAAGGGCACCAGATTTTCCAAGACCAGAACTTTTTGCGGCTTGCAAGTTGAATGACATATTTGTAGTTTCTGGAAATTGAATTGATGTAGATGCAGAATTTGTTGAAGGAACATCCTGTTATAAAGATCTGTTATAAATTTGATCAAATCCAACAGGCCTGGACGTTTTAGGACCCTCGGGCCACATCTGGTCCTTTAGTTGTCAACTGGCCCGCATGAAATCAAAAATAAATTAACCCGTTATTTTGTTTGCTAATTCAAATAAGCTGCTTCTATTTTGAAAAATCAGTTTTTATTTTGAATACATCTCTACATACATTTTGCAAAGTCCATGAGTGTGCCATTGTTAGAGTCCTTTGCATGAATAAAGAGAGAAAGACGCAGGTTACTGCAAGAAATCTTTAGTCCATGCAAGTGGAAAGAAAGACCGATACAGAATGTAGTTTTTAATCAAAAATAGAGGCTTTGCAGCAGTGCACTAAAAACATCCATGTGACTCATTTAATTAGAAAACATTCTGGATGGATGTAATCATCTGTTTTCCTTAAAGTCTTGTCTGAACCTGGCTTTGCAGAACCTCCCGTTTGTTCTGCTCATGCCAAATAAAGACAAGTAAAAAAAAGAAGTGAGAATAATTTGGTTCTTATCCAGACATTGCGCACAAAAGATGTGGAAAAATTAATTTATAGCTTTCTGAATAAACCCCGATTAGTAATTTAGAAGTGTGCATGCCTCTCCAATTCTGATTTTTGTTTCCTACAGGTTTTGCAAATAGCTAAGTTCTCTGTCATACTTGAATGCAATCTCCTGAGCAAAATGAACCAATTCCACTCAACAGTGTGTTCAAACTACTTGTTAAAAGGTTGTTGTGCTTTAATTTTGCACTTTTTTTCTGAGTCTTTTCTGACAACCCTCTTATTTTTTTTAAGGTTGAGGATCATGACACGCCACCAGAAGAGCTGCACTACCTTGTGATCAGTAAGCCCAACAATGGCTACCTGACTTTGGGAGAAAGGCCAGAGATAGTGACCTCTTTCACCCAGTATGACGTCAACCACGGTCGACTACATTTTACACAGCAGGTGAAACAGACTAATCTCAATTCTTATTAAAACTGTGGAACAGTTTTAATTTAAATTTTGGTTTTCATTTACTATCAGTGCTGTGATTTTGTTTTGCTCCACAGGGTGAGGTTTCAACTGGAGTTTTCTACTTCAATGTCACCGACGGCCACCACCGTCCGCTCTACAAGCTGTTTAGCATGGAGGTGGTTAAACCGTCGGTATCCATGGTTAACAACACCGGCCTGTCGTTGGTTCAAGGTCGCACGGCGGTGGTGCTGACAACCAACCAGCTGGCGGCTCAAACCAATGGTCAGCGACAGGCCAATATCTCCTACACAGTCACCAAGCACCCACGCCACGGACGCATCGCCATCAACGACCAGGAGGTCACCACCTTCCGGCATGAGGACCTCCAGTTTGGGCGAGTGGTCTATCACATGACTGACCTCAGCGAATCAGAGGACAGCTTCCAGGTGTCAGTGTCAGCCTGGTCTGCTGGTGTTGACTATGGGAGAGTGACGGGGCAGACGGTGAACGTTACAGTGCGTCCTCTGATCTACCTGAGAGAGCCAGTCAGAGTACCGAGTGGCATCGCAGTGAAACTGGGCAAAGCCATGATTGATGCCTCCGAACTGGCCAGAATCAGCAGAGTCGATCCGGTCTTTGAGGTTCTTTCTCCACCAAAACATGGAAAATTAGTCAAGGTGAATCCATTTGATATGATCTTGTGGTCTATCAGTTTGTAATTAAGCTGCTATAAGAGCACTTTTTATTTCATGAATATTCATTCAGGTCTAAAGCTTTTCTGAAAGACGTTATCCATCCATTAATGCAAAACCTTCTATATCCTCTGCAATGATTGACATCCTAATAAAAGAACATAAATTGATAAATCCTGGAGCACAGGATTTTAAAAATAGTATATTTTTAACAAGAGTAAATTTTTTCCAAGTTGTAAAATGCTGTAAAAGCATTATAAAATGCTTTTACAGCATTATAAAAGTTTTGATTGGGAATACATGACATTCTGTTTCTATGACACATATGATGTGACACAGAGGACAGCTTCTCCGAGCTACTCTTTAAAATGGGAAATATAAGAAATTCAAGTAAAGCAGATGTACGTTAAGCTTTCATAAGTCTGTAAATTGCTGCGATAAAATTGTTGCTCCTTAAGTTTGATCACATCTACAGTCTGAGCAACAATTAAAAAGCTTAAGCATCTAGAACTGAAACAATCCTGGATAAAGACCCAGGATCTCTCTTTATATGCTGCACATTTTTGAAACCTAATAAAATATCAGTAAACATAGTCAAGTCAAGTTAAGTTTATTTGTATTACAAATTTCAGCAATAAAGCAGAACCAAGTGCTTTACTCTATAAAAACATGTTACAGTAACCAGTTATGAAACAACAAAAAGTACATTTGATCCAATGGCATCATGAAAACCTTTCTCGAAGTTTGTTCTCACTAGCAAAGGGAGGATGTAAAATATGTTTAAGTTGGTAACATTTTTATTTTAATGAATACATGTGACATTATGCTACTGCCTACTGCCATAAAACATTAGTTTAGTTAAAGTTTTTAAAAATATGTCCACAGGGATGTAAGTTATTATTGGAAATTATTCCAAAATTTAAGCTCTTAATTCAATTGTTTTCTTTCCACATATGCAGATTACCTACGACCCAAACCACGCGTTACAGGCACTGAAGTCATTTACATTCAGGGATGTCGTTCAGGGCCGAGTTGCCATAGAAGAGACTCTCAGTGACGCCGACAACCAGATTCACAATAACGAATCCTCGCTCACAAAAGCGCGAGGCCACACTCCAGCCACACCCCTCAACGATTCCTTCACCTTCCTGCTGAAGGCCGGGAACGTCCAGCCAGCAAAGGGCGAGCTTCACTTCACCATCTTCCCGCACCACCAGATGCGCCACGGCACAAGAGGTGACCACAAAGCGCACGGTGCGAGCCACGAGCGCATGACCCCCCATTTGGGAGCAGACAACAGAACGACTCTGGGAGCCGGACACAGAGACTCTGTGGGACACAGTGCGACTGCCGAGAGCTCGCACCCTCACATTTTGTCAAACAAAAACCACAACAAGACTCAGCGGAAGGCAAAACCCCACAGCCGCTGGGGGAACCGAACGCGCAGTCATGGAGGACGATCAGGGAGCATCCCAGAGGTAGCAGTGGAAGAAGGCCACACTCATGCCCCACAACCCCACACTCCTCCGGTACCAGAAGTGCCGGTTCCAATAAGCCCTCCAATCCCCGACCTGGTCCAAGTCGAGATCCTCCCCCGTCCCGCCTCTGATCCCCTCCTCATTATCCTTCCTCTGCTGGCCTGTTTGCTTCTCATCATTATCCTCGTGGTTCTGATTCTGGTTTTCCGGCATCGCAAAGAGAAACAAGCTCGGCAGAGACTGATGCATGAACTGGCTGCCATGCAGCTGCCCACCGAGGACAGCCCATACCTGGGCCAACCGGAGAGAAGCATGGCCATGCCCAACGTGCTGGTCACCCAACTCGGCTCCGCAAGCTGCCCCACCTCCCCCAGGATCCCCATGAGCCCAAGGAGGAGTCTGGCTCCAGGAATGACCTTCTGGGGGCCGTTTGAATCCAACTTAGCAGGCAGGGATGGAAACATCAGAGGTCGTAACAACAGCGAAAGAGATTCTGGTGATACACCCCAAGTTCCTCCTGCAGGATTTAAAACCTCGTGGAGATCCCAGTCCCCAACTCTTAAAGACAGCCAGTATTGGGTTTGAAGGCAAGTTCTTCATACATAAACTGTGCCTTATAAAGGTGTATTAGCAGATATGTTTGCTTTCTATGCGTCATGTGTGGCATTTCAGGCTGATCTAACGTATATAGAATATGCATCTTCCATCTAAGTAGTTTAGTTTCACATGAATTGTTTTGCTAAACTTTGCTCTGATGATGGAAAATGTCAATGTAAAGCAACTTCTGTTGTCTTAAGGGCAGGCGTTTCCTGGTTACAGTTAAACAAATATTTAATGAGGAAGGTTATTATACTTTTTAATTTGTTCCCAGACAGCTAAGTTAAACTTTAAAAACAAACACATTAAATGACTAACATACGTACGTCTCAGTGATAAGGTATTAAAAAACCTCTTTCCTTAAATTTGATGTTACTTCCTCTAACTTTCATATGTCAGCTGTTAGATTGGATTTTATTATGTGTGCCCCTTCAAGTACTGTAAGTTCTATGTATGCAACAAAGAAAGCATTGCAAAAGAATTCCGACCCCATGATTTTATTTTTTATTTTTTGCTATACCTATACCTTTCAATGTGTTTTATTGGGATTTTATGTAATACACCAACACAAGGTTATTGGACATGTTTCATTGTGTTGTTTAATGTATTTTTAATTTTGCTGTCCTTTTGGAATATAGACCTCCCACACATCATGCTCCTCAAGCTGTTCCACTTGATAAAATTATCAATACTGTTGGCAGATATTACATTAAGCACAAATATTGAAAAGACAATAGTTTTTAATGTTTTGTACTGGTTTGCTTTGAAATTCTTGAAAAAAAGATAAAATGCATACAAAAATAAATACAAGTATATAGGAGCATAAATGCTTGTGCAAGACAATACCTGCGTAAACATTGTTTTGCTTTTTGAACTCTCATGTTTCATTGGTCAAGGTTTGTAACCGTTTAAGGCAATGAACCGATGCAGCAGCTATTGTTTTATGAACAATCACCAGTGAAATGTACATGAATGTTGTAGACTGTTATTTCTTAAAATGCTACATTTTCTGTCATTTTGAACCTCTCCATTGTGTGCTTTTTTAACCTGTGTTGTTTTACTCTTTACTGTTCAAATGTAAAATTGTTTTTAATAAAATATGTTTCTTAAAAATTACCGTTCGTGTAAGATAATAAACTTGAAATTAAAAAAAAAAAGAAAAAAATTAAGTTTTCTATTGAGGTAAACCATTTACCTGTCTTTTGACAGTAAAGTTGCAGATTTTAAATATATAAACTCTCTCTTGGTTTCCCTTTAAGATACATAACTTGCAGATTTAATACATTTTGATTTCTAAAAGTGAATAGATATTTAACAATTTACTTTTAAAACTTAGTTTAAAATAAGTATTAAAAGTATTAATATAAGTGATGTAAAATGGAGAGTGAGTAAAGAAGGAAAGGAGGCAGTTCTAAATAATAAAGGGCCTGCGGCTAAGGTAAACTGATCTTAACTTTGTGATTGTGGTGTCAGGTATCAGGGATGTCACTGCCTGCACTGGAAAAACTAGTTCTAAAACTCCCTTCCAAGACATGCATTTTATCTGAGGAATTCCAATATATGCAATTTATTATTTACCCCATAATCTAGATGGATGCAGTGGCCTCTGACATCTTTAAAGTGAATTGAATGCATACTATCGTGTATTTAGAGTTGTGTTATTTTTTAAAGGATTTCTAAGAAAAAAAAAAGAGGTGGACTAAATATAACTCGCGATACCGAGGAAAAAGAGCAGTGTGCTTTAAGGCATACATGTAAATCAGCTGCTAAAATGTGACATTGATGACAGGATGCAGGTCCAGAGTTATACTCTGAAAAACATTGAAAATCTGAACACTGAAATATTATCAAAGTCATGTTTCAGTTTTATTCAAATATTTGAAGGACACAGTTTAATAGAAAAGTGAGGATTGTGCTGCTGTGAAGTCCCAGGAAAACTAATGTGAAGCCTCACCTGCAAGAACCATGTTTATCAAAACTGCAGTGTTTAATTGTAAAACTGACGACAGTAGCTATTAAAAACCGTAGCAGTGATTGGAAATTCGTCTGATCAAACCAAATCTGGACCCGTATGAGATTCTAGTACAACCTTCAGCAGAAATACCACACTTTGTGTTATAATGATATATATAAAAAGATGTAAGACAAATATATTTTAAAAAAAACCTTTACAATCATATGCATGTTGTTTTTTATTCTGCAGATACAATATCAGATAATAATAATTTTTAAATCTATATTAATATTTGTGTGTTTTTCTGAGAAAACTGGAAGTAGGCGTCAGCTAAAACACCCAAAGAGCAGTAGGTTGATTTTTTTTTTATTAACAGATGTGAAAAGCGGTAAAGAAAACCTCAAGAAAATACAATGTAAAAGATAGCGGTATAGTTCTCAGGTAACCATGCCTATTGAACAGACTCATTATTTTTGCAATTTATAAGGAAAATAGTGGCTTGTTAGTTGAGTCAAAGGCTGTATATTACAGATTACTTATTACTAATGTTTATTAAAGGAAAAATCAACTTAAAAATCTCAGATTGTGTCTCTCCTCTGGTAGCTAATATTTTTGCAACTGTTAGAAAAGCCACACAACTTATGTATTTTCAGATCAGACCTTTTGACATCCTCAGTGAAGTAACCTGTGGTGCCTCAAGGCTCCTTCCTTGGACCTCTCCTGTTTTCTTTGTAAATGTCACTCCTTTTACAAGCCCATTGTACATTTCCTTTAACCCAAATGGAAAATTTTAAACTTGAACACACATCATTACTGCATGCCAGATATCAAATGCAAATTGATAGTACATAACTCCCTGCAGCTAAACATGTACAAAACTTGGGTCATCTTTTTTGACTCAGATGTATCTGACTCATTAGTACATGCCTAAACTCCACGCCTGTAAAAACCTTGTATTTTCTGCTGTTACTTTACCTTCCAGGCACGTCAGTTATGCTGCTCAAACATTTTTCATGTAGCTTCAGAGACTCAGCAAGGTCACTTTGAAAGAGTTTCAGATATAATCTTTCATGCTGCGTCTGTAGTACATTTTTATTTTGCAATACAAAACTTGTCTGATCCTGCAAAAGTTATGCAAATTACACATCACACAAAGTGTAGCAGTGAGATTAATTACTTAAGGTGAAAATGAAGAATATATCACTTCACAGTGTGTCTTTCTGATCTGCCAATAAGTAAAGTTCTGTTGGTCGTACCAGAACCTGGACTTAAAACTAAGTGTGAAGGAGCTTTTTGGGTGTTTTCTGTGAAACACTCTGCCTATGGGGATCAGACTAATATTCTCATTTTTTACATTGCTTTATGCAAATATATATTTATAGGCTGGTTGTGTCTTGTGTTACTAATTTTAGTTTTATTTGTGTTTGTCTGATATAATTTTTTTATTACAGTTTAAATTTGTTATATTATCTTGTATTTAATTGCTTACTTTATTCTCTGGTATTTATTTTTTAATTGCAATATTTTTGCCTTTTTCTTAAATGTGAAGTTCTTTCATCTCATGTGCAGTCCTACTTGTGTTTTATTCATCAAATGTACTGCGTTTAAGCTCATCATTATTATTACATCTTACTCTATATCTTCTGGAATCACAATGAGATCAGACCTGGTCCTTGCTGCTGTGAAATTAATTTATATAGACTATTGGTTCCGCAAAAGAGAACTGACCCATATGCAGTTTTGTGAAAGAGTTTTTGCCCATTAACAGATTTCTTCTGTTTTGGGGTTTTTTGTTACATTTAAATGTCTCAGTTTGTAACTAATGCTAATGTATGTATGTAAAAGACAACCACAGTGAATACAAAGTACAATAATACAAACATTCTTTTAAAATGGTGATTTACTTTATTAGAGTAAAAAAAATACCCAAACCAACCTGGTCTTAGGTCTATTGCAGCCTGGTGAAGGAAGACATTTAGCCTTTAATTAAGTTCAATATTTTTTAGCTACAGGGAGGTGAACATTTGTGCCTCAGTTTATCACAATATCTGACCCAAGTGAACTTAATCTTCAGGTCACAAACTGAACATTCTTCTTTCTGCCAGAAAGCAGAATTTATGAATTACAGCAAGTAGTCAAGATCCAGAAGAGGTAAAACAGCCCCAGATCATCACGCTATCACCATGTTCCAAGGTTGGTGTGATTTTTTTCTTTTTGAAATGCTGTTGGTTTTATGTTAGCTGCAAAAAGACACAACTTCCAAAATGTACCATTTTTACACAGGCTATTCACAGAACACTCTCCAAAAGGTCTTGAGAATAACAATTTGCTTTTTTTTGCAAATGTGTTATGAGCCTTTGTGTTCTTTTCGGCCAGCAGCGGTTTTTACTTGTGGGGCTCCGACGCCATTTTGCAAACTCTTTGTAATTGTCAAATCCTTAAACATGTTGGGCCTGCAGAGTTTTAGATGTTGTTCTTGGTTTTTCGCAACTTACTGAATGAGTCGCAAAAAACACTCCAGCTAAGGCTAGCCTATCCAAAGCTAACAGCAGCCTATCCATGCTAATAGACAGCAAAAAGAAACAGGCGATTCAGCGGGTGACCAGCCTCATCATGCTAATCACCAGCGCAAGTGACTAGTCGCTTTCTCTCTTACCAGTATTGGCTCATTATTAATCAGATCAGAACCTGGTTTCGGATAGATAACCTCCTGCGGCAAGGAAGTAAGCACCACTGGCTGCACAACAATCCTAATTTTGACTCCAGTACATCAAAGGTATGATCTAAACCCGTTTTTGGGTGTGAAAGGGGATAACTTTCAAACTCCAGGCAGAAACTGGAGTTTGAACTTTCAAATGCAGACAGACGCAGATTGGAACAAAGGACCTACTTGCTGCAAGGCAACAATGATATCAACTACACCAGCCTTTAGTCTGATTTCAGAGTTAGTTCAACGATTTGACACTTTTAAATGTAACAAAGGCAGAAAAAAAAAGAACAGAACTCTGTAAGGGGGCAAATACTTTTTCGCAGCACAGTAAATAAGATGGGAATGCAGAATATTTTGTAAAACTTTGAAACTGTTGCAATATCTGAATTGTCTAAGAGATAATATTTTTTTATTTTATTTTTACAAAATGGCTTGAATTTCTCCAAACTGCACAGGCCAACAATGCTGAGCGGGTTATTCAAGTAAAACCTACACATGGGATAATGATTACAAACGTTAACTTAGATTTCCATATTGGCTGTTTGGGAAGTCTTTTGTCCGTGTTTCATGTCGGTTTAGACCCACATCCCATCAGGAAGAAACAGGAGACAGTGAGATGACCCAGAAAGCATGATTCAAACAGCAGGCTCCGGCACACCGAGAGCCGCTTTAAATGTTGCATGGAGTGTTCACAAAATCCCTGGAACTGGTACACTCATCAGAGCTCTCCAGATAATCCCACAAGCTGTCCTGTGGCTATTTCTGCAGATGCACACCCTCCAGAATGCCAGATGGAAGATCCATCACATCTTCAAGGTTTTTTGTTTTTTTTCCCCTCCTTTTTCTTTTAAATGCTAAGATGTCGCTCATCAATCCTTTGATTTTGTACTAAAGTTTCCTTTGATCTCCGACAGGCTAGCGCTCTCAACCCCTTTCCTTGCTTGGTCCTGTCCTATTGGTCGTCGTCGTATTTGTGCAAGGCATCCTCTAGCTTGGCGGTGATCTTCTGGAAGAAGCTGATCTGCTGGCGCAGGTGATGCTGCATCTGCATCCGGAAGTCCCGCACACGCGTGCGGTGGAAGTGCTGGATTTCTGCTAGTGTGGCACAGGAAATGATGTTGCAGCGATCGTGGAGCTCGCCTTCCTTCTTTGGACAATCTTTCACCTTGGTCAGCGCACCTGGCAAACAGCAGAAAAGATTCAATGAAAGTTAAAGTTAACTTGTTTCCTCCTTGATATATAAACTTGGCAACGTACCAGGAGATTGACGAGATTGGAGTTATGTCATTTTTGTTTTGATTGGTTCTAATTGGTGTTCAAGCGTAGAAAACTGAAAGGCATTTTTCCTATTTATTAAGTGCAAAACAGAGTTTTATTAATTTACTCATTAAAGCAAATGAGAGAGTTATGGAGTTAACATTTCAAACAAGCTCAGCATCTTATATTAGCAATTAGCACAATTAGATTTGTTAATCTCTTAGATTTACAAATAGATGCAAACATTTCTGAACCTAGCTGGTACAATGACATGAACCAGGACTTAACCCCCTGGTTCCTGGGGTTAAGTCCTGGGGAACTTAACCCCAGGAAGTAGGGTCAAGTTCCTGGTTCCAGAAACCAGGAACTTGACTCTTCCTGCTTTCTGATCAAGAACAATTTCCTATTAAATAGCTTCTTACTCCTTTGTGCTTTCTCTGACTTCACTGATCTAATTTTATTTCTTCCACCACTGGAAACAAATCTCACGCCTAAGAATGTCTTAGTTAATGATGTGAATTTGTGCGTAGGTATATTACAGCCAGAGTTTCCTCAGTCAGACACAATCTTGGTTTAAGTTCAAAGTCAGATGATTCTGGTCACCAGCTGATGTTACTAAATTTAGAAGATGATTTAGTCTCGTAGGCAGCACTCTACATTCTACCAGTTTCCAACAGAGATCTACTCATTATCTTCACAGCTGCTGGACCTGCAAACCCTTTCAGACACATTCGGAAGAAGCTGACAAAGATCACAGCTTCCATGAAAAGCAGAAATGAGATTCCGAGTTTCCCAATCCAGCCAACCTCTTGATCTCAAGCTAAGCATTACAATTCTCAGAAACAACTTTTTTGTGTGCATGCTGCTTCTACAGTCAGTCTTTTAAAAAGCTTTTTAGTTTTGTGCATAACATTCCTATTTGCAGCCATGTTTCATCACAATCCCACATTTTAGACCTCAGGAACTTGAAACTTTAACAGAGATGTAGATCATTTTGAGTGTCATATTTATATTTATTTTTGCGCAGATTTGTGAGCTGGTTTTGTCCATTGTTGTTTTTGTTACTGTATGTACAGAACCTTTGGAAGACAAGGCAAGTTTGTAAATGTTCTCCATAAATACTTTTGGCATTACTGCTTGAAAAAGGTGCTAACCTCATGTCTGTTAGACACATTTCCTGCTCTATATTTATACCGTCTCCACTGAAATAGCTTTTTATGATTCACCCAAGCTCTCTTTTGGCACAAAATGTGAACTCTAGTAGTCTATTTAGTCAGAGCATCTAGGAAGAGACAACATTAATCCGACTTTAGTTTGACTTTTTGGGTTTGAGTTTTCCTTATTTATTTATTTTTTAAATGCACTAAAAATGAGCCGCCTGTTTTTTTTCCGTGCTTCTTTGGCATTACCCAACACCCGAGACACGTCTCAGTGTTTAATATGACTCAACTTTTAGTGCGGAAGCGGTCTCAGCAGACCTGACTAATAAAAACGGGGATGGAGAGGAACTAGGAGTGCAGCCCTGACATGGCAGCAGGAAAAAAAATTCTTTCCTCTTGTTTCTCAGAAACAAACAAACAAAAAGGAAAACAATCTGCCCTCGCACAATCATAAAAGCGAGAAGGACTTTGCTCTCCCCCACAACCGAGGCGATTACAGCGCTGTAATTTGAACTTGTGTACCGCGGGTCTGGTGGGAAACATCTACCAGAAAGGAGGGGAAAAAGAAAAGTGGGGACAGAAAAAAGAGGAGGAGGGGAAGCTAATCTAATCCTAAAGCTGCTCTGTTGCTGCATTCCTGCAGTCTGGGGGCAACATGGCACAAGAAGCCCTGGAATCTCCTCCGTTCATTTGAATCAGATGTAAACCTTTTGCTCTTTCCTCGCAGAACTATGATTGACAAAACTGGAAAGAAGAAAGCTTGCCCTTCTGTTGGATTGTTATTTTGCACCTCAGTGCCACAAGTTTCAAAGCACAAATAAATGGTTTGACCAACTAGAATGCTGTCATATTAAACTTGTATATACAACTGTACAATAACTCTCTTTCAGTCTATATGAATCTGTAGGTGAGTTTTGCCTGTACAATGTATAGAAAGTGGGACTAAGCCTTCAATTTTTGGCTAAAAGTACTAATTCCACCATCCTGACAGCAGACTAAGCTATGCATTAGGGCAATGAGGTCACGGCAGTTCTTCTGCTGACACATGCAGAAAGCATGGCAACAGCAGTCTGCACTAACTCAACACTCAATTGTTATCTTGGGGGAATTCCTGCTCTCCCCATTCATTAGGTGAATCAACGCTGTACATTTTTTTGTGGCATGTAAACAAGCTAAAGTGTAGATCATTCACCTCAAACAAGGAATCCGAAGCAATTCTTTTTTTTTTATATGGACATTTGGCTTCATTTCTTTGTTAAATTTAGTAAAGTTTGAATGCATGAATGCTTTTATAGAAACACAATCAAAATGGGCAGGACAGACCGAAAAGAATATTGACCAGAAAAAGCCCGAGCGGTACATTTTTTCTTGCAACATCTTCTTTTTTTTTTTTCTACTCAGTTTCTTCTCAGTGATGCTGAAACATCATTAAAAAGTCAGGACATTTCCCCGTCAGGCAACCATGACAGCAATGTTGACCTTAACGTCTCATATTACATCATTAACAACTTTAAATCTGCTTTAATCTTTCCGGTGAGTATAAAAATTTAAAAAAAGTGTTTTTCCAAGTCAAAAAGAAGGTGATGTCATGTCAGTCACAGGGACATTTTCAATTGGGGCTGCTTCAATAGCTCAGGGCTGACATTGTATCAGGAGAACGGAGCTCAGTGGACTAAAAGAATCGGTGCCTCCAAGTTTGGCAAATGTCTGGCGTTTGCATGCCAGCAGCAACTCCCTCCTCCCAACCTGCAAGGAACTAACAAGCTAACTCCTCTGGAAATGCTTTGTGAAGGTCTATGTGTGTGTGTGTGTGTGTGTGTGTTCTTACATTGAGGCTCTGTACTTGTGTTACAATGACCCACTGGTTTCAGTTTTCAACCCAGATTTACTCAGCAGTCGGGTAAATGAAAACAGATGTCCTCCTTGGTATGGAAACACGCTGAATCTCTGCATATTTTCTTCCGTCATATTTGACGTTATTAATGGAGAAATTAAAGCCCGTACGAACTTTAAACACCGTTATTTTTTTTCCTTTCGATGGGAAAATACAGTCCTGTTTAAAACTGCAGTTTTGTAGTGTGCAAAGGGCGAGCCAGTGGCCTCCGGTTATTTAACACGGACACAACCGTGTCTTTTTCCACCCCATTCTCACATCTGCATGTAACTTCTGATGCATACTTCTGTCATTACTCACCACATTATTCTGAAAGCAGTGTGAAGTTACAATGTTAAAGACAATAAATCTGAAGAAACACAAAAAAAGTTGCAGAAACAAACATATGAAAAGGTTTTGTTGTTTTTTTCACTCTTGCTGATGAAAATGATTTCACACACACAGAGTGCAAACACGGTTCCCCACCTTTCTGCACGTGGATGATGTCAGGGAAATTGGACAGATGTCCTCTGTAGAGGTCCAGCAGATCAGAAATGGGTTCCAGGTCCTGCCGCGGCTGCTCTGCAAAATACTCCCCTATGGCCTCGTAGGCCTCTCCGGTGTAGGAGATGGCTTTGTTCAGGCCTGCCGAGTAGACCTGCTGATCCAGCTCAAACGCCTGCGCCAGGTGCTTGAAGGACTGCCCGACCTTCTGGTACTCCTTTTTGAAGCCCGTTATCTGCTTGCGGGCAAACTCGTTGATGGACGTGTTCACCACAACAATGTTCTCGTCCATCTTCTTGGTGAAGCTCTTAAAGCCCTCGATCTTGCTCTCGACTTCCTGGAGGTCCAGGGGGACGACTGGCGTGCTGAGACCAAAAAACAAGCAGGGCGGACAGCGGTGTTAGCCTGTGCGAGCTGGTTTTGAATCCCCGTCCATTAAAATCCGATCAATCTCGTTGTTTACTTACCGAGTTAGCAAAACACTCGGGTGGTGTTGGTCATCGGCATATGCTTCTTGGTAGCGAGATATTTTTTAAAAACTAAGCTAGAGTATGACAGTTTGATGGATTATGGAGAAGAAAACTATATGTACTAGAGAGGAGTTTGGAAACGATTGTTGTCGTTTTTGTAAAACATTAATTTTATTTATGTGTTGTTAGGCTTGGACAACGAGACTACTCAGTGCACTCTGTGTGCTCTCGGTTTTTCTTGTCCTATTCAGGGTATGATGGGTTTAATTGTGTCTCTTTCCTGGATGAAGCCCTTGTCAGAATTATTTCTATCTATGACTCTGTTCCTTCTCTTTGCTTTTCTTTCCTAAGGAAGTACTCCTGGCTCAGGGATTGTTTGCTTAGCTATGCTTCTATGTTATTTGAGTTACTGTAGGAGCTATTACTATGTTTTCTTTCCCATAGAAAGTATTCCTGTTCTGATACTTTCATATTTAATAGTTTTTTTCTTCCTGAACACAGTCAAACTCTCTTTGATTTTCTTATCAATAGAAAGTCCTCAGCGCTTCCTGTCCTCTCAACCCCCAGTCGATCACGCCGGTCTGCAACAAACCTTTCGTCCATTAACAGGGTTTCTACTGCAATGCATCTAACAATAGCAAATGTTACCAACTTGGAACATCTGGCTGCAGACTCATAGTGTCCTATTTCCCTTTCTGAAATCTATCAGACTACCCTGCACATTAAAAATTAAACCATAGCCACTCGAGATGTGCATTGCTTTCCAAGGATCAGAGGGCATTTAAACATGTAAATTACTCCCACGGTGCTTCTGTGAAGCATTTTTATAGCACCCAGACTAGGTCAGAGCCAGCAACAAAATAAACAAATAACTGTGTGTACAACAGTAGTGGTATCATTAAATATCTGGCCAGTTGTTTTTATGAATTGAGTTTTTTTTTTTTTTTAAGAAACAACACAGCCAGCTTTAGAACGGCTGACTCAATTAGTAATTTCGTGCTGTACTTCAGTTTATAGTCCAAACATTAACTTGAGTTTTAAAGGAAAGGAAAACTGACAACTCTTGAAAGGCAAGTATCCACGCAAAGTCCAATAAAACAATATAAAAGATCAAAAGGGCATTCACTACTTTCATAAAAACTGACTTCCTTAAGATGTTTTAGATTGTCATGAAATCCTTATTAGGGTGTAACCAGTTCTCCTCTTTGTACCACAACTGTGTATGTCTGATGACAATGATAAGGATTAGAAACCATCTTCAGAGAATGACCTAGAATTCCAGACAGTGTGAGCTACAAGGACAATAACAAAACAATGTAAATAAACTAAGAATCGGACATATTTGATTGCTGCAGTCCTTCTATAATTGTATATCCCTTCTAATTAACGAAGGATGTCATTTAGAACCAATACATTTACAAACCTCAGTAATCTCAGACTCCAGATCCCATCTTCTGTAGGGTTGAACTTCTTACCTGATCGTTAGGAAGAAGTTTGCGCCGACCAAGTCGTCCCTCTCTGCCTTTCTCTTGCCCATTTTCCAGGCTTTCTCGTCAGCCCCGCAGGTCAGGAAGTGCTGGAAGACGTCACAGTGGGCCAGGACGGGGTGACTTGTCATGTGGTTCATCCACCAGATGAGACCCTTCCTCCTCTTAGAGATAAAGTCCTCCTCAAAGCGGCCCGTGGCCTGCTTCTCTGGCAGGTGGGGTACCGAGATCACAGGGAAGCGCTCGACGAGCCGAGCGTAGAGCCAGTCGAAATGTTTATACCTGCAGTGAGATAAGTTTGAGAATCAAATGGGAAAGCTTGGATGGATGGTAAAGGAGATTGCACAAACTGAATACCTGCGGTTAACTTGTACATTAGTGTGCGTCGGGGTGAGGCCGTAAGACATGTAGCTCTTCATGCCTTTGAACTTGGTCTGCTTCGTGGGGTCGTCAATGGTGCATGTGAATGGGTAAGGGTCCTCCTGCCACTCTGGTCCATACTTCCCCATCACCACACAGATCCTGTCCCCGTCTTTGACAAAAGCAGACGCCTCCCCGAGCAAGAAGGCCTCTCCGCCAGACTTGACGAAGGTGGAGAACCTGTTGAGGTTCCTCCCAACTGTAGCCGAGCTCTTGGCCTGCTGTTGCTGCTGCTGGCTGGCCCCCCGACCCGGCAGCGAGGTGGTGACCGGGTACAAGGGAGGGGTGGTGCCTAAACCCTGAGGCTCATACTGAGCAGGAGAGCCGTCATCCCAGTCGTCGTCCCAGTCATCGTCGCTGCCCTGGCTGGTGTTGAAGCTGCTCCCTCCACCGCTGCCGACCTTAAACCTCCTCTGGGAGTGGGAATCGGGCGACGCGTACGAGCTGTGGCTGGGGGACTGGGTTATGGTTTTGGGCGAGGAATAGCCGTTGTTGCTTGCACTGGAGGTGATTTGGTCCCTGATGATGTCAACATAAGAGGCAGGAAAGAGGCCAACCTCCCCTTTGCTGTTCTCCCCCTCCAGCCAGCCCTCCAACTCCTCCTCACTGAACAGAGTCACCAACTCTTTCTCTGCTATGGAAATCTCTCCTGGGTTTTCAGCGTGAAAATCATACAATACTTTGGCTTTCAATGCCATTGTTTCACATTGACTAATGCTGTCTTCAGATCTAAGCTCGTGTAAAGTTTCCTTAAGAACTCTCTGGTCAAAGTTAAAAGGTGGTCCTTAAAATGTTCATGAGATTAAAAAAAAAAAATGCTTCAGTTTTTTTTTCAGCGGCTTTATTAACTATAATCCAAACAAAACAACACTACATAAAAACAAGAAGAACGGAAGACAAACAGCCTTGTATCCAACACCCACCTCCTCTCTCTCCGCTGCTTTTGGTGGGTTCAAATATCATCCGTTTCCACGCAGATATCAGACATCATTAAAGATAAAACGTGCATCTTCCGCGAGCGGAAAACAATCGATTGAGGTCGAAAGTTGACAAACCTGCGTCGGCTGAGAAAGCGACTTGTTTCCTTCAGATAAAAAAGCCAGGACAAAGTTCCTCTGGGATGCTGGCTGGTTAAAGGCTCCAAGCTCAACACGTAGTTGACTGAGCAACGGAGGGTGGAGCCAGCTGCAAATTCAGTCAAGCCGCCTTCAGTTCGGTCATGGAAAAAACAGAGACTGTCCATGAGAGAGAAATCCACACATACAAAAAAAAAAGTTTGTGAAATAAGATGTGATGTCATCAGTGCGTCAACGAGTAAAACGCTTCTTGATTAGTCAGAGAAATGTTGGGATTTGGAAACCAGCTTCAGTTTTTATGGTTTGTGAAAGAGTTCAGTTTTGAAGAGCATATAGTTTTATGTAAAACGATAAGTTGGATGTACGTATTAGCTTAATTCAATAACCAAGTTTCTTGGTTAGTTGAAAATTATTTATGTAGGAAAACGTAAGTATTATAATAATTAATTTATATATTTTATTATGGCATATAGTTTGAGTTTCTTTCTTTTTTTTTGCAACTTGAAAATAAGTTTTGCATTTATTTAAGGTCGTAATATATTCAAGTACATTTCATAAGTTTACTTAGAAAAAGTATTCTTTTCTTCAAAAGATATCTTGAAAAATACAATTTAATTTAAGTTGCAAGAATAGCACATCTATATTATTAAGATAGTTAATATTGCACCTCTGACTTCTGCACAATTTTTTATTTTTTATATATTGTGAATAGTATGTTATTTTTATTAGAAAATACCTATGCACATTATGCACTTTTTTAAGTGCTCATCCCTTACCGCAGTCCGCTACTTCTGATAACAGAATAGTATTTCACTCTTGTCCTTAATGTACAAGTATTTTTTTTATCTGACCACTAGAAGGCACTGTTACAGCATGTACTTCAACTTTCCTTTCAGCTGACGTTATAGCTTTAAAAGGATGCTAAGAACTAGGTAATGTAAAATAAACTAAAAAGTGAAATCATTGAATAATAATGCTTTTTATTATTAGATTATTATACTGCATTTTCCTTATTGTCCACTAGAGGGTGGTGTTACTGCAGGCACTTTAACCTTCCATTTAGCTGACTATACAGCTTCAAAAGGATGTTAAGATGAGGTAAAACAGGTATTGCGGACTATAAAGTTAAATAGATAAATCTAATTATATGCTCTTGTTTAAAATTTGCCGTTGTAATGTTGTTGTTAAATACAAATATTTGCAGGTATCATTTTTTTTTCCCCAAGTGGCAGCAATACTAATGTTGCAGATAGTTTAGAGCTTCTTAACTCCAACATGTGTTCCAGTTAGTTTATCCTAGTTGTACTATAAATCGTCCATCACATTATGAGTACGCCACCACACTGTTTTTTATTATTATTATTGTTAAAAAGTTAAAGAAAACAAAATAAAAAAGAACAAAAATGTTTGGTTGAAAGAAGAATTATTTTATTGTCCAGAATTTTTCACACAACACAAATGTAAAAACTCTGCAGAATGTGCCTCGAGTTGTGCCGTGACAGAAAAGCTGAACCATGTCTGGGTTGTGTGTCTGTTTGCCATCTCCGGGAAGCACGACAGGATGTCTGATTGTCATTTCCCAAAGTGAAGAATGTACGACAGACTCCCCAGATAACATAATTGAGTCTAACTTCACCAGACTTAATTAAAAACAAAGGGAACAATAGTGTGTTCATGCTGTTTCAGAGGTGCTGCAGGAGGACGGTGGACCAGGACGTCAAATGTCACGACTGCGGCTCCAGACGGGGAAGGACAGGGAGGATGAGGTTCCCGAATGAGGAGTCCTGAGTGATGAAGAAGCCTGAAGAATGCGTGTGAGCATGCTGCGAAGAAAACAAACAAACAAAAACAAACAAAATAATAAAAAAAAGCTTTAAGACTGAATCCATCAGGTTGCAGTTTTGGTTTGGTTTGGTTCCTCACCTGTAATGCAGCTCTCTGCTGAGTGGCGATGTGCTGCAGCTCTGCGCTGTCTCTGAACTCCTTCATGTTTGGTCTGGACAGTGGGATGCTACGGGATGACAGGATGACCGCAGCAAAAACATTTACAACGTTCACATGCCATGCTCTTCTCTCGTCAATCTTTGCTCCAAAAAGTCTCAAGTTGGAAACATTTAAGAAGTCTCAGTTTTAGATTAGGCTTTAATTTTGTTAGTAACTGTTAGTAATGTGGAAAAGGTGTGAATACTTTGTCACAGTGTTAAAACGTAGACGTTTTTTTCAAAGGATTAGATCTCTACCTGGCTCCTGGAACGTTCATGGACTGATTCTCCCTGAGTCGCCTCTTCTCCTTCTCCAGCTCAGCCAGGATTGCTACCCGTGCTTTACTTGGGATGGCTGAATGACAGAAACCGGACCAGATAGACACAAACACAGAATGAAAACTTATGAAATATCAGGCAAGAATAAGTGAAAAACAGAAGGGATGCATTGCAAAACAAGCTAAGAAAATTCTCATTTTTGGATAACCTGACTTTATAAATATAAAATCTCCTCCATAGAGGGAAAGATTGTGATGTGATTTGTCAAGTCGAGAACTTTACTGTAAGTTCTGTGCTTATATGAAAAGGGAAGTTTCACAGATCATCCAGATAAGGCTTAAAAGAGAAAAAAAAATGCCCACAGTACTTCCTTCAGAGAAATAACCCTTCACATTCACAAAGAGAACAAGGAGGTGATGATTGTATAAAATATTCCTCTTTTTACTACAAAAAAACAACATAGTTTATAATTATTTTGCAATTAATGTTATGGGTCATCAACATTTTATTTTTAAATAGCTTCACCACCAAAATAATGAATAATAATTCAACAACAAATGAATCCTCTTAATAATAACAACTTACACATTTATTTCATTAATTAATTCTAAAAGTTTGTACAATTCAGAATTGAAGTTGTAAACGGAGTTCTTAACATTGGAGACTTTTTAAAAATATCTTAGTTAAAGGGGGCCAGGGAGCAGGAAGATTTCACCACCAGGTCTCTAAAGGTTATAGCTCCGCCCCTGCAGAAAACAGGAACTTTAAATAGCTAAAAGCAGTTTTAAAGCATTACCTTGTCCCGGTGGATTAGCAGCCATGTACTTGAAAGGCAGGAACCAAAAAAGGTTGGAATGAGCAGCGACTAGAAATAATAGAAAGGATTTTAAATTTGTTTGGCGATCGTTTCTTTTGCTCTCCAGCCTGCTAATGTTGCAACACGAAGGAACGTTAAATGTGGCCTGCTTATAACAGCAAAGATACACAAAAGTTGAACAAATGAAAAATTCCGCTATATTTGTTTAGGAACACCTGTAACAGTAAAGCTGGGTGTTTAAAATAACCACAAAGCTGTGGTTGTGAAATGTTTGGAGATCAGTCGAATTTTACTTCTGTGTTTTACCCGGTTTGTAGTTTAGATGGAGGCAAAAAAAGAGGAGGTCTCACTTTGATTATATTTCGGGTACTTAGAAAGTTAGCATAACTGGTGGCGATGATTAGCTGGGAGGAAACATGACTATATGAGATATGTAAATTGAATCCCTTTTTTTCAAAAAAAAGAAAAAGTTAGATAACAATAAATGTTCAAATTGTGATATATTGTTAGGAATTTCTGAACATTACAAATACGTGGATGTAAACCAATCAATATTAAACATCCCAGAATCAAATTATTACCAAGTTTTCCAAAATATGTATCGATAGATTTTTTTGGCAACTCTTTGTGAAACATAACTCTTCAGTTATGTTTAATTAACATTTAATCCTAATCTTTGATCAAGTGGTTCATCATTTCTGCTTCATTTAAAAATTCTGGACTTTTGATTCCCGTTTGGTAATTAAAATAGTTAATACTTTCAAACGTGAACTATGCTGTTTTAATGAAATCAAAATTATTCTCTTTTTATTATGTAAAACACTTTGAACTGCCTGTTGCCAAAATGTGCTACACAAATAAACTAGATTCATTGATTTTAAACTGACATTATATGAAACTCTGTCCTTGACTTCCAAGGGCTATCAATTTGTGAAAATAATAAACCTAAAATTAAAATTTATTCCAAGTGAAATGTGTGACATTGTATGTCTTGAAATGAATGTAAAACGCCAGGAGCATATGAAATTGTGGAGGAAACATGGGCTCAACACGGCGTGGCTTTCTGACGTCAATATTTTTAACCATAATTTAGCTAAAAACTCCAACTATAAAGTTACAATTGCTTCAAATCTCGCTAATTCTGGCTAGCCATTAGCATTAGCTCAAGGCGGTTTATGGCTAATTTGCCAGTAAAATAGCAGAGCAGTAGTAGATGCATCTATTTCAACGATCTCCTCTTCTCCTCTTCTTAATAGACGATCTTTGGATTGTCAGCCATTGACGTGTTTACAACCGGGGTCTTTTAGATGAACATCCGGAGCTGGGCAGTGTGGGTCAGCTGACTGTTGTAATCAACTAGCGGCTGTTGTTAACATCTCATCTGAAGAGGAGCAGGAGGTAGAAAAACCATCTCCTCTGTCTGCCCAAACGCACCCAGCCGCTCGCCTGCCGCTAAGCCCGACAACCGGCCACGTCTTCCCGCCCTCAGCAGGGATGAGTGTCGGCGCTCCGAGAGGCCTGGCCAGCTCGGGGCAGAAGCTCATCACGGAGATCCTCCACCCGCTGTCCGCCGCCGAGGAGCCCCTGTCCCCGGGGCCAGATGTCACCATCAGCGCAGAGAAAGATAAGGTGAGGGTGGGCTAGGAGCTAGCTGTGAGCTTATCGGAAACCACGGAAAGAAAAGAGAAGTCTACACCAAACTTAACTCTGCGGAGCGAACATATGGAAATTCTAACTTGTATGCTTCCAACATCGTAATTGGGTTGGAGCTTGATTTTTAGAGATTAAACTCAAGATTGGCTTTTGAACTGAATCAAACCTTGTAAATCAAAACCAAAATAGCTTTTTTTTAAGCTCACAGTGCAACACTCGGTGCACATTTTGTCAAGTTAAAACTAAAATCTGTAATGATTTTCTGTGACGGATCAACACAATGTCGTGCATAATTGAGACCACAAGCTTTTTTTTCCAATAAAGCCTGAAATCTGTGCCCACTTTTCCTTCTAAAATAGCTCAAGCTTAGACAGATTGGACAGAGAGAATCTCTACACGTCAAATCAAGCCTTATCAAATTCTTAATTGGATTAAAGTCTGGGCTTTGACTAGGTCAATGTGACATATGCATGTTTAAGATTGTTGTCCTGCTGAAACTTTGTCCCTGCTTTTGAAGCTTTGAACATTTTGCAGATTTCCCCAAAACATGATGCTGCCACTATGCTCCAAAGGGTGTGACTTTTACAGCTCAGTCGTGTTTATATTGACAATAAACTGCACACAGGGTGAACTCTACATGCTCACTGTGTTTTCATGACAGCTGTTGTCTTAATTTTCAGATTACTATCTGTTAGAAAATCCACAGATCAAGAACGCCAACAGAAAGATTTGCGTACTCTTGTATTTTCACCACTTTTACACATTTGTTGCTTGACACTGACTCAACTTCATCTGTTTTCAGCCTAGAAAACACAAACTCGGCACACACAATGCATAAGTGGGGGAGAGGATAAATGGCCTCCTTGACAGCCTCCGAGTGCTGTGTCAACATAGATGGAGCATGCAAGCAGGTCACAGAGCTTCGATTTTTATTTCTTTTTTACTCATCTTAGAGCTGTGACTGTAGCACCCATCTCAAATCAGCGGTTAATCATTGCCAGTAAGAGCACCCAAAATTTGCTCGTCATGGTTACTTGCTCTGAGTGTTGTTGCTGCTCTTGTCCTGCTGCTCTCTCTTCCTGTTAAACGCAGGACAGTGAGGTCGCTGTAATCGACTTAACTGGAGAAATACAACAGAGGAGACGGTTAAAGCAGGGCTGGGTTATAAAACAATATTTAAAGCTTTAAACATCACATGGACCAGTCCATCAGTCCACCATCTTAAGCATGACACAACTACACGCCTGTCCATGAGCAGCTAAGGACCAGAATGACACTTAAAGTTGTAGTTCTACATGAGATATGTCTCCGATATTATACTTTTTCTTTTTTCAAAAGGTAATGTAACATTCGTGGCTCTAAACGGGTTTTATGTAGCTGAGCTGAGGATCAAAACGTCTGTTTGGGTTGTAAAACTCGCAGACCGCTGCCCCAAACAAAGATGGCGGCGGCAGCATCATAGTTTGGGATGCTCTTCTGCAATACGAGGTGGAGAAACTGTTGAGGTGCTCCAAAAAGTGCGAGACTGTTGATTAATCTTAAATATTGAGCCAATGAAATGTGTTGGATCAAAGTATATTTATATTCAAGTCCAGACCTGAATCTCTTAACAATTTGATCATCTGTAGTAAGATGAGAAAATTGATTTTCATGGCTTTTAACCAATCTAAAAGCTGGTAGAGACAAAACCCCCAAAGACCTGTAATTGCACGAGGAAGTGGTTTTTAGAGGTGGCAGGAAGAATAAAAAAAAGCATTTTTTTTTTTTTCCAGTTTGTGGTCAAATTACAAGCTATTGTAATATAACACAGGAAATGATTTGAACTTTCAGTAACTACTTCTCTTTCTGGACCCAACAGAGAAGTGTCAGTTGCTTAATAGCAAAAAACAAAACAAACAGAAAAAAGCAGTCCCACAGTTTCACAGTTTTATTTCCAGCATACGCTGTTTGCAGCTTTGCTTGCCTGGTTGTTCATTCACAGTAATGTCCTGATGCAGTGTAATTACCTGAGCTGTGATTACCAGAGCAGGTCAGCAGTCCAGAGGTAGATTTCCTCTGTCAGCAGCCTGTTGGTGTGTTTTCTGTCTGCCAGCAATGGACGTAATGTGTTTGTGTGTGCATGTGAAGTGGACTGAGGAAAGGAAGACAGAAGGGCTCCTCTCCTCTCCTCTCCTCTCCTCTCCTCTCCTCTCCTCTCCTCTCCTCTCCTCTCCTCTCCTCTCCTCTCCTCTCCTCTCCTCTCCTCTCCTCTCCTCTCCTCTCCTCTCCTCTCCTCTCCTCTCCTCTCCTCTCCTCTCCTCTCCTCTCCTCTCCTCTCCTCTCCTCTCCTCTCCTCTCCTCTCCTCTCCTCTCCTCTCCTCTCCTCTCCTCTCTGCCTGAACTTGACACGTTGCACTCGTATCCTCTTTAAAAGAAAAAAAGGAGATTTAGCTGAAGCACCGATTTTCCTCACTTCCTGTGGTGCACTTCACTCCATTTCTAGGTGAAAGTCCTGCGTATGAGTCAGTATGCGTTGTTACTGGGTCTATTGGGAAAGTTTTGCAGCTTCCTCTGAGACTGCAAAAAAAAAAGAAAAGAAGCCCTGAATTCTTCCTGTTGTGTTATGAATCAGAAAGCTGATCTGGGTCGCTCATCGTGTTCACGCTGTCCCGACAACGCGCCATTGACGATGAAAAACAGCTTTGTCAGCGCTGCGGTCGTTCCATCAGGGAGCTCTTTGTCCGCCAGCCTCCCTGTAAGAGCGCCGCCGTGACGTCGCTGTCGTGTTCCTCGTTTTCCCGGCAGGAGCCGGGCCTGGCCAACGGCACGCCGCTGGAGATTTCCAGCCCCGCCTCTGCGTCGGTGCTGCTCAGCAGGCTGCAGCTGGACGGCGACCCGGAGGCCGACGCTCACGACCCGTTTGGCTCCGGAGAACCCCGCGACCTCTTCGTCACCGTCGATGACCCCAAGAAGCACGTCTCCACCATGGAGACGTACATCACCTACAGAGTCTCCACTAAGGTTGGTTCTCAGCTCATGACGGCGCTCTGCCTGGTTTTAAACCAGGTCTAACTATATCTTACTAACCCTTTAACAAGCTTAAAAAAATCAACAAAAAAAACTCCACCATGTTAAAGCTGCAGTTTGCAACTTTTATTGAAAAATGTTTGTTTGTTTTTTACATATTTGTTTAAAACATAAGATGGATCATTTGTGAAAAACATCAAACTCCTGCAACTCCTCCCTGCAGAAATACAGTACTCGTTCAAAAGAAACCTCTCTTCGAGGCTATAGCTAGTTCACCACGCCAGAGCTAGTCGTGAATGCTAAAGCTAATTAGCATGAATAAATAGTTTTTATGTCACGGTATGTTGTTTCTCTGACGGGGCTTTCTGCACCTGCACCGAGAGCCTCTCCTCTCCACAGCTCTCTAGATACCACAGCCACTGTAGTCACAATTTAGCAGCGCGTTCACAAGCATGATCGACAGTGCCAAGACACGCCTCCTGACTCTGATTGGCTGTTTTTGGTCAGGAGCGGCTCATTTCTTCAGATGGCAGTAGTAGCTCAGGAGGAGATGAATCTTTTTCACAAATTATCTGTCTCATAGTGTCGCACCATGGTGATGGATTTAATAAATATGTAAAAAATAAAATTAATGAGTCTAAATTTTTAATGTGTATTTTTTTTTTATCCTTGTCATGAATAGATCTACTCAATTTGAAGGTTGTATTTTTCAAAATAAATTCAGTCTAGAAAATGACATAATGAGCTTAAAAGCAGAGTCCTTTAATCCTAAAGCTTCAGACATGAAGTTGAAATTATCTTCACTGAAGCCTGGAGGAAAACCTGAATCTCACTTTGGAAAGAAATGCGTCAGGAACAACAAAGCGCTTTTCAGTCGCAGCTCTGCCATGAACTGAAAGTCGCTGCAGCCAGGTTTCCGTGTTTGGAACCGGGAGAGGGAAAAAAAACCAACAACTTTTGGCTTCAAAACTGACACCTCTGTGACAGTGACTTCCAAACATATGGCAACAAGTGCTTAGGTTATTGAGAATGGAAAGGCTTCTCCGAGGTCCTGACCTCAATGCTGTTTAAATTGGAGGGAATGAGTCAGAAAACAAAGGAGAAAAGTTTGTTTGACTTTACTTGTTCTGTTATTTTAAGGCCTTCAACAATCCAAACTGAAAACACACAGAGGGGAGCCAAAAACGACACGCAGCTCCTTCAGAATGTCATTCCGACGGTTGTGATGAAGTGAAGTTTGTCAGCTTCTATATTTAACATCTATAAAAAGTCTACGCTTACTTGTTATTATGGCAGTAATGCGCCAAATCTCAGGGCTACATGGCGACGGTTGCTACGAACAACAAGGCGCTTGGCTTCTGAGTCTGCGCAGCAGTGCCTCAGCCAAATAAGAGCACAAAGTGTTAATGGGGACCCTGTGTGTGGGTAAAATGTGTTTATTTATTTCTTTTTCCCCCCCCAGACGACACGGATAGAGTTTGACCTTCCGGAGTACAGCGTGCGGCGGCGCTACCAGGACTTCGACTGGCTGAGGATAAAACTAGAAGACAGCCAGCCGACCCACCTCGTCCCCGTATGTCCTACAAGCTTCCCCCCTCTTTGCGCTGCATTCCCGTCGAGACGCGCTCCTCGTTCACATTCCCTCCCCCTCTCTCCTCTGTCTCCAGCCGCTGCCAGAGAAGTTTGTGATGAAGGGCGTGGTGGACCGCTTCTCCGAGGAGTTTGTGGATACGAGGATGAAGGCTCTGGACAAGTTCCTGAAGCGAGTGGCGGACCACCCAGTTCTGTCTTTTAACCCACATCTTAATGCCTTCCTGACTGCCAAGGTAAGGCAGCGCCGCATTCAGACTCTAATAAATCATCTCAAGTGTGCCAGGAAAGGAAAACAGACCTGCAGAGATATGAGTGTGGAGCACAGTAGAGGATCTTTCACAGCGCTCTCTTTAAATGAATCCATCCACAATATCCTACTTTAAAAATCTTTTTTTTTTTTTTACATACAAAATCACTAGAAATAATGCCCAGCCAAGTCCTAAAATAAAAATAAAGTAACTTTAACCAACTTAAAAAATAAAAAAAGATAAATGAATAATGTACATAAGGATGTAAATAGCAGTTATCCACAGTTTTCCATTGTGATATGGCAGAGATCTGCAGCCTGCGGCTCTTTGTCTCTCCCTCAATGTCTTTTAAATTGGCTAAACATAGTAAAGAACCAAGGAATGTTGATAAAGACGGATAAAACAAATGCAGGTTTTCCAGATTGTTTTTCTCGAATGCCAATCATTTGTGAAATAATTGTAATAATTCCCACAACAGAAAGCTTAGAATACCAGGAATGATCAGTTTTTGGGTCCTTTCTTGGGTCCTTTCTTTCTTTCTTTCTTTCTTTTTTTTTTTTTTTAAATCATACATCCATAGAATAAAATGCACCATTCTTTTTTTTTCTGTACAGTAAAACGTAAAAATATAATAATTCTTTTAAAAGTAACAAATTAGAAATGTATAAAAGTTGTGTTTTCTTTGCTTTTTTTAAATGCCATTTAACATTTGCAGCTCTAAATCGATAAGACAAAACTTTTTTTAGTTTTTGCCGACCCCTTGATCTGTGGTGTAAATATGATGACACCCAGTTACTCAGGATGTGACTATGCAAGTAGTCACCAAAACATGCTCATGTTTACAGTAGTGCCAGTCAGTTAAAAGTTTAGAAGAACTTGAACTGCTATTAAACAAGTCTGCAGGTAAACCGGATTTTCTTTACCACACTGTTAAGAGAGAAGAAGAAGTCCCCAAAGTTCACAGTCGTTATAAAAAGTGGCACCTGTAAAGTCACCAGGTTTCCATTAGACGCCGTCTGCTGCACATGTTAATAAATAGGGCCTCTTTTGTTTTTTTTGTTTTTTTTAAACCTTACTGGTTACCCTGACGACGCACGTCTTTGCAGGATCTGAACAAGCGTCAGGGTCTGGCCCTGCTGACCAAAGTGGGCGAATCTGTGAAGAACGTGGCCGGAGGCTACAAGCTGCGGGCGCGGCCGGCGGAATTCTGCGCCATGGGAGAGTATCTGGACATGTTCAGCCAGAAACTGGGAACCATCGATCGCATCGCTCAGAGGATCCTCCGAGAGCAGTCAGGTATAATCAGAGAGCCTGCTGGACAACACACACACACACAGCAGCTCACTGCAAAACACACACCATTTCGCCAAGTATGTCTGGTCTGGTTTCTAGCGCAAATATCTTTGTGCACTTGAAATAAGACAAAAGTAACTTTTCAGCAAGAAATCAGAATTTGTTTTGGTCAATAATCCCTTAATATTGATGGAAAAAGTACCAGGTCCTTTGGGAGATTTTTTTTCTACGCATATCCAGGTCTTCTTCATAAATATTAAGGAATTGTTAATTAACACAAGCTCCTGTATCTTCTTGGAAAATTGCTTTTTTTGTTTTGTCTTATTTTAAGCATACTAAGATTTTTCCACTAGAAACTAGACCAATATGGAGGAAGATTTTGTGTTTGCAGTGTTTTAACATTAACTGCAATTTTTACGTCAGTTCTAGCAATAAACATACAGCCAGAGCTGAATGACGTTAATCTGACTGATAGTTTGAACCTTTTCCATCATAAATCCAGACAAACAGGTTGTCTAAAATAAGCTGTGTGCGTGAAAGAGAAACTGTTCCTGCACTCAGCAGTGAGGAAAGAGAGGAAGAGCTGCTGCTGACCCCCTGCTCACCCGACTCATGCACGATGTGTGGCGCTGTAAAAACCTGCCGTGCGAAATGTTCCCCGTCACCATCTGTTGGGGCTGTTGACGTGCGGCGTCAGACACAACCATGTTCCCAGATAACATGCTCTCTGCAAGTCGATTTATAAGTAATCGGTTTGCAGAGAGTGTGCCGGACTGTTTAGCCCCAGTTTCTTATCCATTCGCTCTCTGGATGAGAACGCCTCGCTAAGCTTAACCCCGCTGTCCTTTCTTTTTTTCTTTTTTTTTTGCTGCCAGAGTACCTGACGGAGCTGCGCGAGTACGGCGCCGTCTACTCCGCCTGGGCCGGCTCAGAGGAGCAGCTGCAGCGCCCCCTGGAGGGCGTGGCCGGCTGCGTGACGACGAGCTGCGGCGCTCTGGAGGATCTGAGCGACAACATGAGCCAGGACTTCCTTCCTGTTCTCAGAGAATACGTTCTCTACATTGAGTCTATGAAGGTAAGATCAATGTTATCATAACCCTTATTGGGAATGCAACAATATGAACATTTGGACCAATATTTTATACATTTCTCTACCGTTTCGATGGGTTTTTGGGGAATAAAACCGAACTCGTATCATCTTCAGAGTCATTGTCGTGCCCACAGTCGAAGCTTTCCAGCAGCAGTCAGTCTTGCCACAAATCTGAAGAGGCCTCTGACTGAAGACTGTTGCAGTATGAATGTTTCATCAGTACCATGAAGAAACATAACTGACTTCATTATATTTTTGTGAAATATAATGAAGAAAGAAAAAAAGTTCCTTCCACTGCCTTTAAACCCAGAGCTGCATCCCCTTTGCTCCCAAACTAGAAAAGGTTCCGCCAGTGTGTTTTTTTTTGTTGTTTTTTTTGCATGCATCATGTCCTGTCCAGCTCAAGACTCAGCAGAACCGTCTGCGTCTCACACTCGTCACATGCTTGTTTCTCTGAGGCTGCGCCGTGTTCCTGCTAACGTGGAACGCTTTCTGTCTGATAACAGAACGTTTTGAGGAAGCGGGACCAAGTTCAAGCAGAGTACGAGGGCCGCCTGGAAGCGGCCGTGTTGCGCAAACAAGAAGATCGGACGCCCGTAAGCAACAACCTTCCACTCGTTTGATTGAATTTCACAATTGTCTGTTAGGGTTGTTTGCTTTTCAGCCGGTTCCTAGTGAACCGTCGCCGTGTCTGTTGCACGTCTAGACAGTAAAAGTGTGTCTCGATTCTTTCCCCACCCTCCACGCTGCAGCCCGTAGCGTTGAGCCCGGTCCCCGCTAGCTCTAGTGTTGTCTGCTCTGCTGCAGATTCCTGTGGAAGTGGAGAAGTGCCAGGACAAAGTGGAGTGTTTCAACGCTGACCTGAAAGCAGACTGGGAACGCTGGCAGCGGAACAAGAGGCAAGACTTCAAACAGCTCCTCACGGGCATGGCCGACAAAAACATCAGCTACTATGAGAAGGTACGCGGGCCGAGGTCAGCCTGGATCTCCGCCGTGTGATGTCACAGTTTTTGTTTAATGCCACGACCCCAAACTTTTGTGTTGCCTTGAGGTTTTATGCGATTTTGCACAATCAGGATGTTCACGCATTCTTAAAAAGTCTTGGATTTCTGTATCTAAAAATAAAACAAAATGTAAACTGGCCTTAAATAATCTTAGTCATTGACGCTCGGGCCAAGCCCAGCACACACGACGCGACGGCAACAAAAGTCGAACATTTTTCCATTTTCTCCTCAAGTTTGCATGTCATTGTTGGAGTTCCATCGGACATGAATGCAGAGTGAGAGACGTCACTTTCTGTAAATCGAGTTATGCAGAAGAATCCCCCCCAACCCTCAACCCTAAATAGATTTATTTCTTTCTGTCTTAAATTTCATTCAGTTGGCATTAATAAGGTCTTAGTCTTTCTGAAACCTGTAGATACCCTGAGAGTTCCTAAGTGGATAGTAAAGGGTGTATTGGTTTTCCAAATTATTTCAAATGAAAAACATGAACATGTGATATGCGTTTGTATGCACCCCTCTTTATCCTAACACCCCTAAATAAAATCAATGGAACTAACAGCTATTTTATAATGGCCATTATTTGCTGTCTCCACTGTAAAAATGGCCGACCTGTTGCGCACCGTTCCCGGGCCCGTTTCCGTCTGCAGGTCCAGTTAAGGCGGAGCAACACGGCTCAGAAAGACGCCACTGTTTAACCCCTCCTGCTCAGTGAGAGTCCAGCTGACGGTGGAAACGCTCTCCTGAATGCAGCAGAGCATTAAAGCAGCACCAGCAGCATGTGAACTAATTTTACATCTCTGTAAACACCGTTTGATCCATGGAGACATTTACGAATTAAAATATGCTTTACTTTTATTGTTTTTTTCTTTTTTTTAATGTTTTTGTTTATTTCTGAAGATAATCTGGAGAGGTAGGAATTGTAATTCCAAATGAATCTTCCCTCTGTGCAGAGCCAGGCAGCGTGGGAGTCCCTCATAACGCTCCTCCAGGAAAAACAGACTGAGGACAAAACGAGCGAGACGAACTGAAAACTGAACGCGTACTTGAACGTCGCACTCAGCCAAGCCAAGGAAAACCAGCGACGGGGCAGCAGGTTCTAACCGCCAGCGGTCCGCCTCCTGCTGCCCTGAGAGAAACAATGACGGTGACGCGGAGAGCGGCCGCCTTCCACGCCGATTCGGCCTGGGAAGAAAGGTAATGAGTGGTGTGTTTGAGGTCTGCTGGGACAGTAGAGAATCTTCTGTACAGATCCGTCGTTTTTTTTTTTTTCTATTTTTATGGACTTTTTCTACCTAATATTTCAGATTAATGGTCTTTTTTGTGTGTATGTTTTTTTTTTTGTTGTTGTTGCCAATGCTGCTTGTGTTTATTTAACTACATTTGTGGAGAGATGCGTTTTTCGTCCGCCCTCTCCGTTTTCACACTGAGCCAAATGGGTATCGAGGACCGGAAATGCCGCAGTTCAATATATCAATATTGGTTGGTAAATAAATATTTATATATGCGATAATTCAGTTAAAGTTGTAAAGAAGTTTCGAATAATCACACATTTAGTGATTATTATTTATTAAAAACTTTATCATGAAGAATAACGAAATGAGAAAATAGATTTTTTTTTTTTTGAGCTAATACCAGTCATGATGATTTAAAAAAAAATTTACTTGACACTTTCGTCTGCTTGTTTTGTTAGAACTGGTAATGGAAGTGTTTAGGCGGGGCTAGCGCTGCTACAGACAAGAGGATTGGTCTACAGCCGAATTGATGTGCAGCATAACCAATCAGATTTGATCATTTTTATAATTTCTTTCTCAAATGCAGCACTGAACCTATGACAAAATTTACATAGTTATAAATAATGTGATTGACTAATTTTTCATTAATAAATTTGGAATTATTTTTTTAATTATTAGCTAAATTTATAGGTTTGTTTATTTGACGTGATACAATTTTATGTGGATTAAAATTGTGTATATATATATATATATATATATATCTGTATATAAATGTTTATTTACCAAATTTATAGAATTGTGGCTTTTTATTTTACTCTTGATGAATGGGAATAACTGCAAAAAAGTTTGGGTTGATTATTATTATTATTATTTTTTGCTTCTATTTTTCAGATGAAACATAATTATGTATCGTTTTTGGATCCATATATCCAAAAATCATCACAGGAATGTCAACCTTGACGCCCTCTAGTGGCTGTTTAACAACATTTTATAAATATTTTCCCACATTTTCTTCCAGCAAATCAACGATAATTAATGTCATAATAAAACCAAACCAGGTAATATCCTAGTTTTACATCCTGGGCCCTATAGATAAGTGCGTAACAGCACCACCTAGTGGCAAAGTTTTGCTCTACTTCTGCTGGATTCGGTTGTAACGATCATGTAAAGTCACGATATTTCAATAGTCCAGCCTTCCTCGACATGCTATAAAGTTGGGAATGTTGAGTAGTGTGGGATATGGCCTTGGAATAACTTTGAGGAAAAAGTGAGTGCTTTAATGCAAAAAATAAAAATACATTATAGCTGGAAATGGTGAATCATTCAACCCTGACGGAACTTAAAACCAGCCAGTAAAAATGTGATTTTGCTTCAGAAGGACAACCTGTTGCAGGACCTGCATCCAAGGTGATTCCATTGTGCTTTAATACATTCAGTTGCTAATCAAACAGAAACTGCATGAAGCTGGTTGACAGCAAATCCTTTCCAGTATACAGTGGTTCAGCTTGTTCACAGTATTGACTCTGTGCACTCATCTGCAGAGCTGTGACTCGATTGGAAAATATTAGAAAACACGGAGGCAGCCTGCCGAAAACATCCTTTTTTCTTTTTTTTTATATTCTTTACTTGATCTCAACTTTAAAGGGGAAAAGAATCACTTTGCTGCCCTCGGATCAAACGGTGCTCCTTTGATGGCTCTTAACCACAGGAGGAAAATGAAACCTGCTGAAAACGTCATCATTTATTCCCTCTCCTCAGCTGCGTGTGCTCGAGTCGGTGTGACTCGGCGTTAAGTAGCAAAATGTGACCAATGATTTCAGGGCAAGCTCAGCTACGTGACATTAGCCCCAACACCACGTTTAGCTTTTGTTCATTTTTGCACAGATGTAGCCTCAGACAGACAGTATTATCTGTCTGGTAAAAGAAGAGATTTTTGAAATGAAGGTACGTTGTTGTTGGGTTTTTTTTGTTGTTTTTTTTTCAGATATCTGTTTTTTTTGTTTGTTTTTTGAAGCTGATGCCACATTACCGGACCTGCCCTCTCTACAACCAAACATGAAGGTTGATTTAGTGTCTGCGACTTGTAGATGTTTTCAGCTTCCTTGTTGTTTTTTTTTGTTCCTCATTCTTATTTGTCTATCTTGACCTTTAACCTTTTACAGCAGCTACTTATTTACATGTTCTATCAGATGTGAAAAAGGATAAAAATGAAGGGAATAAAATGCACTTTTTTATTTTTATTTTTTGACCATTTGAGGTCCGGATTGAGATCACGGTTACAGGTAGCTATGACGACCGGAGGCAGCTGTAATGGAGGTTCCAACTAAAAAGCCTGAATGACTGTATCTGACTGAAATAATATCAAAATATGTCGACGCACTAAAGAGGGGAGCAGAAGAGATCCAACTACCTGTTTTTTCTTTTGTAGCTATGATACTGCTGAATTAAAACAAACTTTTTTTTTTTTTATATTACATTGAATACTTGCTTAAAAACAGTGACTTTTCCAATTATTGGCGTCCCTGGTAAAGATGTTTGAGTCTTAAACTAAGCCAATCCTTGTCAGCAGTCTAATCTCACAATAAATGAAAACGTAAAAGCAGCTGTGGCTAACGTAGCGAGCCTCTAGTGACGCTGTGGGAGTGAAACAGGCCCACAGCATCAAACATCCTCCCCCATACTTACCAGTGTGCATTATACATCCTGTTTGTGTCAGAGTAAACTCACCTGGAGTGTTTTCTCATCGAGATTTGACGATTGTAATTTTTTTTTTCTATGTGTGTGTGGAGGTGACATAAAGTTGGGTACAGTATGTGCTTGATTGACTTGAGTGGCAAGTTTTCCCGTCTTTCCCATTTTGAAATGATTAGGAGAAATTGACCTCCTTTTGTAAAGTCATATTTTTACCTCCATTGAAACGAACGCCATCAGTTGCTAATTTAAAGTTTCTTCATATTCTGATGAATCTAAACAAAAGTATAATTTGCTACATTTGCTTTGTAGGAATTGTTACGGTGCCAATAATCAACTTTATTTAAAAACAAGTTTCCTAACCTTGGTTTTCTTGCTGACTAAACAGACTTAGACATTCAGTAGATCATGCAAAGGGCTGAATTTATTTCTTTTTTCTTTTACATTGTTTTACCAGGAGTGCTGATAATTGTAGAGGGTGCTGTTATAAAGTAATTAATTGGAAACCTCTACATTAGTACTCAGAGGTCCTGACTGGTGACCAGTTTAAATGGATCCTGGTATTTGTAATTAAAAATGAAACAAAGGGAAGAGCTTCAATGTCAAGCTTACAGGATGATTTCAGCTCAACTAAGCTTGAGATTTCCACGTCTACTTTTTGTTTAATTTGCTTTAAACGCACCCGCAGTGAGAAGTATCGTTTTGTTTTTAAAATTATAAATGGGTACGAGTGCATCCACGGACCTCATTCTGGGGAGAAAAAAAACAAAAACATTTTCCTTGGTTAGTAAAAGTGGTACTCTTGAATTAAGGGAGACGTATTTTGTTTTTTATTTTATTGTCCAGTTGCATCTCACTGGCCGCTATTTGACTCGCTGGCGGACCGACTGAACGGGTGTTTAAGTCGGGAACGTTTTTTTTTTTTCTTTATAGCTCTTAAGCCAAATGTCCACTTCTCCTTCCTGTGTAACTTCACACATTTAATTAGATCTATTTTTGTTTTTCTCTGTTCCACCCCAGTGTGCTCTGTTTACGTCCCTGATTGTACATTCGAATGTTGATAACAATTTGTTGTAATTATAAATAAGCTTATATACTGATGTTTTGATGCAATTTATCTTTAACACATTTTTTTGATATATTGGACCAATAATAAAGAGGATAAATGACGACTCGTTTGTTTTTGACTTGAGCGCAATGAGAAAAAAAAGCTAATTATGTCAGAAGATGCAGCAAAACATAACGGGACTAATATGGTTTAGTTGTAAGTCTTCAAAACTTTATTTTCATTTAAATGGATGCATGAACAGTAAAAACACCTCGTAGTGCATCAACACTACAATAAGAACATTTCAAGACAGAGATGACAGCAATAAGTCTAATGTAATTATAAAAAAAATATTTTAAATTGTGTAGTTTTACTTTGACAGAGACTAAATAATGGCTTTTTCATGGTTTGAGTGCAAATGCAGACTTCAGTGATCAAGTATAAAAAGTGACAGTGAAAAATAAGAATCATGTAAAAAATGACATATAAAAGAATATTTACAATGCTTAATAGGAATTAGTCTCCTAGACAGAAGAATTTTTGGTAAACAGCTGAAACGGTAAAACATGTTAATGTGACCAAATATACAATCGCGAGTCCCACAATAATTTATATCTTAAGTGTACAAAACCAGACGCCACTGATTCCATCATGTCATTATTTACTGAACAAATATGAAGTCAAAATGAAGTAAAAAAAAAAAAAAGTACTCAAATACCGTAAATAAAAACAATAGTCACAAATTAATTTCCCCAGTTAGGAGGGCTTAAAATAATGCATTCGTTTTCCCAGAACATTTCTTCTGATGAAATAATACTAATCAAACATAGTTTATGTTGTGGCACATTTCAGCAACAATGCATTTCAAAGTGCTTTATATGATGAAAACGTAGAAACATTCAGTCACCAGTGACTGTAAGCAGTGACCCAGCCGAGCTTTGACCTGAACCCAACAGGGAAGCCAAGGACGTTTTGAGTTTAAAATAATAAAAAAACAAGGAAAAAGTGGACCTTTTTTAAATTTTAGGTGACTGGATCAACCAGTCTCTCAATAGCATTTCTGAACTGGTACCAAGCTGGAAACAAAATATGCTTAAAGTGAATAAATCTCCAGTGTGCAACATGTAACATACGGACCCGAGAGAGCCAAACATTACCCCGACTTACGCAACGTTCTCAGTTCAGATTCACCCCATAAATCTCCAAAGTGTTGAAAGCACACAGCGTGCGTCATTTTCAAAATGACTTCTCCTTTTCTAACAGAAGCCATAAACATAAACCTCTGATAAATCAATCTGGACGATGAGGCTGTCCTGTAACCTTTGACATGATTTCTAAAACATTTTTTTTGTGTGTGTTTGTTTTTGTCCAGTGGGTTTTGTATATTTGTCAGATAAAGTACCATCCATCACACCACAATGGAAAATTATGGTAGGCAAATATTTTCAAAATTGCTACGTTGGCAGCTTTGAGGAAGTGGCGTGTTTATGTTCTAAACACTTAAGTCTCATTTCCCAGTTTGCTTGTAATGAAAAGAGCTCACTGCTCATGTCGGTGGTGCTTCTTCAGTCTCCCTGAATCCTCACGTACTCTTGCCTCTGAGCCGACCTGCAACCGATGATACTGGAGGAAAGACACACACACACACACACACACACACACACACACACACAGAGAGAATGAAAATGAGACGGAGTGCACCAGGAATGGTTCTCTCAGTAGCTTTCTGTGCGGCGCACCTGATGGGTATCATGGAAATGACTGTGATGACGCTGGAAATCAGAAAGACGAGCCCCGGGAACCAGGTCAGACTGTTCTGATAGATCTTTGTGAAAGCAGGAATGTAAACAATGCCGGCCACCTTTAGAGTCATCTCCAGACAGGTCAGAGCGATGCCTGACAAAGACAAGAAAAGAAAAAAAAAAAAACATCTAAAAAAGGTGTTAAGGATAAAATACCCCCAAAAAAACCCCATAAAATAAAAGCTGTGTTAAAGGACCATTTACAATTTTTATTTGGTTTGAAAGATTTCAACTGTGATCTACTAGAATGGGTGAGCAAAGTCAGAGAGACTGGAGGAACCAGCTGCACAGGACACGTCTGGTTTCTAGTAAATGACTGCAACTTCATTTCTGCAGACTATTTAACGTAAAAAAAACCCTGGGGCGATAGACATCTGAGGGCATTTTTTTAAAAAAGGTCCAATCTGGTTTGTATCCAGTTAAGTGAAACATCTAGAAACAGTTCATTGTTTTTTTTGTGTGTGCTTTGAGCGAACTGTGCTAAAAAGGACAAACAGAGACTTTCATAAAGGATAAAAACATATGTCTTTTTCTATAGACAAATATTGCTGTGAATCGTGTTTTCAGTCTTGCTACCGTCACACATAGACCCGGATCGGGAACTCACCACATCGCGACGCAGGAACCTGCTGAGAAACCAGGGCCCTGATTGTCGGCATCGGGATGAGCGCAAAGAGGTTTAATAAACGGGCTGTGGAGAAAAAGTTGAATTATTATTTTTCTTCTTCCAGGAAATACCACCAAAAAGTGTTATACAAGCATAGCCTATTATACTTGTATATAAAAAAAGCAAATGCCAAATAATTCCAGTTGTTTTTCTCGTTTGCACACATGCTAGTGTTATCAATGCAGCACAGCTAGCTAATAACAGGAAGTCAGAAAAGTAGAACTTCAAAACCAATAAGCTACCATAATAAAGCATAAAGTCGTGTTTTGTTGCAATTCTGTATTTCACTTAATTATATCCCTGTCCCTTTTCTTTTTACTCTGGAGATTTGGAAGATGCTACTACAAACCACGCTGCTGTTTCCTTGTGGGTACAGAATGTATGCTATAGTACAGCTGTAAGCTTTCAGCACTGTCTGAAAACCTAAGAATAGGAAGACTTTATGGCTTCGGATCGTTCTCACTTCCTCCTTCTTGTTCCTGTGTTTTCAATAACTTAGATTTTATATACGGCAGACTGGATGGATGAAATTGCACCGCTCGACTTTAACAGCCCAGAAACGGAACAACATCAACACCGACTGGTGTCTCCAGTGCCATTAGATGTTATATTAGACAACAGTTTGTGGAAACGGTCCGTCATGATGCGGCTCTGAATCAACCAACGCGCTCCGTCTCACCGACGTAGAAAAGGGAGGTCGTAGTGACGAAGGACATGACGTAGATCCCCACAGCGAACGACAGCATGCCGATCAGGATCATCGTTTCGTCACCGACGCATTTTCGGAACGCGATGACGCCAAGGAAGCTGGTGACGAAAATCCCGCAGCCCGCCGCATTTCCGTATCCCACCTCGAGAGAGAACAAAGAAACTAATGCAGAGCACAGTTGAAAGACACTGTGCTTTGAAAGCACAGTATCAAAATAAAGTATTTAGCTAACAATTGCAAACGTGACGTTACTTGTGCGGCAGTCCAGCTGAGCGGCGATTTCAGCACGAAGGAGCCCAGGACCTCTACGGCTCCGCCCACAGCAAAGTCGTAGAGAAAGGCCGCCGCAAACAGGAGAGCCACGTTCACCACGTTTATCCCAGCACAACACCCGACGAGACGAGTGTAGCGGGCGGCGTGGGAGAGGAGGTGGTAGCTTTCCTCTGAGTCCTCGCTGGTCACTCGTTTCACCTGTTATTGTGACGGAGATTATGCAAAATGTGCTTTCAGTGGGAGCGCCGCAGAAAATCAGAAACCTGGAGAACTACAACCTGTAGCTGCATTCGAGCTTTTTCACATTCTGCCGTTTTACAGCCACAAAACGGAAATGTTTTATATATATTAGTATATTATTTTCCATTATTTAACCAGATTAAACCCCACTGAGATCTATATCTCATTTTGCAAGAGGAACCAGGGCAGAAAATCTGCAACACACAACAACCTGGTTACGTCATTGATTTTACGTGATGACCTCACAAAGCGGCTCATATTTGCAAGGAAAATGATGCAGTTTTCTGTTCTGTTAAAGCCTAAGCAGTTTGAGAGAACCTGTTGCCAGGACAGGTGAATGTCTTGCATTCTACAAATCTGGTGTTCGGGTACTGTGGTCAGAGAAGCTACAGGAAGTTTTTGCAGTTTGCCACATGACATGTAGGGCAGGCGGCAAACGTGTGGGAGAACAGAACAAAACCGAGCCTGTGAGCAAAATGTAGCAGAAAACGTACAATTAGCATCATCGTACGTTTCATTCTGCTACTTTGTTTTGATCTGTCACGCTATGAAAAACATTAAAGTTTGTGGTGGAAACATGAGAAAATGTGAAAAATCTTATAGGATATAAACTTTTGCATTGTATTTGTATTTAATTTTTTTACCTAAAGCCAACCATGAAGCTGACGACCATGTAACAACAACGTTTCCCCCAGAAAACTTAATAAATCTGGTGGTTGGGTGCTAGGGCAGTCATTCATCCAGCGGCCCGTCGTGTTTTTGAGTTAAAAACATTTTTTAAAAAGTTGACAGGAAATGTAAAAATATCACTTGATTATTATGTGCTATTGAAATATTGGAAGATTAATACCTGAACACCATCTATAAAGTCTTAAAAAATGCAAACATTTTAAAAAGACATACATAAATAAGCAATGCTTAGCCTGGTGGTGGCACAAGTGAAGCCTGGAGGCCCGCCAGGCTTATAATACACTGAACCGTCACTGTGAGGTGTGACGAAGGGAGCGCACTGACCTTCAGCAGGACTACAGCGAATATGAGGCAGAGCAGGTTGAGGAGCGAGCTCACAGAGAGCAGGACGGTTCCGTTTCCCAGACTGGAGCTGTAAAGCAGGAACAGATGACCCGACACCAAGCTGCCCACCACTCCGGTCAACCCGTACACCAGCTCCACTCTCATCATCACCTGCGCGGCAAAAGAACAGGAAGTGATTCCTCTGAAAGAGCAAACAAACGATAACTGAAAAACGCAGCTTCCATGCCGGGGAGCCACTTGCCACACTCCAAAACCTGAAGCTGCACTACAATGTAGCAAACAGCCACTACTAGAAAACAGTCACATGGTTCAATCTGACACATACAGGAAAATGAGAAATCCAAAAAGAAAAGTCCCAAATGTTGCAACAAAAGCAAATATTTGAGAACAGTGAAAGCTAATCTAAACCACTCCTTTGACATGCGATCATGTGACCATGTCTGTCTTTGCATTAAGAGGGGAGGGGAAGCTGTAAAGTGGCTATGATGGAGATAAAGGCTGATAGGTGAAATAAAAATAAAGATAAATAGAATCACAGATTATTAAGGAGAAAAAAATGCTTTAGTCATGCCTGGTTTATAACAGCCAAAGAATAAAAGTGCATCTCAATGACAGGATGCCACTGAAAAGTTAACTTACTTCACTCATTTAAATACAAAAAAACATGTCAACTCATCCTATACAGATTTAAGATGAAATGTGTCACATTTTTATTTACTTATTCATTTCATTTTTGATGATTATAATGAAAAAAAAAAAACGATCTATTTTTCAATGTTAAAAAAGCCGGTTGTTCACTGAATGATGTATCCAAACAGAAAGTTCAGCGTAAGGAAAAACTGGAAAAAGGCAGATAACACGGAGAGGAAAATATGTTCAAAGATTATATGCCACCAGGTCGAAAAACTTTACGAATCTTCTTACCATGATAATGTGGTGAGATTAGCTGAAGGTCTTCTCTGTTTGTGCTATGCTACCGTATGCAGCAGTGCTGGAATACTGCAATATGTTAACTACAGCGGTGGTCTTTGTTTCCCCAGCACACAGGACATGGGGAACAACGACCCATGAGTTTAGTCACCTGAGCCAGTGATAACATCTGCAGCAGATTACCTGGTCAAAAAGTGCAGTTTTGTGTCCTCTTTTCAGGTTAAAACCGATTTTGGAATTCATATGAAAATTAAGATCCTGCTGCTTTTGTTACAGGGTTTTAAAAAAAAAATTTTTTATGTTTTTTTAGTGCACTTCCCTCTGAACACAAGTTTTATGGAGAAATTGATTACACTTTCCAGCAGGACTCGGCAACTGACCATGCTGCCCAGTGGACCACTACACAGTTTAATGATCGTGGTAATGCAAACCCACCAGCTCTAAACCCTACAGAGAATCTAAGAGAGATTTCAATAAGAAGATGAGAAACAGGAGAGTTGAATCTGGCTATTGATTCAGCTACAAGCTCATTACGTTCCTGCCACCCGACTCTGACGCAGCAATTTACTCTACGCGGTGCTCAGAAAGTTCAGGTATTTTATTTTGTGCAATGGGTTTTACTTCACAATTCTCTCATGGTTGTGGCTATTCCTGTCGCATGAACACATTTTGTCCTTCCACTAAACTTTCCAATGATAATTTTGCCCTTAGTTCTGTGTGGACAGACTGCTTCTTCATCAATGTCCATTTCTGGCTTACCGACTTTGTGGAGGCCGATAATGACTGTAACTACAAGTGTGCAGTCTTTTAAATGCGTGTGTATCATAGTATTAACATTAGTCTCATATGACAATAAATGATTCATATGAATGAGATATGCTAATTTTGAACCGACTTACGTCCGAAAATATACTTGTAAATTTATTGAGATGCGCCTTCAGTTATTTCTTCACGTTTTTAACATTTTACCCAATAATAGTAATTAAACTATTAAAAGTTTTAGTTTTTATGACGGTGACCTTTCAAATCAAAACTCACTTTACGTGCTTAAACCACCGACCTTGGAGCGATCAGCCGCAGCGGAGCCGAGCGACGCCAGAGTCATGATGCCGGGCCAGTAGGCGCTGAAGCCCCCGGACAGCCCGAAAACCACCGCGGCTGCAAACATCAGCTTGAGCGGAAGACCGAAAATGACCACCAGGAGCAGGCCGAGCCTGGACAGCAGGTACCCGCTCAGGGGCACCACGATGGGCGCCTTCCTCCAGCCGCGGTCGCTGAGGCTGGCCAGGACCAGCGCGGGTATGATGGGCGTCAACTTGATGATGAGGTTATAGGTCATGTAGAAGTTGGTGATGGCTGTCTGCTGGCTCTCCTCGCTGGAGTGACCGGGGTCGGTGATGTTGGAGGTCCTGTCCCTCACCACCATCTGCAGAGCGGTGTCGAAGAGAGTGCTGCCCAGCTGCTCCAGCACGATGATCGGCTCAATCTGGCGGAACACCGCGAAGGCTGCTTGGCACAAACTCGGCGTCGCCATGACTTTGGGTGTTGGGCTCTTCAGAGGGACCAGCAGGGACTGGTCGCTGCTGCTGCTGCTGCTCTTCTGTGAAAATCACAAGAATGAGTCGCAGAAGTGAACTGCCTCCGACTGGGAGGGACTCTGCCGGTGTTCATTTCCTCATCTGTTCGGTGCGATGTGTGAGTGTTTCATCTGATGTTCCCTAAAATGTAGGAACCTAACTGATTAGTCATCAGTTAAAGTGTTGGTGATCAGTGCCAAAAAACAAACAAAAACCTTTTAGAAATGTTCCCAGCATTTTCTGAACCTTTTATTCATAAAGTGTCACTGTTGGTTGATATTTTCACCTTTTGACAAACGTTATCTATAGGGAGCCTTGGGAAAAAAAGCGGTTGAAAAACTGGCTTTATTGATTCTTCATTAAGGTTTCTGCCAGTTATCTGCTGTCCAAAACCAACTAACAATACGTTTTAAAACCGGTTTTAATTGAATTTAGAGCCTTTATGAGAATACATCTACAAGAAACAACTTATCTAACTACTTCTATTATGAAATAGTGAAAGTTTTTAAACTATGAAAGTCAGTGGCAGGACTTTTAGACATGTGCCACTGGTTTTATTAACTGACATTAACACAGTATTTTGATCTTGTTGAAGTTCTGTCTGTTAGGATATAAGAGATTCTGAAAGTGTCATCGCTGCTCTAACCACAGGTTACATTCAAAGCTGGGTGTAAACCACTGATGAAAGGCTTTTTGTCGACAGACTGAACTGTTGTGTTCAACAGCGGCACTGTTTACTCTCGGTTTCTGTTTCAGTTTTTAAATGAGAGGCAGTTTAATAAACTTTCATTTGGTTAAAACACGTAAATGAACCACTCCGACACCACGCATGTCCAGGTTTTACGTTTAATGAGAAAATATCCATAATATGTGTAGTAGGAGTATACTGTGAGCCTTACATGTGCTATAAAATAACCAAGCAGATTATGAGCATACAAGTGGTTATCATGGGAACAGAGGTTATGTCGTATAGTTAGCAAAATATTACTGGTTTAATCACACACGCACACACACACACACACACAGAGAGAGACAGCGAGGGACGTGGGTCACACACTGACGCCTCTTGAGCTTCTAAAAGGAGAAAACTGAGCTACCAGCATTTAAAATGACAACTAAAACCATCTCTGCACCTGGAGTTCAAACATAAAAAGCGTCGTCATCATAATAATAATATATAAATCACACAGTGCAACAACTCCTCTGTGTGTGCATGGGACTGATTGTGAGAATAATCACTGAAATTTGGGAGTTGATTGAAGATGATCGGAAAAAGTTCTTGCATGTCTGCAAATATTTGTCCTCGTTTACCTACATCTGAATTATTAAAGCTTAATACGCTGTGCTGAAATGTTTATTTTGTAATTACATACTACATATTTCTATAAAGGAAGTAAAGCAAAGGATTTGCTTGTAAGTAGTTGCAGCAGCTGACATCACGAGGACTGGAGAACAGGTTTTACCTGTTGGGGTTTGTTTTTCCCCCCTCCTACTTGTCCTCCAGATTCTTTTCAACACCACACTACAATTTATCTAACATCTCAGTTTGTGGGAAACGGGACACAATTCCTTCAAAAAAAAAAAAATATATATAAGTGAAACATTAATAACATTAACTGAAGATGAAATGAACCGTTCAGGTTGCTACTGGCACTTTGTTTCCATAGTAACAGCAGCTTCTTTACCTCACCAACTACAAGAGTTAATACAATCAGATGGTAGTGTGTGTGTGTGTGTGTGTATCCTTCAGGTCATGTTCTCTAAAGCTCTCCTTGGGGAAGGTGACGTGTTTGGGGACACAGAGGTTTAGTCCCATGTTGACAGACACTTGTGAGGGACAAAGTGTGACCTTTGGTTTAAAGAGGTCATTTTATCCTCATGCCTGCAACGTGGCAGAGAAAAGAACCTCACAGGTTACCTGTGAAATAGAAATTTGACATTTTTTAAAAAAAAATGTAAAAATTAAAGATCATCTTGGCCTAATAATTAAGCATGTTCTCACAATACTACTGAAAAACTACACTGTTCCTACTATTTAAAGTCAATCACTACAAAAACACAAAATCTTAAGTATTTTTGGTCTTTGCACAAGAACCTAGCTTAGCTTGCTACACTTGAAGTAAGAAAACTACTTTTCAGCAGCATGATCTAGGATATTCAATTACATAAATAAATCCTTAATATTGATTTAAAAGGTACTAGTTCCACTGATTTTTACACTTAAAACAATACATTTTCTCATGTATTAAGTGTAAAAATCTCACGCTGGTGCTTGTACTTTTTCATCTGTATCAAGAAACTGCTGATTTAAAACAAGCTATTATATCTTGCTTTAAAAGTTACTTGTATGTTAGTTTAGTCACATTTCAAGTGTGCTAAGATTTCTGCGCTAGAAACCAAACAAAAAATATTTCCTACGATGTTGTGTTTTTGCAGTGAAGTTAAGCGATAAGTGCCTGGAGTTTTCTCCAGCTTTACGGACCGTAGAGTAACAGAGCTCCTCCCACCCACTAGTTGCTGCACATTTGCAGTCAGCTGGCTAAAAGCAGCTGTGTGTTTTTAGCCACAGCTCATTCTACTTACAAATTATAAAGACCGTATGTGGAAAATCAAGACGAGCAGGGTGCAGGCTGAGGAGAAATGTCGTCGCTTAACATCAGCTCCTGCTGCTGCTCTGTGCTTGCTTCAGTTTGGGGGAAAAGAGTGCAAATCCATGCACACAATCAACACTTCTTAAATAGATGTAAGAGCTTTTTTTTTTTTTCCTCAAAATAAAAATTCGTTTTGGTATAACGACCTTTTTTTTTTTTATACAAAACCTTTTCAGTATTCCAAGTCAAATTGTATCCTCAGCCACATGTTCAGACATCAGAAACACTTCGCTGTAATACATGAAACAACCGCTTACGTCTGAAAGCACAGGTCAACGAAGCCAACTAAATTGAAATAAGTGATCTTCAGAACATAAAACAAACACTTAAGTCTACCTTAAATCTTAAAAAATTTCAGTCTGATGTGGTTCCATCTTCTCTTTAGGTCCTATTGAAGGTGAAGTGATACAGGTAGAAGAAAATCAAAGACATCATACGCAGCAACTACTGACAGTCTAAGGCAGAGATAGTTTTTGCTTTTTTTTTTTTTTTTGCAGATTTACTTACCAGCATTTAACAATCCAGGGATGCTGTCGATCCGGCACTTTAAATTTAATAAAGATTAAACAAGTGTAGAAGTTCCCACCAACATTTGACAAAATGTGTGCACATCCTAAAACAATGTGGGTTTGAGAGTCAGTGGTGCCCTTTGGTTGAGTTCCTCAAAGACACCGTGGTCCTTCTGCAGCGTTGTAAAAGGTTAAAAAATGTCGGAAATGTCAAAAGTGTGTTTATGCTTTCTCTTGGCTTCGTCTTTCTTTCCACAAAAGCATACGCACGCACACACCTGGTTCTCTTCCTGTTGAGACTTCAGGGTTTTCTAAAACAACCGCAAGTCCATTCAGCAACTCTCTGGAAACAATCTTTACATCTTAGCTCCTAGTTCAATCATTAAACTGCAAATAGATAAAAAAATAAAAATAAAAATTGAAGTCACTCAGCGTCTACCAGCTTGTGGAGACGAAACCTCATCATCAAACCTCCGTAAAAACCCTTCTAACACGTCAACTATCAAATATCAACCTCACTGTTACACCTTCAGTTCTCAGGTCCCCAAACTGATGCGTCTCATCTGGCATCATGTGATCATCAGGATACAGTTAAGCATAATAAATACTGGTTAATTCTCCAATCTTTTGCCCCCGTCATCCTCATCATCCCACTCTGTCTCCTTCTTCACAGTCCTTGGAAAGAGTTGTTCACTCTTCCTCCTCCTCTTCTTCTTCTTCCTCCTCCTCCTCCTCCTCCTCCTCTCCTTCCTCGTTGGCATAGATACCGGCTTCCCACTTCAGCGCCATGTTGCTCTTCCTCCTGGTCATCCTTGTTGCCTCCAGAACCTGAAGTAGATACAATGTCCAATCAGAGTCGAGCGAAGTAGTGAACGTAACACAAGCTTTTTCTCCAGCAAGGAGCAGCAAAGTCTTAAAATCTCACCACAGGGATCAAATTCTGACATGCAAGTTAAGCTAAACTCTGGGTAACGACTCTTTCTGCATCAATAATCTCCCAAAAAGGAACTTTAAATCACATCCATTCAAATAAATTTCACTTGAAAAGTATTGAACAACAATAAGTTTCTTGGAGAGAATGTTTGCTTAATTTGAACAGCTGAAGTCAATTGTGTGTTCCTGTTTAAACTGTGGCCATTATCTGATGACATGCGAAGCTGTCGTTTTCAAGTAAACAATGAAATAGAAGTCAATAAAAGTTTGCATGCTTCCTCTCTGTTTTGATATCACTTGTTGATAACTCAGGAATGCTGTTACTGTTGACTTTACAAGAAGACAGCTATCAAAACACCATTCTTCCGCTACATTAACACAGAATCATGCTTTTGGTGCCATAAAATGTAATAGCTATGGTTTGAGTGTACCCGCTAAACTGAAAGCTGTCTGGGGACATCTGAGGGAAGCAGCTCACACTCTACACTGAGAGAGTGAAAGGACGCAGCTGCAGGCTCCTGTACTCCATTGCACAAGGTAAAAAATACACAAATTCTGAACACATTTTTTTTTTGATGCGCAAAATAAGGCACATGGAGAAAATTACAGTTTTGAGAGATGTGCACACAATATAATAGATATTTTTAAAACCTTGCTGCTCAAATTATAGCATGATGTACTAACAGTATAGTCTATTTACGGACTGAATAATTATTTAAAAAGCCATCATGGGGGAAACTAGTTGGACACTTGAGACTGTACCAGGTAACATAAAGTGCTTTGATGCATCCTTGTTATTGGAGACTGCACAACTGGCTTACAAAAGGCAAAATGTAGATGAGGACACATGCAGAACCAACACAACAAAACCGAACAGTGCAGTAAGACAACAAGCAGACCTGGGATCAGATTTTCCTTCCTTTTAAGAATTAAAACAAGGTTTACATGTATAAAATACATTACTTTCTTAGTTGGAGGGACATGCCTGCAGTTATAAGTATCAAGACATTCAGCGGTTGTCTAACTGTGCATAGCCAAATACCTCTACAGTTCAAAGACGAACAGGAGTGTGAGAGTTTTTCTGACCCAGGTCTGTTTGTAAGGGCGGTTAAGGGAGCGACGAGATTTCGGGGCGTATTGAATACCTCAGTGGTTACTTCATTAGCCCGCAACAAATGTGCATACTGAGCGACCAGCAGGAGAGAAGCAACAGGACAGAAAAGTCAACACATGATGTCATCATGAATAAAAGAATCGCAATTCATCATGTAGTCAAGGCGAATCCAGGTTAAGGAATGTAAAGAGGTTTTGCAGTTTGCAAACTGTTACTTTTGTGTGTCTTTCGGTATCTGCATCATGTTGGGTGGTAAAATGAAAGGAATCCCCTTTATTTTGCCTCATGCGAGATCTCAAGCTGAATAATATGTGGGAACAGAAAGCCCCAACTTCAGTGACTTACTTTCACTTTGACTTTCATGCTTCCGACGGGGAATTTCCCCTTTTCTGTTGACCAGCCTAAGCTCATGCCAGCTGCTGACTTCATTAAGCACAACATGCGATGTCTGAGATACTTTCTGTAAAAATCTAGAGGTTTCATAGAAGGGCTGAAGGCTCATTTATCCAGGGAACAAAGGAGGATGAGTGAAAGAGATTTACACCCTCCGTTCTGTAGTGTTGTGTTTGCTTATTTAAATCCTAAATGTCGAAATACTTACACTGTTGTCCTCCATCTTCTCTTTTCTCTTCACCTTGTGCGTTTCATAATCTTCCAGAAGCGTCTGCATCAAGTTTTTGGGTCGTGATCCTCCCGAATCCTCGCTGCCGGCATCAGACAGAGCCCCCTCTGAGGGGGAGGGGGAGACTGGCGGTGCGGGCCGAACTTTCTCAATTTTCCCTGAAAACCACAAATCAAAGTGACCTTAGGTAAAGCAGGTTGTTTCAACGAGCTGCTTCCTTTTCAGAAAATTTGTTTACAGATCTAGTGTGTTGGAAAAATAGCCATGTCCCTTACATTTTTTAACACTATGTTAGGTAACAACAACAAGCATCAACTGGAATTTCACATCACAGACAAATAGTGCAATGAAAGGAAAACAATTTATAGTTTTAAAAATAATATGCTAATGTAAATCTGAAAAGTCTGTTATGCCTTTGTAGTCTGTTAAATAATGGCAGAAGAACATCTGATGCAGCTGCAAGTGTTTTTGGGGGGTTTCTACCAAAGTTGTGTAACAACAGACATAAACTGTGTCAATTTCTATTCGTTCTCACTCAGAGTGGATGGAAAGCATCTGGTAACATTAGTTTTTAAATCTTGCAACAGATCTTCAATTAGATTTGGATTTGAACTTTGACTGGGCCAATTAAACACAGACATGTTTTGACAACTCCATTGTAGTAACAGCTGTACTTATGGTTGCCATCTGCTACAACATGCACCTCTGTTTTTCTTTTCTTTATGTTGATCCATCATAAAATCATATGGAATACACCAAATGTTGTGCTTTTAATGTGACAAGATGTCAACAATTTAAAGGAGTGTGATTTGCCAGGTTCAAATTCTGTAAAAAAAACAAACAAAACAAAACAAAAAAAACCCTGTCCTACTAAGCACCTTACTTGTTTCATCAAAAAAAAAAATCAATAGACAATCCCTACACTGTACTTGTATTACTCGTTGCTACAAATGATCAATCATACACAAAAGGACATTTTAGGCAATAAAATGTTTATGTTCTTATTTTAAAAATGAGTTGAATTATTATTATTCTAACACTGCATTAAAAAATGCACATGGTTAAATAAGAAATCTGCAAAATGTGCCAATTTCTTTATCCGATTAACCGATTAATTGTCAGAATAATGGATAGAATAGTTGATTCCCAAAACGTCCAGCCCTAGTATGAACCAACCTGGCGCTGTCCGTGCTGTCAGGGTGAGTCTAGCTGGCAGGCTGTTGCTCTTCATCTTGTCTGCAGGGGTAATGGTGCTGTGTCTCACTCCCGTCCTCACCGGTCCGTGACTGTTGCTGGGCGCGCCGCTGGGCCGGAAGACGACGGCGGGCTGCGTCTCCCGCTGCTTCTTCAGCTCTTCCTCCCTCTGCTGAGCGGCTCGGATCTCCTCCTCGATCATGGACAAAGTTTTCTGCTTTTTAGAGCGCAGGCGGAACGGGCCTTGAGCCGCCGCTTCCACCTCGGGGCCTTTAGACGCCGCCGCCGTGCTGCGGAGCTCAGCCGCCTCAGAGTATTTACTGAAGTAGCTGAACTCCGGTTTCTCCGGGCTCGGAGGAGATGGGGGACGGTAGACAGGGGTCGGCCTGGGGACGTGAGCCGGAACAGGAGCAGGAGCGGGGGTCGGAGCTGGAGCTGAGGAGGCGAGCGCCCGCGTGTAGGACGACTGGATTTTGATCCTTGGGCCTCCGTTTCTGGGCCTCTGGGGTGGGGAAACGGGCTGGGAAGGCGGAGGAGAAGGAGTCTGGAGCTGGGAAAGTCGGGATGAGCTGGAGGACTCCGACGCCACTCTTTCACCAGACTGTGTGTCCGGCTGAGGGGACGGGATGGACGGCGCGGGACTGGAGGACGCAGGAGACTGGAGGCTGGGAGCTCCAGTAGAAGACACAGGTGAAGATGAGACTGGCACTGGGCTGCTTGTGGAGGCAGAGGATGGAGACACCGGGCCGCCGAGCTGGGAGGAGTTCAGCTCCCCTCCGTTCTGAGCGGCGAGGGCGCTCTGGATGGCGTTTTGGACCAGGACCCCGGCGTGGAACTCCAACTCGTCTTCGTTTGGGCTGCCGCCGGCGCTCTGCCCGTTGACCGGAGTTGTGGGCTGAGGGGTGGGCGGCGATACTGGGGTGAGTGGTAATGGAGTCGGGGGTAGAGACGCCCCGCTGTCTGAAACATTATCCAAACTGAAGAGAGTCGTGTCCTGAGAGCGGACGGACAGCTCATCCAACCCAGAGTCAAACTCTTCTGGGTGGAACGGTTGGCTGAGATCTTTTCCTTCGTCCTGCTCTGGCAGGATCGTCATCACGGCTCGGGCGCAGGTAAATTCTTCTGCCAGCCCCTCGTCAGACCACGTCACGCGAGTCTCTCCGGTTTCTGCAACAAAGTCGCTGATGCTTGGGCTGCTCCTGGTTCCCGATTTACAGAAAGGTTTGGCAGAGTACAATTGTGGAGTTATGCTCTTCTTGGCAGCATCTCCCTGCAGAAACTGCTTCCTGGCAGATGAGAAATCAATCTGCTCCTCCAGAATGTCCTCCTTCCTGGTTACATCAGGATCAAAGGTCACCATCGTTGGGGGACCAGACATGTGGGGCTGCGAGAACACATTAGAAACATGGCAGCGAAAATGAGATGAAAACTAAAGCCATCACAAGCCGTAAGCTTTTTTCATACTACAACAGATTACAACTGGAAACTATGGAGAGAAATTTGTTCCAATATTATTGCAAGCAAATTAATTTAAAAATTGAAATTTGGAAAAGAAAGCATTTAAAAAATAAAACATTGAAAATTTGCAACGTGTGTAGAATAGTTGAACCTACATTAATGCAGTTTCCTGTTTTGTCAGATTTTTTTATTTTTTTTTTATTTTTGAAAAAAATAGTTGAACCTACATGAGTAGAGTTTGCTATTTTTCTCAGATTTAATTTTTTCAAATTATTTTCTGCATGTTGTGTGTGTGTGTTACCTGAACATATGGATAGGGATGATTTTGTTTCTGCTGTTTCCTCTCCTGATATTTCCTTAGAGATTCCAGCTGGTCTCCGTCCAGCTGCTCTTCCAAAGGCACCTTAAATGATTAAACAGCCCAACAACTGATAAATCAACCTGTCAGGGGGTCAGAGTTCACAGAAAATCAAAGACTGGGGGCTGCATTCTACCTCCTGAGGAGGATTCCACCAGCGCTGTGCAATCCCAGGGTTCTTCTTGACTGCCTGGTCTTTGATCAGCTCCTGGCGCTCGCGCTCCAGTTCCTGAACCTGGACAAGATGAGCAGTTTTTAAAAAAAGTGTGTGAATATAAACACATTTGGTCGTAATGATTTTAATTCATGATTGGAAAAGGAAAAAGTGTTCTACTCAAAGAAAAATGTATCAGAGAAAAACCCAAACAACACACCGGTGTGTATTTTAGCTGTGGTAGTGGATCTACTACACATGACACACATTACCTCCTCTGACGGTCGCCTCCTCGTCACCCTGACCTGCTGCTCCTCTCCTGGTGTGAAGAGTTTTGCTGGTCGTCTCTCCTCCTGAAATGCTCGCAACTCAAACTTGACCGCGCCGTGCCCCGACTCATCTCCCTGGACGTGACCGTTGGTTCTTACGGCGGACTCCCTGTGGGGGAACGTGCTTGACCTTTGCTCCTCCACAGTGATTGATTGGCGATTGTCAGACACACACACAGAGGAAGGTGTTCCATTGATACTGATTGGTTTTTTATGCTCTGGCAGTGAGGGGTTTCCATTGGTGGGAGTCTCTGAAGCTGCGTCCAGCACCTGGTCCAGGTAGCAGATCTCCTGTGAACACATAAAGTGAAGAAAATTATATTTTACAGGCAGAAATGGGAAAGTAGACATTTTGATGCAGAATATAGCTTATCTTAAATTGTACAAATATGCATCTTTTAATCATATTATTTCAAATAATTTGGACACAAAAAAATACATTTAAATTGAAAAAATAAATTGTACAAAACTAAGACATGAAATAAAAATGAAAAAATATTCCAGGCATGTTTTCTTAAATCAATCAGCATTTTAACAAAATGAAAAGTAAAAATACAAAACATTTGACTATAGAACTCTGGAATTCCAAAATAATTACTTTACACCAGCAATCGTGGATGATGGTTTTTACAAAATAGATGGAATAAAAGCAGCATACCTGCACCACCTCGCTGTCTGGCGTCTCCACTTTCACAACTACACTCTTGCCTTGGTTGCTGGGGCTTCTGAGGCAGCCATGTTGGATCTGCTGGCTCTCCAGCTCCATGTTTGCAGGCCTGTCAGTGATAACGCTGACTGATTCCTGGAAACTGACACTCTTCACGGCTCGCTCTCTTGGTGAAGCGTCAGTGGCATCCTCGGCTGCCCGCCACGGGTTCTGTGTTGGCAAACAAACAGCATGTGCTTCAGAAGGTAGTTTAGTCACAACAATTCAGGCTCAAAAACAACAGTCAAATCTACTTAGCAAGAAGATTAACTTCTGACTTTTCCCTGGACCCTCTAATAAAATACACACACACTACCTGTGTGTGTCAATCTGCATTGCAGCAGTAAAGTGTTTCATCCTCTGCTATCCTATAGTGCATTGACTGGCACCGACCACTAGAGGGCACCAATCACACGCTGCTGTGTCAACTGTCTCAATCAAAAAGGCATTTCTAAACTGGTATAAAATAACTTGGGAAAATGATGTATAACATTTTCCTAAATCTAACAAAAGTCTTAGAAAACTTGAACAAATGCGAGAGACAATAACGATGTTTATCTCTAAAAGTGACTCATGTTTTCAGTGCCCCTTGGTATCATTGTGCTACAACAACAAACATTGATGTATTTTACTGGAATTTCATATAATACAGCAAAGAAAAGTTAAAATCAAAGGAAAATATGACATACTTTTAATTTTTTTTTTCACAGATAATCTGAAAAACATTTCAGGGCGGACATTTGTATTCAGAAAAAGCTTTACACATCTACAACCTGACATTTTGGATCATTTTCCTTTGCAAAATACCTGAGGATTGTTGAGATTGCTTGGATATAATCTGTTAATAGCAAATAAGTCCCACCACAGAATCCTAATTCAACTTAGGGTGCATTCACACCCGCCCTGTTTAGTCTGCTTTAGTCCGACTCCAGTTTTGATTAAAACTGATTAATTTGGGGAATTTGTGAATGCGTAATCAAACTCTGATGTCGACCAAAAAGAGCTAACTCTGATTCACCAAAACCAGGGGAATTGATTCCCTTAAAGTGAACTGTGTCAATGTTCAAATGCACATATGAATGCAAGCGGATCGGAGACAGCTCCAAAAGCAGGAAGTGAACTGTAGCACAGGGCATTCTGGGTCAATATAGAAAAAACAAACACGAGAGTCTAGACCTAGAAGAAGAAACGGCTTGTGGTCTTTTGCCAAAAACTAAAGAAAAATCCTATAACAACTACAATCAGATGCCACTACATTTTTGTTTACATTTTGCGAAGAAGGAAGTTGCGCTCATGTCTTCTACTGAGGTTTTTGTCTCGTGTCCCTGTGTTTTTTGGTGCAGTGCCGCCACACGTGATGTGAAAGTGAACCACATCAACTGAAAATGTAACAAACGTTGCCATTTTGGTCTCCAATCAAATCGACTCTACCGGACTATCAGGTGTGAAAAGATCCTTAGTTCTCAACTTTGACTCCAAACCTCCCATTGAGTTTCAAGTTTTTGTGCATCCCCACATCATAATGCTGAAACCACCATGCTTCACCATGATGATGGTGTCTCCGTGGTGATGTCCTGTGTAAGGTTTCCATCACATGTTTGCTCCTATGTCAACAGACCATCTTCTTGGCTTTCTTTCCACAATTGCAAAATATTAAGATGTGTGACTCATTTTTAAATCGCTGTATTATGTGTAGCTAATGTTTCACTTTCACTGAGATTTTCCAGGAAAGTAATCCGCCCCGGAATCAGAGCTCCTGGTTCAGTGACCCATCCATACAAAACATTCCTGCCCTGCTGTTCAACAGCAGCTACATTTACACACTCCTGTGTTTATGACCCGTCCCTTTGTTCTTCTGAGGGTTTCTGACAAATAATCTATTGCCCTCTGCTTTTTAAAGGTCTTTGCACCAACTGCTTCTTCCGTAAGCGTGTCTATCTCAAAGAGGAGCTGTTAACCTTTGCGTTTCCAACTTTTGAAAGTGTGTGTGGAGATTAATGAGGGTCACTTGAGTAAATTGGCTCACCCTTCAGTTAAAGCATGCAGTAGCATAAGAAAATGGTGTTTGCAGCTTTTTGAGCCTCTAACAGAACCAGTGATAGATTGGACCGGGACTTATCATCAACCAGAGGGGTAAATGAATCTAGGTCATTTTCATTATGTAGCTCTTCTCTGCCCGCCTGAATCCCCTCAATCCTCTTTTTTGCATCTTTTCCTTCCTCTTGTGCTTCCTCTAGCCACAGAAAAGGGGCAGCAGCCAAAGGAGTCACATGGTGGATTATAGCAGGCTGCTTGCTGAAAAGGACTACTTGTATGTCTCATAATCAGGCAAAGTTTTTTTTTCTACTCTTCGGTGTGGTCTTCTTCACCCTCCCCTGAGAAAAAAATTGGGTTTGAGGGTATTTTGCTCACTTATTTAGCTGTGTCACATTAAAAAATACTTATTTAATATGGTCCTTTTGAGATAAATACACCAGCACATTGTGTCTATTTTCCATTAGACTTAACAGACTTACAAAAATGTCCACTGTCTCTTATTTTTTACAGGATTACTTGAATTTCAGTCTGAAGTGAGTTTGGACGCTCCATGGCATTTGAAAAATTAGCTTCCATAATTGTAACAACTACAGATATCAAGGAATCTCTTCTCTATTTCTTTATCTATCTCTGAATGAAGTGCTGCAGATTACCTAACAGCTTTTTTAAAAGCATATGTAATGCATGCTACCTAAAGCTAGCTAAAACATCAATGAGTCCTATCAAAACAGAGAATAAGCATTAGCCTAGCAGTTCAGGAAATATCACAGCATAAAAACATCCAAAGGAGCAATTTATTGGAAGACTGTGTGTGTTGAGTAAGATTTCTTCATGAACACTATTTTTCATAACATTATGGTAGATTTGTCAAGCGAGTTAACCTCTTGTTGGAGAATTGTATGGTTCTTTTCAATGTTTTGAGTATTTTTAGAACCACAACACAATTGTTGAACAATTACTACATTCCTTTTAGTAAAGGGTCAAAATATTACTCAAATACAGAAATAGCCAAACACTCGACTAAAATCACCAAGTAGGGGACCACAGCTTTAAAAGTCAATACCATAGCATAATGACTCGCTGTGGTCAAGATAGCAAGGAGGAGGGTTGCAGTAATTCACAATGCAAATCCTGGATGTATGCAGACACAAATAGGGAGCAAGGAGAATTTTGGGTGAACCAAGGAGTTTATATACTTGATTACTGGATGCAACACAGGTGAGAAAAGGAGTAGATGGGAGGCAGCTGTACAGAAGGAGGAAGCTGAGCTACTAGTGATATAAAAAGTAACACCAGTGACTAATAACACAGCAACAAAAATGAAACATATCTGGAACATCTCAACCAGAACAATCAAACTAAACTCAAAGTCCAATAGATATCTTCAAGTTTTAATCAACTTTTACCAACAGTTTAGAAAAACAGCTGTCAGATTAAAGCTGAAAACTAGGAATACATGATTTTTTTTGCTATCCCCAGTTTCTTTGTCTTCAAGTCTGTCAGTTTTGCCTTTAAACAAGTCAAATGATTTTTCACTGTTAATTATGTCATCGATCATATGAGGACCAGATGTAGTCTCTAATTTCACACTCCCATCGAGCTCACTGTATATGCGACACATGCATGTTTGTCCACGCAGGAATGTGCGTTTGTGCAAGTGTAGGAGTGTGTGTCCAGCAGACAGAACAGAGGGGGAGGATATCCTTTTACTGCCTCAGGAAAACAGAACTAAAGTACAGGAATGTCTCCTATGCAACACAATTCTGCTTCAAATGCAAGACTGAAAAAAGGGTGGATGTGACTGCGCAGCGGTGCATGCACATCAGTGTGTGCACTTATACATGAGGTGTGTGTTGGTATATGGTTTTTGCTTCACACTGAGGTGAACACACATTCCAAGCATAGCTTGCTGTCCTCAAGGCGCAGACTTTAATTCTTGTGATGAAGGATAATGTTAACCCTTCTTGTCCAAGAAAAGTTAACAAGCATTTCTGAGTGTGAGAATGGGTAAAAAAGAAAATAAGTGCAAGTAAAAGTAAAACCGATTCTCTGCAGAGCTGTTATCAGGGAGGACTTTCATTGGTATTAAAAAGGGTGGAACTGGGTGAATTATGTGAAAACACATACCAAGCACTGTTAGTCAATCGTGGATGTTTCTGGGCCTGCTGTGCTCTAACTCTACAAGTTGTCTCCATCCAGAACATCTGGAAATGCTTACACTCTGGCCGTCATGCACAAAAAACCCAGCAAACACACAGACACATAAACACAATGTCAAAACATACGCGCTAAACTGCATACTTAGAGAAGACATCCAAATCCCTCCTGACCGGAAATAAAAGTCACATAATAACTTAAAGCAGTGTTCGTGGGTTTCTCTATAAAACTTTCCCTTCAATAAGATACAGCCTTAACTTTAGATACCACAAACAGTCTTCTATATTAGCTTAAATCTGACAATTAAGATTTTAAAACTCTGACTTCAGAATAATCACTCCTGTGTCAAGCAGTCAGTTCCTGGCTCTGTTTCTTGGATAAATACGATCCTGTGGAGTAACTGGACCTGTCTGCAGGTTTGGCCTCCCCTTCTCAGATTCAAACAACCTGGACTGTGAACTCTGAGCAAACACAACTGTCCGGTGCGTATTTACGACATCAGTGAGTATAACCTAGAATACATTTTTTTATACAATATTTAAGTTCAGTGACATTTTAGCATCAAGATTAAAATACTGTAGATTGCATGTATTGCGCATTAGTCCTCTTCAATAAATATTGTGAAAATACTGCCAAAAAAAAAGAGATTCATCCTCACCTGTTACTCTCAAAAACACCAACGGATTCATCTATTTCAACAAAGTCAGCTTTGGATCCATGCTACAGCAGAACAATCATTTCTACCATTAGTGTGTCTTCTTCTCGTAATCGTTATCCATTTTCCTATTCGGTTCTGTCCACTTGGGTCCAGCCCTGATCCGTCCTGTTCACATTGCCGGAGCACTGGACTTTTCCGCGGCCAAGCCTTTTCCTCTCCTTCTTCCCCTCCTTTTCCTCCCCTCCCGTCTCTTTCCTCTCCTCCACAAAGCCTCTCCTTTCTGAGCGGCATTCCTGTCGGCTGCGTGGAGAGTCGTGATGTCATGGGCTAAATGTGTGCATACGCCCGTAAGCGTGCGTGTTTCTCCAGATGCCCACATGCACAAAGCTACCTACTGTGCAAGGCCTTACACACACACACACGCACGCGCACACACGCACACACCCACACACCCAGGCCTGAAAAAGCATCCACACTGTGCTTCCTCTTCACACACACCCAAGTTCTCTTTAGCCCTCCAGCTTCTATCAGAATTGGGGAAAAAAAGCAGAAAGAAGCAGGTGGGGCTGCTATGATGAAGAGACGATGACTGATTGGGGTGCTGGCATTTTTTTCTGTCATCATCTGTATGAAACTTGTGACTCAGTATCTTGTGAGGGTTAGACAGACTTAGTGGCTGCAGTCACAATTTAATGAAAACAATGAAACCTGCTGCCATATTCTAACAGTGAAGCCTCCACGCTTCAAAGTATTTTATTAAAAGACAAAGTAGGGGCAAATAAATACTGATCTGAGAGTATGAGCATAAAGTCCAAATCCTATTGTAAATTACTTCAGCAGTATGGGAAAATATTAAAAATGAAAATGTCCGCATTTTGTAACATTATAAAAACAAACCTAAATGTATTTAACTGGAGTTTTAGCACATAGTTTTAAAGCAGAAGAAAAATAAAATGTTAAATTTTTTTTTCTTATGAATAAATACATGACATATTTACAGGGGCATCCCCAGCATTTTTCAAGGGGGTCATAGCTCCCCCAGAGAGTTATGTTCATTTCAGAGAACATAACTCTGTTCTCTGTCAGAGAATATAATTATTTATATTTATAATATAAATAATTATATTTATATTATAAATATAATTATTTGTAATTAATTATAAATAATTATTATTTATAATTATAAATAACTATAAACATTTATAATTATTTATAAATGTTAAACACAATAAATACTTATATAATAAATATATAATCTAGTTCCTATCTGATCAGATGGACCGGCCAGATGGAAATCCAATGTCTATGTTTGTCTGTAACATAAAAACTCAATAAAATATAAAGCTTCTGGTTTCTACATCAAATACTGGTGTAGTGGTTTAAAAGTACTTTAAAAGGTACTTTAAATCTTGTGAACTTTCTGCCAGAAAGAACATCAAAATCCTAAGGCTGTGTGTCTGCGGGTGTTTTGTGTGATCAGATACACGTTGGGACACAGGATCTGTGAAACCAGAGCTGACCTGAGTCATGGTTCACTTTCTCCGCTCACAAACACCACAGCAAGACGTAAAGGAGCTGGAAACACTTTCCTCAAATTTACAAGAGCCATTACAGGCTGCTGCAAACAAGTAACACAGGTCAGTATGTATGGCAATACCTAGTGAGAAGGTGAAGATGTGGTTCTGGGCTGATATACTACATTTATTCCAGTAAACAGTTTGAGGAAACTGAAGCAGACCATTTAGTTTTTTGCTGATTATTGTTCTTTCAAGCCACTCTGTTTAAACTAACCTCCAAACGGAACCATTTTGAAATGAAACATACTTCAAAGCATGAGGTATTTTCTTGGTGGACTTGTCTTTCATCAGCCCAGACCACAAAACAGTTGCAATTAGACTTTCAGTTTAATGGGTATACTAATTTTGATCCCAAACTGATGGAAATCAGAAGAGTGTGTGGAAAGCAGCAGGGTGGTCCATAAGTCAGGGGACTATTCTAATGTGAGTGAAACAGAGGCCTGAACAACAGCCTTTATGGGCCCCGTTAACAATTTTACATGTCATCAGAATAAAACAAGTGGTGCCTAACCCACTGGAACGAGTCTCAGCCCCATAAAAGAAACATAATGAAAGTAAACATGAGCAAAACACGTATTATTTTGAAATGACAATGCACAAGCTGTGGTCTCAAGCTAAAGGAAATACAATGAAACCTAATCAGTCACACAAAACTGGGGCACTAACCCAATTATGGCCCCTGTGCACTGGGGAACTCACGTCCAGGCTGATTTTCCTGCAACGTGGTCATCACCGCATGTCAGTGCTGGTGATCTATAAAGAGATTAGCTAATTACAGGGAGTCCAGGCGACGAACAAACTGGAAGCTAATAGCAGAAAAACAGAGAAGGTCAGGAGGAGGATAGTTTATTTACGTGCTTTTGTGTGTGTGTAATGACTCGCATCTGGGTCAGCTTTATGAAACCCATAAACTGTATCGCCCAGAGCAATCTTAAGCACAGGAAGTGGGCTGTGATTGATCCAAAAGGAAAATAATGAAATGATAAACCGTAAGAGCATATTGTAGTATTTAGGAAACAATGGTTTACACATTATTGAAGTCCGGGAAGCCTTCTGTGCTACTGATAAAGTATACATTTATATTGTGTTGAGGATTGCTATTCAATATAATGCAACACCCCTAATTTTTGACCAAATGTAAACTTTAGTACATAAAACGTTAATTGGGCCTGAGGGTGTTTGGACTCTAGATGGTGGCACGACATTCTCCATCAGGATTTTGTTGTCAAGAACCAAAGCAACACCAGCACCACCATATTTAACTGGCAGCATAATGCTTTAGTTCTGAAATGCTGTGTTTGTTTCACGCCAAAGTTCTACTTTTGTCCTGTCTGCCAGCTGAGTAAGTCTTGGGGATAACAGAATGTTTTTTTTCTGGGTCAACAATGGTTGTAACCTTGGACACCACGAATACCATTTGTGTTCAATCTCTTTCTCAAGGTCTAATCATAAACACCAACCTTAACTGAGGCAAGACTTGAAGTCAGTGCTTTTTATGTTAGACTCCATTCTATACCACAAATTAATCTTTGTGGTAGCGACACTTCAAAATATGCACTTCATAAAAAACAGTTTGGACTACAATCTTAAGCATATATATATTTGGAGACACTTGTTTAATGCAGCATAAAATGTTCAGATAGTAAAGAGGTTGTGCATGATAAGTCATGTTCAGTTAAATAGAAAATAAGTTGAAGAGTTTGGTGGACAGTTAAGGGGCCTTTTCAGAGCAGGAAGAAGTGTTTTATATTTATGTTTGAACTTCAGAACATAATTTATCTATCATTTACTGGAACTGATAGTGTTTATCTCAAGAGTAAGTCCTTCCAGATTATACCATCTTCCCAAAAGCAATTCCTTCCACTTATGGAGAAGCCTTGATCAGCATCCTGATACTATAGTAAACATTTATTCAAGGAACAGTCTAACTGCATGATAATATCTTAAGTAAAAGATGAGGAGTACATATTTTTTAACCTAAAAGTGAGACTAAAAAATGTAACATACTGGATAAAAGCCTATCACAACTCACAGGTCATTTCAACAGGAAATCAGGACATTGTGCACAGTCGTATCTGTGGAAACAGCAATCAACACAGGAAATAAAACACAAATCTGAGCCTATAGCACAATAAACAAACAGATGTTCACTTCAGGCAGCAGAAGTGATAAAAAATGCAACAACTTGGCTCTGATGACTGATTGCTATTAGTAACTCTGAAACAACATCTGTTAGCCAAACAAAATGGCAGGAACAGCTAAAATACAAGCTGTTTCTAAGCATAACTAGTACATTATAAAAGCTGCTGAATGTGTATCTTCATGCGGTTACACAGCCCTTCAAGTAGCCAGAGTAATGTCAAATTGCAGGGCTAATGAATATTAATAAAGGCAGTTCTCACCTACCCGTTGCCACAGAGCATAAAACAAGAAGACTGAAATCATATGAAGATCCCTTCAGGTTTGAGTGCTGAAAAAGAATGTGCAACATGTCTGGACCCATAGCAAGCTATTTGTGTCCCGTTCCAAACATCTCTTGCCACCACTTACACACATCTCCGACCCCCACAGACCCCTTCCCGGAGCAGCAACAAAGGGACCCGCAGGAGCTTCGGTGCCATTCTCCAAACAGAATACTAATGCTGCACTCCACAACAGCGCCTCCCCACACACACGGCCATGCACACCGACATGCTCACAGACGAGAGCCCTTCAGGAGGAAGGTCTGTTGCCAGAGAGTGCGGCGAGTTGTGTGCAGGGTCTTTAAACGCAAGACAGGCAGACCGATTAACGCTCCCAACAGATGGACTGGACAAACTGGGATAAACATGATCCGAAAGTGACAGAGAAGTAGCGCTGTATTATTTTCTCCTTAACGAAAGGTTATGACATTGCTTTGGAGTGCAATTATGTTTTTATAATAATAGCCCCCGCTTTGTAATAAAAACACTACTTATTTGGGCTGGCTGTCCACTGAGTGGTTCACTGTGCGTCTGTGTGTCAGATAATGTATACTCACAGAGTTCAGTAAACAGAGTTAGAGTACAGATTGACCTGATCTATCTGAACTAATAACACAGTCATTTGTTTCTGCTTCTACCATCCAGCTGTGTTAAATGTAAACATTGGTGTATCAGAATAAAAAAAAAAAAAATAATAATAATAATAATAACAACGTAATCTGTTATCATATAGTTCTTATTGTTTAATGTCCTTTAATAAAACGTTAGAGGAAATTTCATCCGGCTGTATGGAGTAGTGCCACAGTCTTAACTGTTTCGGCTCATTAGTATCACACATGGTTCTTGTTTATAAGAAAGAAAACTGACTGTTTGGAAAATCATGATGTAAAAACTAAAAGAGAGTCGGTCATTAAGCAATGTCATGTTAAACAACGGAGTGCAGGCCAGTTAAAGATTTCAACTAAATTCAACAAATATTAACTCCATATGTTGCTTTACTCTTCCAACTCTGTGTACACCTGGTGTATTTTCCAACTACTGCTTTCGCTGAAATAGACTTTAAATGTATCTCTCTACTTTTGATTTGAGTGAAATTTAGTCTTTCAATTTTCTAAATAGTTAAAGTAAACTTCTTAAATCATTGTTATAAGAACACTAAACCTCTGATTCTGATTTTAAACAATAGGGACTAAGGTTTGTATAAGAAATAGCTAATAAAAACTAAATATCTTAGTTAACTATTATGCCATTTTAGCCTAAATAATGCAATAAGAGTTGCACTTTGATTTAAAACAACATATTTTTTGTGATAATTACATGAAGCTGTGAAACTGTGGCATATTTACTCAAAGTCATTATGTTATGAGAATCTCATGGCTAACTGGACAATGTGATTACTAAAGAGGTAAAACATTTGAAACCATTTTCTTAGGTTAGGTTTTGGACCAATGAGAACTACAGTATGGTTTCTTGTAAAGAAAAAAAAAATCTAAAGCAATTAAATGTGTTCAAGTTAAAATACAGCAGATTTGACAAAATAATCGCAAATGAAAAACTAAATGTTTGTTGCCACAATTTAAAGAGTTGTACAAATAGAGACGTAATAAAGACATCAAGTATTTAAAAAATATTCTACACATATGAACCAAAACAAACCCAAACCGTAAAGGTTGTTTATGACAAACTATGTTCAACTGAGCCAATTCCAGATCAATAATAATATGTGTTACTACAGATACCCTCAGTACAATCAGAAACACTTCAGTGTGACCAGTATGCTCCCTAAAGAGCAATAGTTTTGGTTGTTCATGATGGAAGGAAGCAAGCAATAAACTTAAAGAAACAAATGTTGCTGTCCGTCAGTGTGGGAGGCTTGAATCACTTTTCCAAGTCCATCATATTACAGGGACACAGATTATACACCAGAAAAGAACGTTACCACTACAGTCACCAAGCTTCCTGAGAGTGAACGCCCCGGCTAATTCAACACAGGATCAGTGCGTGTAACACAGGGAATGTGCAAAAACCCAAACACTCCACCTATTTCCAATAGATCAAACATATGACTCATTTGAGGTTTTAAGGATGAGGCACCTCTTTCACAACAAAATGGAAGCCTGACTCAGGTTTGCAAAAACTGTGTCTGAAAGAACCTCAAAACTTTTTGCACAATGTCTTACTTTTTGTTATTGTTATAAACCCAATACTATCAGCAATGAATAAATGTTGATCCATGCTGTTAGGAAGATTTTTTTTTTGTAAATAAACTTGTAACTGTTCCAATGAGAAACATGTCTCTAAGTTTAAGGTTGTTTATTTTCTCAGCTGAACCTTCCAGCAGCCACTCAATCAGTAAATGTCTGTCACTGGATATCATTTCATACATTATGAAGGAAACTTCTTCAAATCCAGAATAATATTTAAACGCGCCTTCCCGACATTTTCTCGGTTATTCAACATTTTAATTCACTATTCGACAGTTCAAATCACCCTGCAGTCCGCTGAGCAGATTGCTTTGTTTCATATCAAATTGTCACATCACAAACACACAACGGAACAAAAACAATGCATTGCAGTGATTTGTTCTCCTTCATTCACTGCTGAACTGTTTTAAATTCTTAGCCATAAAAGGGAGCAAGAGTCAACAGAGCTGCCAAGAAGGTTTTTTTTTTTCCTTTAAACTCATGACTGAATGAAAACCTGAAGGTTGGGAAGTTTGAACAAACACAAAGGGAGAAACTGGCAGTGAAGAATGGTTGAATTGTAATTTGGGGCTTTTATGTGGTTATATGTAAGGATGAGGAGAAAAGGCCACAAAAATATAGCTCTAATCCTCTCCCAGTATGAATCAAAATACTGTGGTATTTTCTCCTCAGGACAGAGAGTGCATAGACCACACAGAGAGGCTAAATGCTAACAGACCATTTAGCAGCTTTCTTTTTTTCAATGAACATGACGTCATTTTTTGGGAGAGGCAAACAGTGCAGTTGCGGATTTTAAGTAAAGCTTCGGCAAATTTTGTTAGTTTTAGATTTAGGCCTACTTTAAAACTTGCATAAGCACTGTCATACAAAAAAAAATCAAGTTCAGATCAAAATAAAAGACTGAAATTATTAAAGACGAGAGCTGTAAAATAAACAAATGTTTCAAAAAGACCAAAGTTTTCAAAGTGTTGTGTCTACAATGAAAAGTCCTGCATCTCCATGCTGCTGCAAGGTGTTAATTCCAAACCATGACACAAAGCACGTTAACGTGTGTGAGTGTGTTGTCAGGACAGAGTGAATCTTCTCACTGTGAATGTTCTCACTAGCTTATAGCATTAACCTGCCCTGCAGTGTGTGGCCCTGAGAGGAGCACCGAGCTCATCAGTGGACTATTTCTGGAAACTAGCTCATTAGCCTCAAGTATTTAGACAAAGAAAAGAGGCTTCACACTGGACTAAAACAGCCCACGATAAACAAGTCTGGGCTTGAGATTAGCAGTGTTGGCCAATTATTTGAATGACACTATCTTAATTATTTTTTTTATTTTTAATAACAAAGGAGAGATTCATTTTTCTATATAAAAAAAAACCTCACAACAAAATATTTTCATTGTTGAATGTGAACATATATGATTGGATATACAATTAGTTTCTCTGTACTTCTGTACTTAAATGTTAAATATCTATAGAGAATAATTATAACCTTTCAAGCGTTTAGTGGCTAATATTAGCTAACTAGCACTCATCTATTTTAGGCTTTGTTCCCTTTTGATGTCAACAACCTAAGAGAAAATAACATTCATGCTAAAACAGTCTAGTGCAGGTTGGGATCTCGCAATAAGCTGCAAAAAGTCTGTTGTTCAGTCTTTGCCCTCCAGGCTTATTAAAAAATCACAACATCTACAGCGAAGACCATTTGCTACAGCTTCATGACTCCTCCATAACGTCTTCCAAAATCTAACTGCGCTGCACATTATAAAATACCAATCTGGACCGGTTCTGACTAAGAGTCCATATAAGGCAACTTGAGGAAGAATGAGCCAGACAGACTATTATTAAACTGGCAATGGGAGAAAAGAGTAAATCCGGCGCACCAATAAGGAAATTTGGGACGATATCGATAGTAGCAACAGTTGAAATGCAAAAACATCCTTGAGGTTTTATTACTCAACAGGGTTTCGAGGTTACAGTTTCATACAGAAAAATAGGCCCCCATTTCTCATGAGCAAGCTCTAAGATAGAAGGGTTTTGCTTTAGTTACCCTTGAAAATGATATTCCAAATTAAAAACAAACAACCATCTGTATCTCACCTGGCTAACACTGTTTTAGCACTTATATTACATTGTGTGGAGTTCTTTAGACAACAGCTCAATTCTCTCCTTCTTTTCTGTCATGGCGCAGTATCTTCCTAATAAAAGCGGCTGACATCTAATACTGCTATTCTCATCATCACATCATCAAATTCACATCATCACAAGTGTCAAGTGAATTTTCACAGATACAAGAAAGTGGTTTGTGTTAAACTTCCTTTTAAATCATTTTTCACCACACAAGGAATTTTTCTCAAGAAGGTTTCTAACCATCTGAACATTCTTCTGTTGTTTAAGTCTAAAAATGAAACTGGATGACAACTGAAATTGGAGGAAGCAACTTTGACCCTGGAAGTCAACACTTTCCTGGATTCCCAGAGCAAAAGATAAAACTCTTTTTACTTTCATTTCAATGTAGCTGAGAGTGGCAGAAGTGCAATTTGTTTTCTCCAAATGCTGAACCAGTTTCCTTCGTTTTCTGCACTTCATTCTTATCATCTGTGTGTCTGAGTGTGTTTGTGTAAACAGTGTTTGTGCTAGCAGGTATTTTGTGCTCTGCTGTGTGTTCAATGAATGGTTTGTGCTGCATAGTACAACAATAATAATCGGTGGATGTTGTGGACAATAGTGGGCAATGGAGGTTGTGTAGCTGAAGCCATTATATGGCCGAGTCGCATTGTTGTGTTTCCTGAATCTTTCAAATTCTCTTCCTGTCTGGGACACAAATATAATTGTGGTGGACATAACGCATTTCTAATATGGATGCTCAAAAAAAGTATATTATTTAGCTTAGAAAAGAAGCATTAAAGAGCAGAGCCTTTTAAAATTTTTTAAATTGTGACAAAATCTGAATCGATAAGTGGAGGCAGAAAAAAAAATCTGCTTTTTGATGCTTAGAGCTCCATTTTACCCTTACAAGCTTTGATTATTCGATCGCAAAAGGCGTAACTCTGAAGTGCAGTAAGTGTGTCACTTGAAAAGTCTATGGGGAGCATCACAATCAAAGAGAAAATCACTCCGACAAAATATGCAGGATGTGTGAAACTGAAAGCAAATATTTTGAAACAAGAAGACATGACCCAAAAATGTAAGTAAAAAACAACACTGTTAACCCGAAATCTATGAAACTAGCAAAAATACCCCCTAACTCATAAAAGTTGTTAAAAAGTTCATTCCTATTATTACGGTGAAGGGTGTCCGACCATCAAGAGCTGCTGAGAGTCAGGATTCTTCTTCTATGAAGCGGCCTTTGGATAGAAAATTCTACCTTGAATATATTTCCCTGAAATGCTAAACTACACCCACTGCAACCAGAGTAAAACAAAGTGATGTGATCGCAACAGCTCTAACTAACTATTCACACGGTATCCTATTTCACCATAAGTGTGCAGCTGCTAGCCTGTTGTGTTAGGAGTCATGCATGTCTAGCAGGAAAACGCCAAATTGCTAAGAAGGACTCAGTTTTTGTTACAGGTGAAGTGAAAGATCTGTATGGAGGCATGTTGGGTGGGGTCTATTAGATGCCGTTTACATGTCAACCGGTTCTTATCCCAAAAGTAAACGTTTGGAATTTGCTAAATGTTACTTGGAATGCAACTGGAATGCTTTGATCAAATGAGACTTTGGTTAGGTCAAAACACTCCAGGTGGGTCGAGTGACAAACTGTGGATAGATTTATGAAAAGGTTCCCCATGTGCACTGTTACGTATGGTGGAGTACCTGTGATGCTGTGGGGCAGTTTGTCTTCTAGAGTCCATGTGTTAATGTTGTTTATGTTGTTTTAAATGCATCATAAACTTATGATTCTCATGGTCCCAGTTGGGAGGCAAAATGTTTGGGAACACTGATCAAGAGAAAATGTGCAATGTCCCTTGAAGCTCCAGCCTTGTAAAGTGTTGTTCTACAGGCACAAAATGTTTTTTATGTGTTTTAAAAGGGTTCTGCAAGTAGTATGAGCAATGAGAAACCACAATCACACATAGACTCCACTGTGTCACTTTGTCATATATTCCCAGAGGGCTAACAAAAATAGCCACAAAGTGTCATTCACAGCCTAGAGACCTACATAAAGCTACACAAGTTTAAGAAAACGTTGTTTAAAAACTGGGAAAATTATTTTTATTGTTCAGAATGAGAGCTGGCCAGAGGGACGTTCACATGACTTCTTCTTCATGATGAACACCCAAGATACATATTTGACGTTCTTTTCCAAGTTATCCACTCACTATCAGCTGATGCATGTAACTCATGAACAAAGAGGTGACAGTAAATATGCCATGACACAAGCTAGTGTATAATTAGTCTGCTTCCTCTGCTATCTTCTCTTATTTGTTTTTTTTTTCTATCTCCACAATGCCTTGTTCCTATTTCTACCTCGACAAACTTCACCAGCATCACAGAGCTGTTATATAATCTGTGATTATGTGTTTCAGTGTGCGGGGTTGGCTTTCTGGGAAGAGGGTGAGGTCTGAAGGAAGAAGACATCAGTGATAACTTTATTGTCCCTGCCGGTGTTCTCACAAACTCTGCTTTGCCAAGACGGGCGGAGGTGGGAAATGTGCTTCCCTCAGACACGCACTGCACAAAAAAATAATCTGGATGCTACTCTAACAGATACCGACCGTCCCAGTGGGAAAAGAAGCATGCCGAAGGTCCCTCTGGACAGACGCTAGAGTCGGCTGTGATCTTTTCTGTCACAGAACCAAGCAGAGGTATTGGCAGACACGCTGCCTGAATTGGCAGCTTGCCGATTGGCTTCATTATTTCCACAATCAGCAACCGATTTCAAATGATGACCACACAAAACAGCAAAGGCAGATTGAGAGCTACTTTAAATGGAGTCAGGACCAAAAAAAATATTTATCCACCACTAACACAACCTTTGTGGCTCATAAATTTTGAACAATATAGAACAAATCTGACAAGACGCCATTGATTAATTGGTGCGTTTCATTAAGGATAAAGTTGTACTCCATCTACATTGCCTCGCAAAAGTATTGACCTTTAGTGTATTTTATAAGGATTTTATGTCATAACCAAAACAGTTAAAAAAAACATTTATGTTTTCCACAATCTTTTACAAAACGCTCTAAAAATTATGTCATCCATTTATATTCACTCCCCTCAGAGCTATACCTATGCAGACCTGGTTGTCCACTTGAAAAGCCAAGAAGGGAAATAAGAGTACCAACCAAAGAAGCTGTACAGACGTTCATGGCTATTCTGAAGTAGAAATACACAACTCTGCTATTCATAGGACAAATCTGGCCTTTATGGAACAGTGGAAAGCCAAGTCCTATTTCCAATGCCACAAGCTGTCTAGGGGACACAGCCAACATGTGGAAATAGATAGTGTGGTCAGAGCTGTTGGAAGTTACAAAAAACTTCAGTCTAGGATGGAGATTCAACTTCCAGAAGAAAAATGAATCTAAACATACACCCAAAGCTTTAAACAAATGGTTTAGAATAAATCATAGGGTTTTGAAGTGTTAAAATGGAAATATGACTTAATTTGAGCAAAGAAGAAGTGGCAATACAATTGCTGGGTCAAAATTCAGGGGCTGAATCTTTTGAAAGTTGCATTTGAAATTCTATTAAGTAACAGCAATGCGACAAAGGCTCATAAATCTGTCATCCTTTCCCGGATTCAAATGATGGGTCTGGTCCTTCCCAACCCATCCTGTCCCAACATTTATTAAGGACAAATGAGAGATTTATGACTTTGAAGCGACAGATAAAGTGGGAGACGAGTACAGTTTTAAATGTAAGCATATCAAAAACTTGTAGTGCAAAAGTTAAAACCAGTGGTGTGGTTTGGCTTTTGTCATTTACATAGAATTTTTTTTCTAGATAATTTACTAATCATCTCAACATATAAATATTTAGAAATTATGAAATAAGTAACTTAAAAAAACTCAGTAAGATTCCAAGATACATTTTTACCAGTGGCAGTTCATCATATAAAATACAACTACATACATGGAGGTTTGGGGTTGTAACTAAATCTGAAAAAGTTCAAGGGTGGATGAGAGTTTTGTAAGGTGTTGTGTTTCAAATGTTTTTTTACTGATTGCTTTTCCCTGCTCCTTTTCAGCAGATGGCTGACTTTGCAAGGCTTTGCAATGCACACTGCAGCATGAAAAGCAAACATAAGATGTCAAAAATAAGAAACCCTTTCAAAGTCAAGTCAGAATAATCACCAAGACAAACTACTGAAACGTCCATCATTCCTGTGTCAATAAACGGGTCTGCTGCCCTCTGGTAAAATGTCATTAACTCCACTGTAAAATCAATCAATCGGTCAAGTAAAACTAATCAGCAAGACTAAAGGCAATGAGACAAGGTCAAACTCTTCAAGCTGGGAGCTGAAACAGCAAGACTGCATGTTCTTATTTAAAACAGCCAGAGGATGGGTTTCTCTGGACATTAGGAGTGAATGCTTAAAATCATCAGACATGCATTGGAATTGATAGCACTCACACCCATCATCGGAAAGATAACACCGCCCTTCAGTGATTACTAGCAGTCTCAAAGTCTCTAATGAAAGAACTGCAAGGTGCTTGGCAACAGCAAAAAAATAAAACATTTAATATAAAAAGTAAAAATCAGTTGCAAACAAGCAAAGTCAGACTTTGTGCTTTTTTTCTGTGTGCTAACCACATTTTCACATCTTTGGTATCATCTTCAACCATTTGTAGACATAAATCAGGGTCAGTTTTTGATACAGGCAATATGGCTCACTTGAGTGGCATCTTGATGAAATGACACAAAGAGCACGGACAACTGATATACAGAATCAAAAGTAGTTTATTTAAGCAACTTGCCAACAGTTAAGAGAAAAAGCTGATTTGACCTGAGATATTTCAAAACAGCTCATCTTCCCTTTTCTGCATAAAAGAGTACCACACTTCTTTTAACCAAGTGACCAGCAATGTGCAGTAAGAAGTGGGGGAGGAGCAGTACTGCATTACTCTATGCTAGCGACTTGCTATATTTAGCTATTTTTCTGACAAGAAAAAATCAGAATCGGCAGGCCAGTTTGTTTTTTTTTAAAGATCTCTGACCGGCCAGAATACTACAATCGGTGCATTCCTACTTTTCCTATCAAAGTGCTGTAGCAGAAATTTAAGCACTTTTCAAACCATCCATCCATCATATACTCGCTTGTCCTTGCACAGCCACACTTTGTGTGTGTGTGTATGTGTTGGAGGCATGACATAATTCATGCCTGAACTGCCACTGCCTTTAACCCTCATCTTTTCAAAATGGCTGAGTGTTATGATATTTTTGACAGAGGACAGAGCTAAAGCTGTCTGTACAGCAACCATAACCACAGAGATATATAGTCTGACTGAGGAACACAGAAGTCTGCCAAGTGAATGGTTAGCGATTCAATCCTGCCTTTTCCACGCCAAATGTCAAAGTATCCTTTGGCAAGACAGATGCCCAAACTGGTCGTCTTAAAATTGCTGTGTTTCTACTTTAGAGCAAGAAAAAGCAATGGATAGCCTGTAAGAGGCTGAACTGCTGTATAAATGAATGTACGTGGCTAACAGTGTAAAAGCATAGTTTAATCCACAATATTAGATCAAAACCAACAGTGTAAAAAAATATAGCATAGTATTTTAGTGAGAAATAGTACAAGAAGCAGCCCTAACAATGCTGTTGCTATCTTTCCACCATGTTAGTCAGTCTGTGGGGGATGAAAAGCAGGTTAAGGTCATTCCAATATGTAGGTTAAAGTGATGCAGAGGACAGAGAGACTGCTGCAGCAAACAGTCTGGTCCACTGACCTCCTTTGGTCGTCTCTCTTTCTGCAGTATTACATGTCCTCCACACTTTAAAGCTAATCAAAGTGATTGTTTCTGCTATCCACACACACAATGACCCCCATCGGACACACACACGGGCCTACACCTTTCACTTAAGCTAATGTTACACTTTCGCTGTACGTCCGGGCACTTAAAATGTCTCAGAGTAATATTTCAAAGCTACTTCTGACTCAATTCAGTTTAGATTTTTTTTATTATTTATTTTACCTGTGTGATGACTGTTGGTGATGAAACAGCGCTGATTTCTTTTGCTTCCCTGCTGCCGACTAATTAAGGGATAATAATCAGGATTAGTTGTTTTTTTCTTAAAGAAAGAACAAATGCTTAACTGACCGGCGTACGACGGAGCTACTTCTTTGCCTTAGCACCCGACGACCGGCCAAACGAAGCGGGGAAGCAGCGGAACCGATCCTCCTCGTGCGGTCCCAGCAGCAGTTGTAACGGTAACGGCTGCTGCCTCCAACTGGGATGTCACTGAGCTCCTCTCATACGCCAGCTTTTCCAACCGGCCGTTCTCTCCTCCCCCTTTTCCTCCGCTATTTTTCCTCTCCAGGGTTTCTCTTCTTCTCCTCTTTTTTTTCTCCGAGGCACGCGTGATGAATAATGAAAGGCTCGCGAGGTCCCAGGAGTGTTTTCTGTCCCGTTTTTTTTTTTTTTCAGAGCGCGAGCCGAACACAATGAGGCCGACCCGCGTGGATCAAGTTACCACCGTCCTGCCTTTCATTCATTCATTTATTCAGCCGCTAAGGAATCTGACTGCAGCCCTGTCCAGCTTCTCCTCCCTCTCTTCTTCTTGCAAATGCGCTTAGGTTGCGTTTTCAAGAGACCCAAACCAAACAAATTATTCCTTATCTCTAGCTATGTCGCTTTCAAGTAGACTTCCTTATTTAGTTTTCTTAAGTTTTCTTTCAAGTTCTTCCTTAAGCTTTGGTCAACTTCGTTATGTTTTGTTACTTTATTTTACAATACAAATTAGCTAATAATTGTATAATAGAAAGAAATGATACATGGTATAATTTTATTTACGAATGAAAATCTGGAAAGTGTGGCGTGCATTTGTGTCTACCAACTGCAACCTCCAGTCTCCTGATGAATGTCTCTACCAGTTTACCAATTTATGAGAATGAAATGTTTGCTCTTTTTTCTTGGAAAAAAAAAACATTTCATGGTTCATTTAGACCAGTGGTTCTTAACCTGGGTTCGATCGAACCCCAGGGGTTCGATGAGTCGGTGTCAGGGGTTCGGCGGAGCCTCTGCCGCGGAGGTAAAGACACACTTGTGTAAAGTCGTGATGACGCGCCGCTTTGCCATCACTTGCTGCAGAGGATCACGTTACATTGCTTAGCCAATCAGAGCTGCGGAGGAGCACTGATTGAAGGAGCTCCACTCTCAGCATGGATTTGAACTTTTGTCTTTAATTACTTCAGCAAAGCTCACAGTTTTTACCAAATTCTATAGTCTAAATCTGCTCCTTAGTCGCATCTTTACGGGGTTGTTACTGCCTCTAGTGGTGTGAGGGTGGTTACACAGCTAATATAATTACATTACTAAATCAGAATACGAAGGGTTTGGTGAATGCTCATATGGGGTTCGGTTAAGAACCACTGATTTAGACTAATTTATTAACAGTCTAAATAACTGGAGAGCATCTGCACTTCACGATTCTGTGTTACCCTGAGATGGTCTGTCTTATCCCAACAAAATTTTAATATAGAATATGCAAGTGGTACAAATTGAGTTTTTGTTTTTTTTTAATATTATGATTGCAATATGTCCGACTGCCCCAGCGCTTTTGTTGAGGAGAACAGTCTGGTCTGCAGGCCAGCTTGTTTTGCTTCTGGTCTCTTTTACTACAAAGTGAAACTGCAGTGCAATGTGGAGCATGTAGTTTGTCTTTGTCTTTCTAAAACAGACAAAGCTTTACCTGATAAAAGATGCTGCTGGGATGGCTGCATATTTTTGTTCCAAAGGCTGCAGCTTCACCATGACCTTTCCACTAGTACATCCTTTGTGTCCAAAGATGGAACACTCTGCTTTTCAAAGAACATTGAATGCAGTTTATTTATTAATTTTTGACGTTCAATCTTTAAAATACAGGCAGCCGACTAGATTTATTTTCCCTCTTTTGTCTTCCAAGTGTGAAGTGTCTTGATCAACACAGTTTTTCCAACACAAAAGAAGCGCACAGAGTTCATTCATGCTACAAATAGATTTCATCTTACATGTGCAACTTTCGCTATACACTGAAATGTATGAAAAGGTAAAAATATCTACTTTTCTTTCTCCAACATGTTCTGTATTCAGTCAGCTATCAGCAGGAGAAGCAGAGAACTCGTCGTGTCACACATTTTTCTAGCTGCAAAGAACTTGCAGTCTTGTCATTGTCACAGCACTGTGGTTGTCTTATCTTTCATGTCCTTGCTAAATATTTTGGAAAATATTTTTGCTTTGAGCCCCAGATTGTGACAGACAGTTGTATTTTTCTGTCTTTAGAGTTGGTGTGAAACCAAAATTTGTGACAAAATTTTAAACATATAATGTAAAAAAAAAAAAGAAAAATGTTTCAGGGCTCACATAAACCATAAAAGAGTTGAATCTGAATTGGTAAACATTCATTACTCACCATGGCAGTTTGGTGGTCTATCCTTGGAAAAGGAGCTTCAAAGCCATTTGCAGTCATAATGCTGGCCTCTTGGCTGTAGCCTGCAGAGTGAAATTTGAGTTATTGTTTGTGTCGTCATAGTTTTACTTGTTATATATGACCACGTTTGAGAATTTTTGATTGTGTTACAAGCAGTTCCTTCTGATTTAACCTGAACCACTAAGGCATAAACGTCCTCACTACACAGAATATGTCAGGTGTGTCAGCATGTAAACCCTGAAGTAGTGAATAGAGACCAGAATACCAAATCACCTTCCACCAGGACAACAACCCTAAACAACCAGAAATATCTGCAATGAAAGGCTTAGATCAAAGCATTTATATCTGGGTGGCCTATGTGAAAATTTCCTTGGAAATCTGTGGCAAAACCTGATGACTCCTACTCACAGATTCTTCTCCATCCAACCTGACAGAGATTTTTCTGTGCAGAAATGGGTAAGACTTTCAGTCTCCGGGTGTAAAAAGCTGGTAGAGGAGAGAAAGCAGTCATCCATGCATCAAATTTTTTAAAGTAAAACTCTTATGATGCACGACAACAGTTTTCGGCAAAAGATTTTGATAGTCTAATAATGTAATCTTTTGCATTTGCATCTGATGTCATTTAAAAATATCTGTTTAAATACAACACAACCTTCAATTATGGCGGTCTATGGCAAATTAGCTCTTTGGTTGACTATGTCAGTGTAACTCCTGACACACATGTTAGCATTCTGGCCAATAATTATCTGCAGGCGTTGTTTCTGCTTAAGACACCAGACTGAAGTTAACATTGATTTTCACAAAACACATTTCCATCCTGTGTACTGACAAAGACGGAAAGAAATCTGTGTGTGTGTTGTCTAAAATTGGCTTTAAAATACTAATAGTTACAGCATGATTAATCAGTTATCTAATTGTACTACAAACTCTGTCCTGTTGCCGTTGGTGTTGGTGGAAACGTCTATTGGTTTCATAATATATCTGAGAGACATACTAAAGAAATTATGACAGCTCAAGTTCTTTTGGTGAAACAAATTTGTCTAATGTTTGTCGATGAACTGCAGAACTGCCTGTTTGAGATATTATTTACAATGCTCCTCATATTTATCCATAATTATTGAAAATGTGTAGAAAAACCTTCAAACGAATCCACATTATGGTGCAGTAAAATAAGCTCAACATCTTTTTTTAAAATACTTTGTGTGCAAAAATATTTAATAATTTACCCCTTTTTTTTTTTTTACTAGTGGCATACCTACAAGTGTCACTGAACTTTTGACTTTCTGTTTTCTTTTTTAGAAAAGCAGTTTCACACTGCGTTTCTTATTTAGTTAATTTTAGACAAATTTATGTCTATGTTTGTTTTCCTGATGCATATTGATTTCCATAAAGTTGAACCAACTTAAATGAATTGCTTCTATGGGTAACAAGCAATTTAATTAAGTTTATCCAACTTATTTTATTAAGTTTAACCAATTCAATATATTCTAATCATCCAACTCAATTTGTTAATTTTTTAAACAAATTTATTAAGATTTAAATAACAGATTTAAGGCAGTGACTTCACATTAGAGTCACATTCACACAACAAAATCCATATCGGCAGAAGGAATTGAAACTAGAACCTTCCGATTACAAGACGACTGAGCCGCAGTCACTTACTGGGGAATCTGTCCCTGGTCAGCTTGAGTGGGATACAAATATTGAACTTCATTATTTCAAGTAAAGTCAAAGCAAAAATGTCCTTTAAGGAAAAGATTTGTAACTTTTAAATCAGAGTATATTTATAGGACACTGTAAAAAGAGTTTTCTAAAATATTTAGTTTGGAACTATACTTAAAAGTTTGAGTTGACTTTCTGTAGAATTAAGACAAAGAGATTTTAAATGTTTATTAGAAGAAAATAAATGATTTGAGTAAGAGTGACTTGAATTTGTTATCTTAAACATATAAATTTATTTGTTAAATAAAACTAACAAATTGAGTTGGATGATTAGAATATATTGAATTGGTTAAACTTAAATTAAGTTGGATAAACTTAATAAATTAAGTTGGATAAACTTAATTGAATTGCTTGTTACCTATAGAAGCAATTCAATTAAGTTGATTCAACTATTTAGTGTAAGTTTCGAGTTAAATGAACACAAAAAAGTAAGTTGGCATAGCAAAAGCAAAAGAATTAAGTTAAATTAATGTAAATAAGTCCATAAGATGAACTTCAGCCCAAAAAACACTTTTTAGAGTACACTCTTAGTGCCGACTACCTAAAATACATTTTACTTTGTTCTTTAACAATACAAATCTATTTATTGAATTTGCATAGGTTTATATAAAAAAAGTTAATGAATAATCCATTAGAGTATAAGAAAAAAATCTTGAAAGATTTGTCCACATCTATGTTAAGATAACGACTGCAACACGAAATAGGAAAATGCAACAAAAATAATTTTTTTCATCATGCACATAGAGATGTGGAAAAGATGAACACTTGTGTGATTTTATGCAGATTTTATTTCTAATGGATCATTCTTAGTAATATTCATCTTTTCATTCTGAGAATCTAACTTCTTTCACCACTTGCCGTACTAGTTAAATAGTTTCTCCTGGATGGACGTAAACTAATTTTGTGTAGCCTGTATATTATGTGTTCCCACAGGATATGTGCAGAGGTATTAAAGGAATCTTTCACCAGTACCGAGAGTGATGCCAAAAGAGAACATCTATTTTTATTCTGCATCCTGTGTCCTGTCACTTATACTTGTAACAATATAAAACTTCCACCCTGCTAAAGTTAAACCTGCCAGCATTGAGAGATTATAGTGCAGTCAGGGTATTTCTACTTCATTTACATACTATGTGATGTATGCCTTTAGAGACTACATGCAGTCTCTAAAGGTTTAAATGTCACATTAATTTGGGGCTTTCAAAGATTTCATTAACAATCATCTGGAATAATTCTGACTGGATATTTGATCACTTTTCTTGGCAGAATTCAAAGCATTAGTTTAAGCTGGAGAAGGTGAGGGCTATAGGGAAGTCATTATAGAGACTTAATGTTAGCCTATTTTATCCATTTAAAAGTATGGGTAACACTTTATTTGAAGGGGTTTGCATAAGACTGACGTAACACCTGTCATGAACATAAAGAAGTCTTTATGAATGTCTATGACTGTTGTCATGAAATGTCATTTGGTAAATAATGACACTTTTAATGCAAAGTTGCTTTAAAAGTTGCATTGAAAGCCCATTAAAAATGCCAACTTTGCATTAAATTATCATAATTTACAAATTCATGCAAAGTTGGCACTTTTAACTTTTAAGAGGTGGGTGGATCGATCCAAAAATATCACCAATAGTGTTACCAAATCGGTATTAGCACTGGATCGATACTATACTTTGGTTTCATATTTCCTCTTGAAATGTATTTTATTTTTGCACTTCAGTTTCTCAGCCTCACCTAAAAGAATATTGTTTCGATTTTCTTTCTGTCCATTGTTGTTGTGTTTGGTAGGCACTTACCAACTTCACACAAATTCTATTCTAGGTTTTAACAGAAATAATTAAAAGGAAAGAATGATTATATGTCAAACTTAAATGATAAAAATTGTCCATATCACTATTGGTGATACTGGCCCAGTATTTACCTGGTATCTTATCAATAACAAAATATGCCCTGTTTACATATCACACACCTCTACTAAATACTATATAAGTGGGGGTAGATATTTATGCCTGTCTGTTTGATTTTGACTGTGAGTGAACTTGGGTTAGACTTAAAACAAGATCATATCAAAAGGATTGAATGTTTTTGTGTAATTAATTCAGATGTTTTGTTCCCTCTATCAATGTGACAAAAAAAACATGCTGTCCAAATGTTCTGAGCATAATGCCACAAAATTATGTTATGTAAAATCTGAACCCTAACAAAATATGCGTGCTTTGTTAGTGGCAGTGGATATTATGATAGCTGGGTGGAGTAAGGACAGCTTGTGATCTCTTGTCAGCAGCCAAAGAAAAAAAGTGAATGTTAGAGACAGATGGAAAGAACAACAAGCAGGAGACAGCAGGGGGTTCACTGGAGAAACTCAGCTTTATTGACAGAAGATAGAGAGAGAGGTTACAGATGTCAGAGCAGAGAGGGAGAGAGTGGAATAGAGGACGTGACAGAGTGATAGGGAAGTACGGAGAGAGGTGTGAACAATAGAAAATGGCTCCTTAATTTTTGTTTCAACAGTCCAAACAACCGTGAGAGTAGAGAGACTGAAAAGGGAGACTCCTACAGATTCACAGGAGTACTGCAGGCTTGGCAGTGGGGCTGGTAAACTGAGTTTCCAATGTGTTTGTCCTCACTTTACATCCCAACAAACAGAAACCCAATCGGGGAAGCTGCATTGGTCTTCCTACATTCCCAAACTGTAATAATGCTTTCTAATGAAGGTTTTTGTTGGTTTTTTTTGTCCACTACCTTGCTCAATACTGAGAAAACAAGAAAATAAAAAAAAAATAAAAAAACTCTTTCCAGCATGCACACTTCTGGATACTTTTCTCAGAGATAAAACCAAAGCAGGACGAGGCATGTTTTATCCAACCCAGGTGAGCAAAGAAGGATTGTTATTCTCATTGTCCTCAGCCTTCAGAGCCATTCGGTTTGCTTGGTGTAAATAAAATATCTCATATCGCAAGAGATTTGAAACAACAGTTTCAAACAAACGGGGGAAGAGTTATGTGTGGTTAATGGTGAGATCACACACGGCAAAGCAGTGGGTTGAGTGGAAATATAAAGATCTTAATTGTGCGCTCAGTGACTAAAAAGGCATTGCAGAATATTTCTAATACCATAATTTGAACTATTCTCTGTACCTACAAACATGTGGTAAATAAATGCATCAGTAAATAAAATATAGAGGATATTTACATTCTTTTTAAACATAGGATGCCAGATTCTAGCATACCTGCTCAGTACCTCTTCCAATAGCTTGCTGGATTTACTGACATTTGCTGTAGCCGGTCACATTAAAGCATATTTTTCGTTTTGAAGAGTAAAATGCAATTCCATAGTGGGAGCTCAGTGTATGATTTGTGGACAGAATCACCTACAAAAAACATATTCATGAGACCACTTAAGGCTGGAGTTGTTGTTGTTTCCACCAGAGTTAGCAGCCAGAGCAGGTGGGGAAGTTAGGTTCTTTAGTAGAAGATCAGGGTCAGTAAACGAGTCGATAAATGACTGTAGAGAAGTATTAATGTTGTGTTTAAAAATCAGAGTGCAGAGGCATATATCTGGTAAAGTCTTGAAATTCTCGCACTATTTTAAATATATTTATATATATAATATATAGACAGATTAAATCTGGATATTTACTTTACACCTTATTAAAGATTTTTTTAAAAACACTGCTTTTGGGTTTTGAAATTATTATTTTATATGTGAAAACACACAAAATATTGTGTTTTTGTTTTCCCAAAAAATATTTCTGAAATCTGAAATATTTCTGAAATCATCTCTGTCCTGAACTTAATTATTTTTTTTATTTTATTTCATCTCATCTAGTTTAGATGGATGTTTCAACACATTGCTTATTCTTGACAGTGGTCAGCTGCACATTAATCTAATACCACTAATCGTCTGATTTAAAACTGGAACACGCCCGACTGGTGAGTGAATCATGTCAAGATCAGAGTACATGCATTAAGCAAGTTAGGTGAGTTTCCTGATTTTTTATTTTTTATGGCAAACTGGAGTTACAAATTCCTTCACAAATCCTTGAGAATTTTTAGCATCCTTCTAGCCAAAGGCTGTGCTGACTGTAGAAAGAGCTGGCAGTGCTTTTAGTCTTTTTGTTTTTGTAAAAAGTATAGTATTTGTTTAGTTTTCCACATCAGTTAAGTGATGCTACAAAAAAATACTCATTAAAAGCATGTAACTTTTTTTTCTCTCCAATAAAAGCTCATAAGAGCGCATGTACAACTGTAACACCAACGTAACTTCTGTGTCCGTAGTTGCAAATTGTTTTACACACTGGAAAAGTTGGCTGTTTTGATCTTACTGGCTGCCAAATGGTGATCCGGACCTTCCTATTGGCTTGTGAGTTAGGAAGAACAAGAATGAGAGGAAATGACCTCAGCAGTGGAGCTGATGGAGTTAGTGGTGGAAGCAGCAGAGGGAGAAGAGAAAGAAAACAAAAGGTTTTTCGCGGAAACGCGCATCGTTGGATTTTTGAGTTTCAAGACAAAGCAAAGTGTGGTTGCATAAGAGAAGCAAAGAAATAAAAGCCTAATAGAAACATCTATTTATCTCTCTATTTTGTTAGAACTATCTTTGTTGGTAGAATGAACAGGCACGTAAAGAAACCAAGGCAACAAATACCCACCTCTCCTGCCTCTGGAGAGAGACTCTGTACAAGGAAAAGTGTGGGCTGGTTCAGTTCGTACATTTCTCTGTGTGATTGTTTTTGTTGGCGTGTGTCGAACAGGAGGCTGAGGGTTAACAGAGGAGGATGTGGCCTAACAAAAAGAGTTAATGAGAAACAAGTGGTGCTTTGTTTGAACGCTTAATAGGCTGTAACACCAGGGGAGATGATTCGGTTGGTTGATGTGCGACTGATTGTCTGTAAAGCCCTGTTTATAGAAAGCTGATGCAGCCTATTGTTTTTCTTCACCTTTGCCCGGACTGACTTTTCTGTAATCATAGTTTTCTTTGGCAGATATTCTCATCCCTTAAGCTATTCCAGTTTTTGTCACCTCAAAATCACAAACTTCACTATTTTATTGGGATTTTACCTCATAGACCAAAGAAATTGGTGCATAATTGTAGAGCGGAAGGCAAATGAGATATGGTTGTCACCTTCTGTAATAAAAAGAAATCTTAAATGTGCGGCATGCGCATGTGTCTACCTTCCGTCACTGCTATTATAGCCGCAAGCCTTTTGACGAGCAAGTCTCTATTGTCTCATCCAGAGACTGAAATCAATGCCCAATCTGTTTAGACAGGAGGGAGAGTTTTCTGAACATGAACTTTCAGACTTGCCACAGTTTTTTAATTGGATACAACTCTAACCTTTGACTAGGCACGAATAATACTAACATTAATATATTTTGGAAGGTGAACCCAAGTCTATTGTTGCCCCTAGCAAGTTTTCTTTCTGGGATTTCTCTTTCTTAAGCATAATCAAACTTGACATCGACTTTGACTAGCTTCCACGTCCCTCTTGGAGAAAAGCATCCCCACGTCATGACACTGCCACCAGTGTATTTCACGATGGAGATGGTGTTCTACGTCATGTTCAGTGTCAGGTCTCTGCTACACACACGTTTGCTCTCATCCTAATAAAGTTCCTTCTTCCACACGTTTGCTATGCTATATTTGTTGAATGCTAAGAAGCATTCAACAAATATTAACGACTTTCTTTCAAAGAAATTTTTCCTTCCTGCCACTTTTCCGTAAAGGCTGGGTTAATCTCGTCTTCGTTCACTTGAGACGTTTTCTATTTATGAATATTTTTGAAAACCGTTGGTTATTTTTCTTTTATTTAACCATTATATGCCACTTTCTGTTGGTCTAGCAAATAAAATCCCAATAAAATCACATACAACATGCGTAACAGCTCAAGGGGTATGAATATTCTTATGAACAGCTTATTTTCTCCATCTTATTTGATGATCTGAAGTCACAAATTACTGCATTGTCGGATAAGACAGCAGATGGAAGTGTTACAGTGGTAATGAGAGAGAAAAAATGATCAGGTGGCTGAGTAGAAAGTCAAAAGTGAGACAAGAAATGGAGTGTGTTTGTGCATGTTGGCCAGTCATTCAGAGTCCAGAGGAGGAAGCCAGAGCTTCTGTTAGTAATCATCCAAACACAGCGCAGAGGAAGGTGATAATAAAAGGTTGGAAGAGGGAGAAGACTCAGTCACATGAGGATGCAGCACTGGCACCGTTTCCTCTTGTCCGTACCTGTGGTGGGGGTGAGGCCGGGCGGCAGGGCTATGTTTGCTTCTGGGTTTGCAGGGGGTGAGGACGCGCTGTCCGGTTCGCGCCCGTCAGACGACAGTTCCGTGCTGATGGCCTCGGACGTGGCCGGCCGGCCCGACACCAGGTCGGCGGCGGTGCCGTCGATGATGGAGATGTCGGTGACCGTCTTCTCCCTCAGGGATTTCTCGTCGTCTTCGTCAATGAGCACAACCTCGGCCTTGACCGCACCGTCAAAGCCGAGCAGCCTCCTGCTCTCACTTGTGTCCTCAACGTCCTGGTAGCCGAGGAACACCATGGTGACGGGGTGCTCCGTGCTGGCTTGGGGCATGGGGCTGAGCTCGTTGCTCTGATTGGCTGATAAACCTGGTTGGGTTGTAATGGGAGCAGAGGAAGGGGGCATCATGCCCAGCCGGGTTTCCCTTTGGAGGGTGACCTGGGCTGGTGGACTGGAAGGAATGGATGGTGGGGCACAGGAGGGAGGTGACAGATCGTCAACATCAGCAGGAGAAACGTAAGCTTGACGCGGAACCGGGGTCACCGTCACCTGACCCCTCCTGCTGTCTCCTCCTCCTCCTGCATGTGAAGGCCTGGCAGCTCGCTGCACTAACTCATCGACCTGTGCAGAGCTCCAGCCGTTCTCCACGGTGCTGGTGGAGACGCCCCCAGAGGAAGTGACCTCGTAGACGACTTTCCTGCCATCGTCGTAGACCTTGACCCCCCGCGAAGCCGCCTCCAACGGGCTGACGCGATTGGCCGACAGGATGCGCTGCTCGCCGGTCTTCGGGTCGTGCTGAACGTTGATCTCCATGGCGAACATTGCTGTTAGAACAGGAAGTGTGGGGCAGGAGGGAGGGGAGAGTGGGTTTGAAGGAGGAGTTAAGGTGTGGGTTGAGGGTAGTGAAAAGGGGGAGGGAGGGGGGACAAAAAGGTGAGGGGATGAAGTGGGAGGATCCACAAACAGTTTCTTAAAAAAACATGATAATTAAAATCATATCTGTTAAGCTGTTAGTAAATTATCAATTTATCCAGAATATTAGGGAATCTAATCAGTATAGGAAACTAAAATATTTTACTGTCAACATGTTGATACCAAGTCAGGATAAACAGACAATGGTAAACTTGTCACCCCTTATAGTTTTGTATTCAACTTTCCTTTTTAAATTAATCAGTGCCTAAAAATTTTAATTAATGACTTCTGACTTTCTATTTTTTTCAGTGTATTAATGGTATGACACGGAGGCCCACTTCTAAAGCCACTCTTCAAAATTGGAAAGACAAAAGAACAGGCTTTTGAAGCGAAGTGATGAAAAAAAAAATCAACTGGACTAAACTTTGTCAAGTCAAGAAAGAGCAAGAGTTTAAGGGGATAAAACAACGGTAATGGAGAATTGGGTCAAAGACCGGCATCTTGGGGTCACCGGAATCTTCATACCAACCAGAAGATGCCATGTATGTGACGGCTGATTGTTTGGGGGGTGCAAATAAAATTACTTTTTCTATCCCACCATCACGAGTCCCACTTATTGGAAAAAGAGGGTTGTACAAAAGTATAAACATAGCAGGACACTAACATTATAAAAAAAACAAAAAAACGATTGTTCTGCTCTAATATCTCATGCTCTATTGAATAAATGTAATTTTTTTAGTGTGGGCTCATGCTGCTGCAATAACTTTGCAGATTGTTATAGAAGTGCCAATAAGCATGAAGGTCGCTGTACAAACTCCGCTCCCACTGTGACTGCCGCAACTGCACTGCTGCTAAAGTTGAGCTTTTGTTTTTCAGGGCTCACTGCACAGTCAGCAGCCCTTTATAGTATGTAATGAATTGAGCATGCAAGATAAAGAACCCATACTTTCATGAACTGTGACATTATTTCTCGGGTGCAGTATGCATTTCCATACTAAAAGTAGTTCAGATCTGCTTTTTCCGGTGATAATACTAGTAAATACACAGGTTTGCTAATGAAAAAGTAACTGAAAGCATTATCTTCCATCTTTGATATTCAATAGCTTTCATTTATGTGGATATTTAGTGGAATAAGTTATCCTGGGTAACTTTCTGAGAACTTCAGAGTTGAAAATTGGCTCAGATGTGCATATATATAACTCGTCTGTTCTTCTAGTGAGGTCATACCGGTCATAATCCCTCTTGGCTCAGACCCAAAACCTTTCTATCCTCTCTTCCCTCCCTCCCTCCCTCTTTTTCTCCTCTCTTGCTCTTACCGGGTCTTGACGTGGTGTGCTCTCCAGAGGCGGGTCGGCCGCTCCGGAGATAAGCGGCCAGGTCTAGGAGGTTGGGATCGGGATCCGAGTAGTCCGAGACGGGGGCGGACATTCTGCCGGCAGCATCTAGTGAGAGGGAGCGCAGGAGGAGAAATGGCACATGGTCAGTGAGATGAGAGAGAATCACACTCGACTCTAACTCTGGGCTATTAGAGATCCGTAAACACGAGCACGCTGGGGACACTCACACACACACCTCAGTGATGTAAAGCCACACCCGTGCGAAAATAATACACACATGCACAGAGCCCAGCCTCTCTACAGGAAAACTAACCCCACCCCTGCGCGACCGTGACCACCCCATCCACATAAACACCGTCCCACTCTCCCTCTCGGTTTCTGTGTTAGTGCCAACACTGGTACCCCTGAGGTACAGTGCTTATGCAGCAGAAGTGTGTGCAAGTCCATGATTGTGTATTTGTCTGTCCGCATGCGTGTCTATACGTGTGTGTCTGCAGGAACAATGCATCAGGGGCTTACGAGGCTTGTTGGTGAACAGTGGGGAGATAAAGGCAGCGGCTAGAAGGTGCAGAGTCATGGCCTAATGTGTATGTGTGAGCTACAATAGTCTCGCTGAGCTTCATTGTGTGTGTGCGTGTGTGTGTGAGTTAGTTTTGGTTCGGTGCATGTATATATTTATGTCTATGTGGATACGTGTGGCTGGCTGGCTGTGTGTTTGGGGGATTCAGGAGCGAGCTCTGGCTTCCATCTCTCCTGCCTCAGCGAGACTATTATTCACCCACCCACCACGCAGATACACACAAACACGGTTCAGGGTCAAGTTATTGCACTTTCATTGTATGCGTGCGTGCATGTGGGGGGGTGTGTGTGTGAGTAAATTTGTTCCGTTTTCTCATTACCGCAGCCTTAAATTGTGCAGTTTCATTAATGCAGTACAATGTCCAAAATACACGAGCAAACAAGGCCTTTATAATAAACCACCAAAGTCAGCAAAAGTAGATGATAAAAAAAAAATGCTGCAGCTGGTTTAATCATCATGAGCTCATCCAAGAAACCCACTTGTCTTCGGCTACAGTGTCTTTACCTCGTTTTGCCTTTGCAAAATATCTTACGGAACATTTACATTTAAACAAGGATATTAATAAAGTTCACAAACTGCCATGAAAAAACAGCCTGATGCTACTCAGTGTATCCAATCCTGAGGATTAATTCACCCCAGATTAGGACTGACTCTCCAGAGCCTCTTTCTAACTTTCAGATAGAAAGTTGCCAAAGTGTGGTAAATTTGGAAAATCTCCAAAGGCCATTTTGACCCTACTAGACTCTTTCAGCGCCATCCTAACATGATGCTGATATCTATAGTATAACATTGGCACTGGCGTGGAGCTTGGGGAGTTTCTGCACCTTCATCATCAGTTTCAGTCTACAGGTGAAGGCGGAACCGCCATCAGTATTTTCATCAGCTTAACCAGCAGCATAGGAGGCTGCAGTTTATTTGATTTCCTGTCCAGAGTGCTGCAGATTGCTAAGAGGGATGACCTGTGCTAAAATTTCAAACCAGGGAAGTGCACCGTGGATTTATCTTGGCGAGTGCTTATAGAAAACAATAAAATAAAATAAAACATTTTCTAAAAAAAAAAGAAAATCTATTTTTTTTTAGGTACCGGTGATCTGGTTGAGTCCTTACTGTGCCTCAGAAAACCTCTCCAACAACTTGTAAAGATCATCAACGGTTATTTTTAATGCCAGGATGCAATTTTAGTTCAGTGTAAAAACAAAAGAGGCATCATGTGACTATTACAGGAGACCTGGCCTCATATCATGTGAGCATTTTTCTGTGTGTATTTTTCATTTGTCTTACCTTTATCCTGGGTCATCAGACTCTGCAAAGAGACGAGACAAAATCTATTCAAGCTATTGCAGCAGAGCAGGCCAACAAAATATGAATCTAGTCTAATTGATCTCCAGCAGTTTATTAATATGACTGCTGTCTTAGTGCTATTCATATTCTTTGTGCTCTCAGGTTAATGAGGTTGCTTCATTGTTTTGATGAGCATTAGTATTTTAAATTAGCCAACGGAGCACAACAGATTAAATATAAAAAAAGAGAAGCGCTTAGGTTGAATCCTTTGTCCGAGAAATCACATTGTCAGCAAAAAAACAGAAAAAAAACTGATTGAAAATAAACCAAAAACTATAATTTGTGGGCAGCTGACATTTATTTTAATGCCAGAGTACAGCACTAGTCAGATCATTTCCGTGTTTTCAGACCTTTCAATTAAATGTCACAAGCTACTACATTATTAAGGCTTTACAGATTTATTATTATTTTATTTTTTACCTTTTGCAGGTCTTCTATGGAGCGCTCCGTCTCTTTCAGACGCTCGCGAAGAACTTGCTCTTTGGCAGAAATTTGAGACTCTTCACTCTCAAGAGAAGCAATCTCAGACTCCAACCTGCAAGCAGACAAAAATCCCACGAAAAGGTTGATGTCTGTACAGGTGAAAATTAGATAACAGTGTCATGTACATCAGAAAACATCTCTCAAACTGTAATGTAGCTGAGGACTGAGCTACAATATTACTGTTTTGACTTCAAGAAGAATCAGTTTCCTGGCCTTTTTTTTTTTTACCCCCTAAGCCTTGACGATTTTTACACATCATAAACAAGACTGTGTTCATACCAAAGCATGCCCACTCCATGCTCTGAGATTTTTAAGAGATGGATGTAACAACAATACTAGGAAGTTCTCTGGGAGGAGGACCACGGCTTGTTCCCTTGCTTCAGATTATGTCCCTCGGGGGAAATGCGGTATTTGTGAGGTCAGAGTGTGTGAGAATGTGTGTATGCGAAAGGTAAAAGGGTTCAAGGCAAGTCCACATTAAGAGGCAGTCCTTCTACAGTGTTCAAGTGGAGCTCGCTCTTAATTTAGTGAATATATGAGGATGAAGAAGAGAGTGTTTGGAGTTATGACAGCACTGATTTAATCAGACGGACATTTTACCCAAAACACATCACTAAAATGATTAGTCCTACTGGAATAAGCCGACCTTGTTCAAGTCTGAACTTCGGTGGGAATTCAGTAATTTATCTGGGGATAAATTACTGGATGACGATGTTCTGTTAGATTTGTGGATGTTCCTATGAAATTACACAGGAACCAATTATGCTGTTACATTTGTGCTCATGGTCAAAATGCTTCCCTCGTGTACCAGGCATGCACATGAAAAAGCTGCATACGTCATTGTGGCAGCAGTGACGCTTTCAAGATGTAATGTCAAATTTCCATTGGATGCAAATAAGTTTTTTTTTCTCTCTACTTACACAGAATTGTTCTGAACCAAAAAAAATTCTCTTTTCCTCTTTAAAGTATTGTTTGAAGAAGAACAATTAGTTTATTGTAGGGTGGGTCAGGGTCATCTAAAATGAGAAATTTAAGGGTCTGTCTAAACAAAAGGCACTTTGAATTGTCCTTGCTTATTGAAAGGACTTTAACAAACATCACTGTACAAGACAGCAACCATAACTCTGAAGATTGTTATTAGCTGTGTTCTGACCTGCAGGGGTCGGATGCTTTATCATTTATTTCCACATGTGGATTTTGTTCTGAATAGAAAAACTTACAAAAGTAATCATGTCTCTTCAATCTTTCTTTTTTGTCACATTTCAGCCACAGATTTCACACATTTCTAGAAACTTTGGTGGTCTGACTACAAGTGGGCACCCACTTTTTCAGATATTTCTCTTTAAAAACTTTTGAAAAATGCTTTTCTACAAAAATACATTGAAGTCCTTTGTTCTGTTATGGCAAAAATATTTAAAAGTGGCTGAACAATATGCGGTGTGTGTCCAAATCCCCCCTTGTGTGTTTTGATCAGTGGTTCTTAACCTGGGTTCGATCGAACCCCAGGGGTTCGGTGAGTCGGTCTCAGGGGTTCGGCAGAGCCTCTGCCATGGAAGTAAAGACACACTTGTGTAAAGTCGTGATGACGCCCCGCTTTGCCATCACTTGCTGCAGAGGATCATGTTACATTGCTTAGCTATAATCAGTGCTGCGGAGGAGCCCTGATTGAAGGAGCTCCACTCTCAGCATGGATTTGAACTTGTGCCTTTAATTACTTCAGCAAAGCTCACAGTTTTTACCAAATTCTGTAGCTTTCAGTGTACTTCTAAATCTGCTCCTTAGTCGTATTTTTTCGGGCTTGCTACTGCCTCTAGTGGTGTGGGGGGTGGTAACAGAATTTAGTAATACCGCTAAATTCTGATTTAGCGGTATTACTAAATCAGAATACCGCAAAGTCTTTATTATTAATTATTAATTTTTCATTATCTTAAGAATGTAGAGCTAATTAAATGATCTAAACAAGACCTTAAAGTGGTTCCAGTTTCTCTCGATGGCCAACCTGTTGAAACTGTGGCAAATTTTAAATATCTTTAAACAGTTTCAAGAACTGTTCTCAGAGACTCTACCTTTTAAGAAGACTTAGTGATAGGGGTGACTCTAGTTGGGTCACCCCTATGTCTTGAATTTGGGGGGGAAAAAAGTTATATTTTATTTATTACTACAGAAGGGTTCAGTGAGTGCACATATGAAACTGGTGGGTTCAGTACCTCAAAAAAGGTTAAGAACCTCTGGTTTAGATGCTCAGCGCTTGTGGATTTCACACAACATAAATTGCCTTAAATTGGATGCAGAGGTCCAATTTAAATCTCTGTAAATGCACATTCACAATTAGCTATTCTTCTGCCAAATAATTAATGCACATCACTCCCTCTATGTGCACAATTTCTTCCCAATTCTCCCAATTGTTTAAAAAAACAGTAATTGCCTCATCAAACACATTTTTGTTTATTTAATATGACTGCAAAACTCTTTTGCTGATGCACTGTCTCACTGCCTGTGGGACCTAATGTGTTTATAACATAAACAATGAATTAGAATTGAATTTTAACTGTCAGCTGGAAGGAACAGTTAAAATCTAAAGCCAAGAACATTTATCTCAATAATCCATCTGACTATTAGATTAGATTAAATGTGTTTATGTTATTTAAGTCTCATCTTTCAGTAACATCTTTAAATTATTTTCTGACTACAGTCAGACTCGTTGGAATTCATGAGGCGCTGATTTGGCGCCATCTAGTGTTTAGAACAGTAAACGGAGACCCCATTTCCACGCAGCTTCCTAATAATCCAGAAAGAGACCACACTTGCCGCCGTACCCGCCCTGTTTCCGAACTACAGCCCACCCATTTGCCATGTTTACGCCTGAGAGGCCAGCAGCCGCTTTCTATGTCGTACACGAATGTGTGTGTGTCCACAGGGTGAGACAGCGATACAACGAGATAAACAAGCAATACATGATACAGTTATTAATTATATTCTCTGTGGTGTGTGTCCTTTATTCCTTTTTTCAATTTGTGCAATTCACTGCTACCGCCGTACAATGCCACCAGCATTTTGTTTGACAGTTCTTGGGTTTGAAAGTTCACCGTCTCACTGTGGCCACATACCTCAGTCTTTATCTCACCAGCTTTTCTCCAGAAGACATTTGGTTTGCCCGTATGAGTGACTGCAAAATTTATTTCTAAACAGCTGCAATTCCTTTCATCCGAGTTTAGATCTGACGGTTTAAACTGGGTATTTTAACGTGACAGTAAGCCTAAACAGAAAGAAAAAACTGTTTTTTGAATGAATAAATCAGCCTTACATTAGTTTGTGGGAGACTGTTCTTGTTTTTTTTTTAAGTTAGCATCATGGCCTTACATTCACACACGAAGCTTTCTCTCCCCGTCCAGAGACTTTATCTATCCCATTGTTTAACGTTCAAAGGATCCAGAGGAGGAAGGACAGGACTTTAAAAATAATACACAATGCATTCTGAAATTGGGTCAATGAAAGTGCTTTCTCAAAATGTTTCCTTAAGAAGATGAGTACAGTTGATTTATTCCTTTCAACAACTAACTCGGTGTCAGACTGTTTTTAATTAAAAATGTAAAAATGTAAATGTAATGCAACACAGCTGAAAAGACAATTTCAAACAAATATTATGCTAGTAGATGTTAAATCCCTGCACAGCACAAAATATAGGAATGCTGCAAACAAGAGCAATTTCCTCAAACGTCGTTTCATCCTCTGCGTCTTTCATGGGAAAATGAATCTAGATTTGATTATTTCTCTATTTATAAACAGGAAAAAAAATCAAGTATACCATAAACAACAAGAGTTTAGTTTAATGATGAAAAGAATTTGAAACCAGGAAGTTTATAATGGAATTTATACAGCTCTAAAAAGGGTCCCTTCTGTTGTGGTGGGAGACTTTTAAGTTGAAACTATGCAGCATTCAGAAATTGATCTTTGGCTTCAAAATATTCTCTCACAGAGTGTTTGGTATGAGTTGCTTTCAGGTGGTATCAGAAGTATCATAAAGCCAAAACTAAAAACCATATTGAGAAACTTTTATTTGTGGAAACAAAACAAATTATTTTAATGTTTTCTTGTCACTGTGATCGCCCTCTATAGACAAGCTTAAAAATAAAAACCTTAACATTAAGACCAGTCTCACCAGGACTGTTTTATTCTGCACCAATTAGAGATTTAAAAAAAAAAAAGGTTTGACACATATTTGACACTTTTTCTTTGTTTGTGTAAACAAAAAATCCTAAAGGTCCTCAAATATATGGTCTAGAAATCTATGAGAAAATTCTGCTCATGTAAATTTACCCAAATCTTCAAACAGGGCAATAAATCAAAAACTAAAAAAAAAGTAGAGATGCAGAAAAAAATCAAGGCTGGATGAAGACAAAAGATCATCAACGAGGTAGCAAAAATAAAAATATCTATAGGAAATTTTTCATAATAGGATTATGCTTTTGTGATAAAAGAGCAATTCATTTTAAGGCTTTTTAAATTTTTGATTGATTGATTTATTTACCAAAAGTGCAATTGCACATAGAGGGCGTTGTAGCTTTAGTAAAAAATTATCTCATCTTCCATAGAGGCACGAATTCAGGTTAGGAAAGTAAACCAACAAAAGCAAATATTTACCAAGCGGCAGTGTGGAATAAAAGTGGACTGCCTGGATTGGGGGAACATTTTCTAAAAGCACACTCACATACATTCATTCATCAGTTCTATAAACTTTGCAGACCTCTAGGTTTTTAAAGGTCTGCAAGGTCTGCAAGGTCTTCGTCTCCTGTTTGCAAGAAGGTCGCCTCCTTAGGCTTGATTAAAAAACAGCAACAACAAAAAAAACACCCTAAAGTGACTACGGTAGCTCGTTGGTACATGTTGAGGATAAACATTATTGCATAGTGAAATGCTGGCAACAGCAGCGAAATGAGTGGGTACATTCCGTCTGCTCAGAGCTGGACCTCTGCGCAGGCATCCAAGATGCATCACACTTTCCCACACCTGGAAAAACCACAGCTACCTTTCTGAAGCGAAAAAGAAAATTCTGCAAGGATTATGTAATAGGGCATCTCACTGGGCTTGCTGCAATGTGTGAAGCTTGGCTGCACAAAGATCTCCTGTGTTTAGTTCAGAACTAAAAGGTTTTCTGGTCTGGTAATTTATTGATAGCTACAACAAGATAAGACGCAACAGCATTGATCTGCAATGAGAGGAGGCCATGGGGATCGCTGGGGAACGTCAGGCGGACTTTGATTACACACATAAACAATAACGTTTGGTTACGCAACTATATTAAACACGGATGAAAGCGTGTGAAAAGTGGGCCAGGGTGTATTAATTACATACCGCAGACCCACAGTTAATTTTGATACGTGCACCGTCGGTGTAAATAAGCACACAAAGGCCTCCTCCTGCCGCATTGCTCTTGCTTTAAATAGAGCGGTAAAATATGACCGGACCATCTGAGGCGGACGCGTGCACGGAACGGAAACCACACCGATCCCTCACAATGATGGCGACATCTGCACAAAGCCTTCTGCTGCGACATAAAACGAGCAGTAATCCAAAAGCGGCACGGTGTGGGCAGGCATGGGTGAGTGCCACCCTGTGAAAAGACCTTCCTCTGCTAAATATCCCTCTCTGTGTTTACTTATCCCAGCCGTGTAATGACAGACAAGTCTGCAAAACCACAACGGCTGCAGCTACACGCTTTTATTCAGACCCTTTGTGCGTCTCTGCAGAGTTGGAGTCGTCTTCTCCACACATTGAAATGTCTTCTGTTATCTCTCTGTCTGTGCTCGTCTCCTCCCTGTCAGTTTCAGTAGTTAAGTACAGTACAGTACAGTGCTTTGCCAAAGTATCCACCTCCTTCAACTGTATAGCTAGAATAAAGGGGACAGAGTACACATACGTGCACATTTCAGGTTTTTATTCATAAAACAAGTAAAAACCACCCGATGTTTTCCTTTTGCCCTACATTTGTGCACTACTTTGTGTCAGCCTGTCAAAAGAAAAACAAAGAATCTCAAACAGAGACATAACTTTGTGGCTACATACAAAAGGTTGAAAAGTTCAAGAAATTCAAATACCTTTGCAAGGCATTGTATGAAAAAGGATAATATTTCTTAATGCGATTTGTAGTTTAAGGCTGACGGCGCATAAAGCCGTCGTTGTTCTCCAGTTATTTTGGAGGGATATATATATATATATTTTTTTGTTTTTAACAGCATGTTTTTCATTAAGTTTTTACATTCCAGCGAATATTCTGAAGGGAAGGTTTGTTCACTTCTAGCTCAGTAGCTCAGTTGTTCTCTGAAGACACACACAGCTGCTCCACTTCCAAAACTAGAAAAAAAACCTGCAAGGCCTCCATAAAACCCAACTCCGCTGTCTTTGTCTCTTGCATTCTAACTGAAGTGTCCCCCGGTGCATGTTGCATTAGAATATAAACATCAAGGATGAACAGGGCGTCTCGACTGAAACTGCATTTCAGAAACTTTTTTTTGATGTAGGGGAATGGAAGTGTGTGTGCTTTTCATCACAGAAATCCAGGCTTTAAACTTGATCACACCATCTCTCTCTCTCTCTCTCTCTCTCTCTCTCTCTCTCTTTCTCTCTCGTGCTCCAGCGTGTTGAGATAATTCACTAGTGAGCCCCAACAGTTCACCTCTGTCCCTCTCAGCAGTGGAAAGACTCCAGATCCCCCTCTTGCAGGATATTCTGGGACGGTGTCCCACAGCGAGTAAATATAGACGACACACCCTCAGTTTAAAATGTGCATACACATACACACACTCACATGCTAACACGTGCTCGCCTGCCTCTGTCCTCTCCTGTTCAACCATCTACACAGAAATATGTCCCACCTTCACACAAAGTCACCAGACCAATGACAAAGTGTCGAGTTTCTCAGCATTCTTTTCCCACCTGAGGTGAAAGCAGTAAATTACAGATACTCAAGAATAAAAAATCCTTCAGTTCTTCTTTGCACTTCATCTAATCGCTTTTTTTGTCCTGTTCTGAGTTTCCTTGCTTTGTCCTTTGATACTTTAAAAAAAATATATATATTTAATGTCGTCTCCGAATCCAAATCCTAAAGAAATGAATGAGGGAAAGCTTTCAAATTAACAGAACACCTTCTGCTCTCTTTGCTAAGTAATTCCACTTATTTTTTATCTAGACACAAGAAATTGGGCTATTATTTCAACTTCTTAACAGATTGTCATTATTGTAAAGGGGTCACACATTCAAGTAGCAAATAAAAAAATCTTTAGACTTCCACACAAGTTTTCTGTGATCTTTACTGGATGAATAATTTCCCAAGTCAAGTTCCCAAGTCAACTGGCTCCTCTTAATGACGATCAGCGGCGCCCTCTTCTGGATGGCGGCCAAACTACAACTAAGCGGACGTTTTTACTTAATTGGTTGGATCTCGTTAGCTAAAAGCAAATTCCAGTTGTTTTTAAAAACCAACGAGTAATTGCAAGTCGCTTGATCATTTGCATCCCTAATCTGAACTCGTCTTTCTAACAAAAAGTATTGCAAATCTGACATCCTGGTTCACAAAAAACCCAAGATGTCTGGAAAACTGACATTATAAGATCTGGACTGAATGCTGTATCTAGATTCGGTCAAAACTCACTGCTGTCTGGTGAAAGCAATGCAGTCAGGATTTACTCTGGCGCCTCATACTGGGGTTTGAAACTGACTCCAGACCCTTTTTTGAAGCTTGTTCAGGCTGAAATCACAGTTGTTTTATTGCAGAGTGTCACTGTTATTTCTGTCCTCTTCCAGTGTGTTTCAGGCCTGCTGCAAAAACTAAAACTAAAAATATAACAAGCTGTGCGATTAAAAGCTTAACTGGCTTTTGTAAAGTAATTACAACCACCAAGAGCAATATGTTTAAAAGGGTGTCAGAAAGCGGTTCTGTCCAACAGCAGCTGAATGAAGTGAGTCATATGAACAACTGTACTGGAGCGCCACAATGCTCGCTCTTTGACCATTCACTGCTGTGCTGTTTACACCAGATCGACTATTGGCTCCGTGTTCCTGACAGCGTCTTATGTTGATGTTATTGCAGAGCAAGTGATAATCCAGGGCAGTCAACAGAGTCTCTTTCATGCACTGAAGTGACAGATGAGGAGTTGGAGTTGGAGTGTGAGCCGGTGGTGGCAGACTGGTACAGAACATCTGGGTCTGCTCTAATCTCACCATTCATTTTTCTTCTACTGTAAAAAGCCGCTGTGATTCCATCAGGAGTTAATTTACTCCTGATGACATTGAGGCTATAGCTGGTTAGATCTCTTGTCATGTTAAAACTGTTAGGTATTTACACAAGTTTGGGTTTACTGATTTTATTTGCTTCACTCAGAAACATGGGATTTTCTTTTAAAGATTATTCAGTGAATTTCACAAAGATTTGAAAAAAAAAAGTTTCTTATCAAAATCACGTCAAGGCAACATATGCACCTGAATTCAAAGAGGATTTTAATTTGATATTTATTTTTAAGGAAACTAGCCTGAATGGAACTGTGAAAAAATACAGAAAAAAGGTATATAATATTTTTTTTTAAATAAGTTTAACGATAAGATTTGGTGAAAAAAAATCCTCTATTTTTTACTAAAACTTTATTTTCTGTTTATAAAAGCTGCAAGCTCCACAAAAAAAACCCATCTGATTTCAGAGAATATAACTGCAGACTCTTTTCTTTTAAATTAGTCTGCCTCTGTTTCAGCACAATCTAAATCTCAAACCTAGTGTGATGCTGGCTGGCACTTAATTCATAGCATGATCTCATGCCGTAGGGAATAAGTGACTGTCTTGCAGCAATGCCAAGTGGGAATCAGGAAGTTCCTCCCAAAGTCACAAACAAGGGAAATTCATGCAGGATCACATCACTCATTCCCTTTTTCTCCATTTTATTTCTCAGTCCTCTCGGTATCTGTCATGCCTCCCTTTCAGAGTCACACCCTGCTTTTCAGTTGCTCTCCTTATAATTTTCGATCGACATTACACATGTTCTCGCTCGCGTCAATGATGAGCATCAGGTAAGACGGAGGCTGCAGTTGATGTTTTGTCTTTGATAGATGACCTATTTTGGTTAGCACATGAATAAAATGTAAAAAATAAATAAAAATAAAACTAACAAACTACAAAGGCACAAAGGGAATCCAAATAGATTATGTAATCTGCATGTATGTATAATAAATCGGTCAAAAGCTTTTGTTACAGAGCAACAGCATGTTCAGCAGATGTGGCAGCTTTAATTTACCGGTACAAACATTCGTTCAGAGACAGATTGTCTTAAAGTGTGACAACGTTCTCGCTGCAAACCTGCAACAGTGTATTCTGTGATGAAGTGTAACATTTGAACAAGCCAAGACGAGCATGAGGGGAAAAAAAACCCCAAATCCAACAGCAACAGCGCGTTACCTTTGGATCATGTCTTCGAGCTTCTTCCCTTGTTCTTCGTCGTGTTCCAGCTGTTTCCGCCGTGCCGCCTCTTCCTCTGCGCCCATTCCCTGGAGAAGCCATCGCTCCCGCATTGCTTTGGACTGCAGACGACACAGGAAGAAAAAAAAACAGTAAAATAAAGGAGATTTAGGTGTCAGCACAAAACCAGTTGTATTAGCTTTGTTAAGAATTTTAAACGAATGACATGAAGCTATGACTTTGTCACAGAGGTTACTTTCTGAAACATAATTAAAATCACAGTAGACTGCAAGGAAACCATTCGCATTAACAGACAAAAGGCGTTAACAGACACCTTTTGACAAAAGGTGAAAAAAACGCAGGTTCCAAAAGAGGAACCTGCGTTTTTTGGGGGGGTCAATTCCCATTGTTTTTATTTGCAAACTTGAACTAAAACACCATAAAACATGACAGAATTACCTCTAACACCCCTCAGCATTCATAGGTGGCACTATGTAAATAACATTTCAAATCATTTTGGTGTGACCTTCCAAATAAATTACTATGAAACCACAATAAAATTGCAATCTTTGGCATAAGAAAGTGAGTGTGAATGTTGGGTGTGAAAACCAAAACTTTAGCTGTTTAAATTGTAAAATGCCGCAGCAAAATGTTGGGAATATTAAACCTGTGGAAGTGCACACAGAGCTCCACCCCGAAGCTTCAGGGAAGTCTCAAAATGTATATAGATATTTTGGGGATAAATAACTATTGGTATCTGTTTTGGTGCCGGTTCCAGCAATGGAAATAACAGAGTTAAAATAATGATGGCAGAAAATTCCCTTGAAAAAAAGGTTTTCCATTAAGGTTTACCGTACTTAGATGTGAAATCTGTTTACAGCTTTATCTGTTTCCCTGTTTCCTTTCACATCTGCAGTGTTTAAATTAATAAGATTTACTATGTTAATTAGGCATTACAGTAAATCGTAGAACGAAGTTGTTTGGTTCATGGAGCATTTAATACACAAAGACCACAGAGTTGAGTTGCCAGTCTTCTCACCCACAGAGGTTGGTGGGAATCCTTTATAGGAGCCTCTGAAGCTGTGTTTATGTGACTAACGTCTAAATCTGCCTGTACGACTTCGTTTGTTGCCACAACAGAGTCGAGCGTGAACACCCTGTTTCACCTTTGGCTGTTTACGCTCAGTCCGTCGCTTGACTGTAGATCTGGGAGCTTAAAGTTAAAAGTGCGAGGAGCTGCACAAACACTTAGAAAGCATTTAACCACCTGCCGCCAGAATGCGGCTGCTCACGTCGGCACACTTTAGCACGTTGTATGCGTCGCTCATCGGAAACCTGAAATCTATTCTAATTATTTGTGGTTTTGAGGATGTAATCTATGTGCATGGTTCTCACCAAAATGTATTTAGAATGTGTATAATGAGATATATCTTTCAGGAGAAATCCAGTGAGTAGTAAACTTTAAAGGATCATGTCAAACTGACTTACAGGAAACTTTACACTCTGGATAATTGGGCTATCTTCAGATATTAAGAAGACATTAAGACGTTATCAACTGCGAAAATACCGTGAGATCTAAATTCATGCGCGGACTTCACACACAAGGTGTGTGTGAAATCTACAGTGTTTGATGGGAACCCAGTCTTGAAGTGCTGGTTGTGGTTAAACTTTGCTTTGGAATCAGCAAGATGTTTACACGGTCCAGGACTCAGATCAACGCCTCCTTTCTAAAGGATTTGGAGCGTGCAGCCTTGAGGTCCTTATCAAACTCTCTGGGCTCCAGTTCCCATTTCCTCTCCCAGGCCCGCTGCGTCTCTGGAGAACGCCCCACAAAGCCTTCTTCATGGTGCCTGGCCGTGTGGCACTCAGGGGTAACGGCCATAAAATGCGACTGTGTTACCAGATGTTGATTACATCGGGAGTTCACGCACATTGAGGCAGTAGGTCAGATTTCTAAAAAGAGTAGGACAGTGGCTTCGGTCATTAGAGGTCGGAGTGCTTTGGTAGAGCGAATCCAGTTTCCTTTTTCTAAATTTTAAACCATCAAAAGTATTTAAGCTTGAAATATGTAAAATTCTGATTTAGGCTAAGCATTTCGTCATCATTTTTGCATACTGCAGTTTACAAAATGTCCTCACCAATGATTTACTATAATGTTACTGATCTCTGAGATTGGAAACTGCAGTCAAAACCACATCTATTTGGGAATCCTGCACTGCCTGTACTTCAGTTTACTCATCAGTTATTTTATTCAGCAGCATTTTACAGGCCTGTCTATTTTAAGATCACCAGCAAATATAATCAAAACTTCCTCTTTCTGCACCTTCCAAGTCTGGCAGGGCAGTGCTTACGTCCAGTAGCTAATCAGGGATCAATAGACAAAAGACGGGAGGGGGTGGGGGGGGAGCACCCTGGGAAGGTCTCCAGTCACTGACTATTCCACACAGAGACTTTCAGACATATACAGATGCAATTCAGCATAGCTGATTACAAGATGATAAAAAATAAGGAATAAAACTCTTATGTTTGGATTACCTGTCACAACACATTTCAGTATGTTGCTTCTAATGTGTGCTCATAATGCCAATTGACACACACGAGTTGATAAGTCACACCGTTGTGTTTCAATTTAAACTGCTACTCTTCTAGCTTCTTGTTTTGGCTTGCGGTGCTGCAATGCTAATACTGGCTTGCGCATAGACAAGAGATGGAGATACAGTTTAATCTGTGATATTTTTATTTACGTCAAGGATTAACAAGTCCTAATTACATTGCCGCAGAGTAAAAAGCTGAAATAATTTAGGAGAATGGACAAGTAATGCATCTTTCAGAAGCGCTTATTTCTAAACATAGTGAAATATCCATCCATCCATTTTCTGTGCACCTTTGTCCCTCAGTGAGGTCGGGAGGGGTGCTGGTGCACATCTCCAGCTAACGTTCTGGGTGAGAGGCGGGGTCACCCTGGACAGGCCGCCAGTCTGTCGCAGGGCAACACAGAGACAAACAACCATGCACACACACACACACACGCACACGTGCACACGCACATACACACACACACACAGACTGACTGCTGCTTAGTCAAGCAGACTAACTTTTATGAAGGGAGCAAGAAAACAACATCACTGTTTCAAGAAGACTTTGAAGTATCACAGAAAACGTGTTTTCCAGCACTACTTGTTGGAGAAACATTGCTCCGTAGCAGCCTGTTTTCTCTTGATGAACGTCTTGGCCTTTCCCGTCATCCACAAGCTGCAGAATAAAGCCTATTATTTCAGCTGATTCTGCTCTGCCATCAGAGTTTCTCCACAGTTGTTTATCTTTCAAGTTTGCTCTTTGAACTGTTTTTCCTGCTTTGACCTTGGAGAGTTTTCCGTAAGGGTTCTCAAACTTCTGAAAGGCTTTTTTTTTTTTTTTTTTAAATCAACCTAAAGAGACATTTCTCATTTATCTGATAGGACAAACGTTACCTGACACTGTTTTCTTCAAGAACAGATCGACTGTTAGCAAAATTACTTGTTAGAATCTCCATTTATGAAAAAGGTAGATTTGCACGGCTTTAATCAATGTGCCTCTCCTTCCCATGACCCTTAAATGGGTGTTAAATTCTTGAATAAGTCCAGTGTGTGGATTCAAACCTGTTCAACAAAGGATCCATTGATGCAAACTTTGTTTTATCACTCTAATTTGTGATTGGATTGTGTTTTTATTGCAAATATTAAAGCTGGCTACTATGGATGTTTTCAGAATAATGAGAAACCACACATATGCTCTTACCCACCCAGCGAGTCTACAGCTGCAAAGCCTCCAGGATTTTCCAAATAAGTCTTTTTGGAAAAACAAACAACTACATTGCAGCAGGGCAGCACAGGAAAATGAAACCCAGCAGATTTCTGAAACATAACCTAAAATCTTTTCATTACTTACATTTGCCTTTTGACTGTTAGTGTTTATTCTCTTAGTGCCAAATGAGTTTAGTTTGATTCCCTCTGATAAGACTTACTCTGCTTTTTTTTTTAGGTTTACGAGTAAAATACAGCCGTTTACCTTTTGTTTAAAGAAAGAGATTTAAAGAACACCACATAATTAAATCATTAAACATATTTTTTCTACAATTTTTTTTCTCCACTGATGAACTCTTAAATGTCTTTTACTTGTTCACTGAATCAAAAGCAAAGGCTGGGTTACCAGTTGTGGTTGGCAGTAAGTGTTAGAAGTTTTATTTGTGGGTGTGCTCGGATTTAAAAGGGTTCTCTTCAAATAAGAAAACAACCGTTGCTGTTTTATGCCTGCACACAAGCCAAATTGAGTGTTGGGCATTTGGATGGAACTGGTACAAGTCACTGAAGAAGTTATTTGTCCAGCCAACATGTGTAGTTGGGCCCCATATGGGTTTTTCCAGGACTCAGATGGGCAAACGCAGTTGAAAACCCCATTTAAGTCTTAGTTGAGCATTGAGTTTATTCATTGAACTCGGGTAACACATGTGTAACCCACACTGGTAGGTTTACTGGATTGAATGTGAGCGAATACAGTCAATCAGATGCAGGTTTATGCTGCGAGTACGAAATGGTCAAAGGTCTGGTAATGGGTCTGAGCAATCAAAACTGGAAACAGATGTGGGACCCATCTGGCCAAACCACATGGGTTACATGTGGGCAAACACAAGTCAAATATTTTAAACACGTGACGCCCACGTGTAGTTTATTGGGTTAAAATGCTAAAGGTAAGGGGCAAAAGCAGGCTGGTTTTGTATGTCCTAATACAGTCAGTTGATATAAGGCCATTATGTGATGTATTGAGCAATTCAATAAGCTGTGCCATTCTATATTATGACTTAATTAGCTGGTATGGACCTTATTTTTTCAACCAAGCTGACTTAATTCTGCGCGGCATGAATGAAGTCAGCTTATCAACCACATAGCACATTTTGTAGGTTCTGAGGTCCATGATCAAACCCACCAACCTTAACATGCTGAAGCTGTAGCACCAGTTCGTCAAGCTGACTTCTTTTGTCATCAATTTCAGTTTGTCGTTTCCGCTTCTCCTGAAAGGTAAAAAAGAAGAAAAAAACCAATATAAAAGATTATTTATTTACATGGAGTGTTAAATATTTGACAAGGTGAATGTACTTATACTCAATTGTAACATTTAAAAATGATTTCGGTTTCAGGCTGCTTGCATTACTAAACCGGTTCAGGATATTTTGCGCGTATTTATTTTAACCTTGAGAGAGAACTGTGGGAGACTGAGACGATAATGAAATGGGACTGTTCGCATGGAGGAAGCAATGCGTTGAAATAGCTGGAGGTCAGAGTTTATCTAACTTTGAGAGGGGGTTAAGGCGCAGACCAATGCAGGGATGATGGATTGGACCCTGATGCCGAAGCTAAACTTGAAGAAAGAAAACGATCCTCAACTTTGGAGAGAAATGAATGGGGCTGATGTACAAACTGCCTGCACAGGGAAAAGAAGACGTCTATAAAACACATGGAAACATAAACACAAGTCATTCCAGGACAACCCTTCTTGGGGCATGAGTACATACGATACTAAGCATGTGAACAGAGCTCTCTCACTCTCTTTCTGTGGGAGTGAAACAAGGATTTCTAGGACATTTCCTGTCGGCTAAATATAACTTTCAGGGAAAGCCCCCAAATGTGAATAAACGTTAGAGCACGGCAAAAACAAAAGTAGAGACATAGTGAATTTAGGAGAAAGAGTAGAATGGACTTTGGAGATGGAAAATAGAGGAAAAAAATGGCATGAAAAAACCCATATTAAGTTGTAAAAAATAAAAACGGCAGCAAATTTGAGGAGCGACTACACCAGGATAGACATATTTCTTTCTGCTTTCTTAGCTATTAACAATTCTTGTAGATCTAGCTTGAGCCTTGTCTCAGCTCAGTGTTACCCTGCATTTTGTTTTAGCAAGCACCCTTTTTATCGTCTTATTATATTTATGTTTTATTCTTTCTGTTGCTATGCAGGAAACATTAGGTATCAGAATATATTAAAGGTGAAAACTTCAAAAATGAGTTGATCTTATATCTACAAAAGATCAGTTCAAAAATACATCTTAAATGCGGAACAGAAAATACTTAATGGTTTCTTAACAAATATATAGAAAGCATTTAAAATTGGTCCAGTTGTGTAAAGAGTGAGCATTGCAACAGCTTGAGGCAGTCAGTGAAGGTTGAGAGATTAGTGTGCTTGTTTTGTTTCACAGAATTAGCAAACAGGCCTCAGGAGGAGCAAATATGAGCTACAGTGATCATTTTCTACACGTCTACAAACATGGAGAAAAACTCAGCGGATACAGTTTGAGAGTTTAGTGCAAGCTGGAAAAATGCAGCTAGACTGAGGTAATTTTTGTCTTTCTGTCTCTCTTGCGTGCACACACACACACACACACACACATGCATGCACACACACCACAAGACCCTACAAAGCACCAGTTCCCATGGTTGGTAAAGTACAGTCAGTCATAGCCTCAGCGGTATGGCTCACAGATGTCAGGGGACTGTTGAGAACATGTGGTTGAGGATTGAGCTAAACATACAAATGCAGACACACACGCATATTTCCCTTAGTTTTTTTCCTATCCTTCTAATAGTCCAAAATCTTTAGATACCAAATTACTATCACATGCTAAAAATGAGCGCCGGCTGGATCTAAAGCTCACTACATCCGCAAAGTACCAATGAGCTACTATAATACCGAGGTAAGAGCTAAAGGACGGTAGAAAATTAGAATTAGTCATCTTGAAGTCAAAAAGCTGACTAGCATACAACAATGCCGCTCTGCGTTGAACAAAAACATCTAAGAGACAAGAAAACTAGTAAAGTCACTAGAAAAATTGAATGAATGAAAGTAAGAAGTGTTGCAGCTTCTTCTGGACAAACTGGACAAATGGGCTACTTCCACCCACACATTCTTGTAATGTGGAGTAAAACTGCATAATGAAGCTTGCTTTGTTGATATGAATGGGTGATAACAGCCTGTAGGCAGAACAGACTTCTTCTGGCCTATAATTAAAAAAATGAGCACAACTTAAATTTAAATGACACCTTGATTAAAAAAAGGATAAATTATTGACATATATATATATATATATATATATATATATATATATATATATATATATATATATATATATATATATATATATATATATATATATATATATATATAAGGGACTGCTGTAACTGGGAACTTTCACTGCTCTTTGTGTTCAAATAACTATCACTGTCTTGGATCATAAACAGATTAATTATCAGGCAAATTAAAAGGTGTCAAAAGTCAAATTGAGGAAGCAGGAAAAAGACCCTCAACACTGATCTGTTCACTGTTTACTCCTGCCAAACAAAGACATCCTCCTCTTCCGAAAAATATGTTGACATTCTCGGTGACACATTCACGACTTCCCACATTCTGACTCACAGTGTTTTGGCCCCACTTGGCCTGCTGCTGCTGCTGCACGGGCCCTTGAACAGAAGTCACCACTTTTCCCACAAGTGTTGACACGATGTGAAAGAATGACGGACACGCTCAAACAGAAGGTCGTGATGAATTATTGAAGTGTTTAACCTCTAATTCTAAGTCCTGTTTTGTAACACTGTTTCTCTAAAACTTTACACCAGCTTTAGCACATTTTTTAAGAGTCATGTTCGGAAAGATAGAAAAAAACATCAAGATGAGGTCAAAGCCTTCCTTGTAGACTTTTCTGTAAATGTAAATATCGTTGAGTGAAGACATATTGGCAAGAGTTCGATTGGCTCCTGTAGTAGAACTGTGAAAGGTCTTGGTTCCTAAAAGTTCCCCAAAATATAGAACAGCAACAACAAAAATATGTAACCAAAGTTATATTTGCATAAGAAACAGGCTTTTAGTGCACATGGTGTCACATGTAATGTGTGTGTGTGTTTCAGCAATCTTCATGACACTGTTAAATTTATCTATTGTGCTTTCAAACCTTTCTATAACAAGTCAAACCGACACACGAACATCCAACCAACCAACGCAGCAAAAATCAAACAAGCCATACAAACCAAGCATTCGAAACAACTAGTTAGTCACAACAAACCAGACAGCCACTCATCTAAACAAACCAACCAAGCGAACAGAACCAACTATGTGAAACAAATCAATTTAACCAAATAAACTAACTAAGCAAACTACTCAATTAAACAATCCAAATGAAAAAGTACCAAACCAACCAACACTTCATAAAACCAACTAAACAAGTAACAAACATCTAAGCCAACAAAACAAATCAATTAAAACCAGTTAATTAAACCAGCCAACACCCCGCCAAACCAACCTAAGAAGAAAAGCAAACCAACAACAACACCAATGAAAACAAATCAAATTGGTTAAACAATTTAATTGACCAAAACAAAAAGAGTTCATCCAGACTAACCAACAAACACCCCACCAAACCAACTGAACAAGAGAAACAAACCAACCTTAAAGAAGAAGCAAACTAAACTAATGCGTCAAACCAAGAAACAAAAATAATCAACCAAGGCAATTAAACCAAACAAACTGAACCAACGAAACAACCCAACTTAACAAACCCAACCAAACAACATTACAGATATATTTAGAAGGAATCATGTCTAACACACTTTAAAAACTAAATGAAATGAACAAGAGCAAAAAAAAAAAAAAAAATCAACCCAAAATACAAAGAAAACCAGATGATTCAGAGTAAAGGCTGTAACAAAGAGAGGTTTCTGGTGGTGAACCATCTTGGACCGATTAAAATGGTGTTCCAAACAAGAATGCTGCTAAACTTATAGTTCAATTTCACACATGCCAAGTTTTCACTGAAAAAGACCCACATTTTATTCTTTTAATAGCACCTTTTGTTTTAAATTATTGAAGCTTTCTTTTTTCCATGTTGGAAATCTCTTGCTTAATAAGCTAAACAATGTGTGTGGTTTCATGCACTTGCCTTTCGATTTCAGAAAGACTATTTAAAAACCTTCTTTTAGCCATGGTGGTTAAATAAGGAATGTTTTCATTTCTGGAGCCTGGAATCTCAGGTCCAAAAGTTATATTTGCACAAAGAACTGGCTTTTTGTGCACATAAGGTCTCAGGTGGTATGTTTGCGCGTGTGTGTGTGTGTGGGGGGGGGGGGGGGGTGCGTGTGTGTGTGTGTGTGTCTTTTTTAAATATAATTTTTATATTATAAAATTATATAATATGACAATTATTATTGTTATATAATTAAAACACAACTAAAATTAGTGTTTTAATTGAACACTAATTGAGTTAGTGTTCAATTAAAACAATTTTTTTGATTTGCTTGTTTAAAGAGCGCTTTATATATATATATATATATATATATATATATATATATATATATATATATATATATATATATATATATATATATATATGCTCTGTCCCCACTGCTGTTCTGCATAGGCCTGAACCCTCTCAGCCAAATCATCAACAAGACTGGCTACAGATACCGACTCAAGAATGGGGCTACGATCAGTCACCTCCTCTACATGGATGACATCAAGCTGTACGCCAAGAGCGAACAAGACATCGACTCACTGATCCACACCACCAGGATCTACAGCACTGACATTGGGATGTCATTCGGACTAGAGAAGTGTGGTCGGATGGTTACAAAGAGAGGGAAGGTCGCCCACACAGAAGGGGTCTCACTCCCAGAAGGAACAATAGCAGACATAGAGCACAGCTACAAGTACCTGGGAATACCACAAGCAAATGGCAACCTCAATGAGGTCACAAGGAAAGGAGCCACAGCCAAATACCTCCAACGAATAAGGCAAGTCCTGAGAAGCCAGCTCAATGGCAAGAACAAGATCCGTGCAATAAACAGCTATGCCTTACCAGTAATCAGATACCCTGCCGGAATAATTAGCTGGCCAATGGAAGAGATGAAGGCCACGGATGTTAAGACTAGGAAGCTACTAACCATGCATGGAGGGTTCCACCCCAAATCCAGCACCCTGAGACTGTACATGAGCCGTAAGGAAGGAGGCAGAGGACTAGTGAGTGTGAGAGCCACTGTCCAGGATGAAACATCCAAGATCCATAAATACATCAAGGACAAAGCCTCAACGGACGATGTGCTCAGCGAATGTCTCAGGCAATGGGGAACAGAAGACAAGGTGCTGGAAGTACCATCATGGGAGGACAAGCCCCTACATGGGATGTACCACCGACAAATAACTGAAGTGGCTGATGTCAGGAAAACCTACCAATGGCTGGAGAAAGCTGGACTCAAGGACAGCACAGAGGCTCTCATCCTGGCCGCCCAGGAACAGGCCCTAAACACCAGAGCAATAGAGGCTCAGATCTACCACACCAGACAAGACCCAAGGTGTAGGTTGTGCAAGGAGGCCCCTGAGACAGTCCAGCACATAATAGCAGGGTGCAAGATGCTGGCAGGGAAAGCGTACATGGAACGACATAACCAAGTGGCGGGCATAGTGTACAGGAACATCTGTGCAGAATATGGACTGGAAGCCCCGAGATCAAAGTGGGGAACACCCCCAAAAGTGGTGGAGAATGACCGAGCTAAGATCCTGTGGGACTTCCAGATCCAGACAGACAAGATGGTAATGGCGAACCAACCGGACATTGTGGTGGAAAGCCGTTGTGGTGGATGTAGCAATACCAAGTGACTACAACATCAGGAAAAAGGAGCATGAGAAATTGGAGAAGTACCAGGGCCTCAGGGAGGAACTGGAAAAGACCTGGAAGGTGAAGACCACAGTGGTGCCTGTGGTCATCGGGGCCCTCGGGGCAGTCACCCCCAAACTGGAGCAGTGGCTCAAACAGATCCCAGGAACAACATCAGACATCTCAGTCCAGAAATGTGCAGTTCTAGGTACAGCCAAGATACTGCGCAGAACCCTCAAGCTCCCAGGCCTCTGGTAGAGGACCCGAGCTCAGAGGATGAAACAGACCACCCGCGGAGGGTGAGAAGGGAAATTTTATATATATATATATATATGTATATATATATATATATATATATATCAGCTCTTTATATATATATATAAAGAGCTGAGAACACATACTTTATTCTTGCTCCTACTCTTTTCCCTGTCCCTTGGTAATTAATCCAAGTTCCTTTAAATTCTCGCACAGAGAAACGGATCAGAAGTTGATAAATCATCAGGTTTTGCATGTGACTTTCACATAAACACTTTGTAATACAAAGTAATACTGTATATCCACATGCATTAGGCAAACATCAGCATTTTTTATGCTTCATCAGGAAGAAGGAGATTATAATACCAAATGTAATCCATCAGAATAGGTCAACAGGACACAATATTTTTCTCTTGTATTTGTTTTTGTGACATTTTTAAGCTTAAAATAAGTTTGCGTCAATCTCTAGATTTTTTTCCGCACTTTAAACTCCAAGTGAACAGTTTTGTTAATTTTTCCTTGAAACTTGATCATGCAATTGTGCAATACTAATGCCTAACATTTATTTATATATATATATATATATATATATATATATATACACACACATATATTTTTGTTTTATTTTTTAACATAATACTTACTTCATGTCAAAGCTAATAATGTGCCTCATTCACACTGAAATCCAAACATTGATCCTTACACACTCTCACACACTGTTCAACTATCTAAATGTAAGACGCTATCAGGCATTTGGCTTTTTAAAGAACCTCCTCTAAAAATCAGACTCCAATTTCAAAGTCAAAGTATGGTACCGAATCTGTTTTTGAAAACAAAAAAACTCCAGCCATCACATTGCCAATCTGAAGCCATGCGGAAAATGTGTTTATGCAAGTATTATTTTGTGTGGTTTTGCACTCTTTATTTGAAATAAGCAAAACAAAGTTAATGAAGGGAGAGGAAAGTAAAACAAATGTTCTCAGATCACACATTAAAGCAAATACTGATCCACAGTGTTTATGGGGCGGGAAACGGAATGCTAAGCTACATAAACTCGTCTTTATGAGCTGGTGAAAATGTTTTTGTCCTTAAAACCAGAAGGAGCTCAGAGAGAGCATGTTTTGATCTTGCACATCCAGGATTAGATCAGACCGATTGCTAATCAACGTTCTGCTGATGCTGAAGTTGTGAAGAGGGCAGGGCGGCAGATCAGATTGGTTACATTCTGTACATGCCAACACACCCAGCAGAGAAATCTAACTGGGAATATCGTCTTCCATTCTGTGGACAGCCATACCTGAGAGCTTAGAGAACACCAACTGAAATGGACGGGAGCTTCACGTGTCGCTGGTGTGACCACACACTTAGAGGATCTTTGCATTTTACAATCATATCACCACTACTATTTCTCAATTCATAAATCTGTTCAATCAAAAGAAGAAAATAAAAGGGAAACTTTTAAATGTTTCCATGTTGCAAAAAAATGTGCTTTCATACTCTACTCAGTCTACTGTGAATGTTTCGCCACTCTTGATGGATGCAAATATTTGCCGCAAATGCAAACACCTCCTTTCTCACAAAATTTTTACTCATTACAAGTGAACACCAGCATGCCAATTTGGCACCTCCTCAGCTAACAGTCGTATCAATAAATGCCAAGTCAGCACGTTGCTGAAATGTGCCGTGTGCTGATGTTACACGACGACAGCAGCAGGTGGTCATTATGTGAAAATAATCTGTGTGCTCCTTGAAATGCACATACAAACAACGTAATAAAAAATATACATTTTAAAATGTTACATGTGGCTGTAATGAATGATGTTTTGCTCAGAACTTGCTACTTTTCAAGCTTTTTAGTTGCAGTTCTGTCAATATTCTTCTTGCTTTGCGCAACGCCTTAAAAAAAGTTACCACACCCCTTTGACTTTCCCACATAATTTCACATCATAACCACAAACATCAAGGCACTCAATTGTGATTCTGAGGAAACAATGTTCTTACAGTCTTTTGTGGCATCCATTTTATTTACTTTGGTACACGTAATAAAACCCCACACAACTCCCCGCAGAAGTTGCCGAAATTGTAAATATAGTCCAGCTTTAGATGAGACCAAACTTTATCCTGTACATGCAAAATTGCTATGTGGCAGAAAAAAAACCTACACAGCACATGGAGAGGCATCATTGTGCTGCAGAAATACTTTTTTTTTTTTACCAACAAGGGCAGAGAATCTGCTCAGAGCTGATAGGGAAAATGGATGGAGGAAAATACAAGAAAATTCCTGTTAGGTGTTGCAAAAGATTTGCAAAATTGGGTAAGGGTTTAGTTTCTACCATGACAGCAACACTGAAAAGACACAATTTAATGTCATTTCAGATCTAAAGTCGACTGAGAATTTCAAAATTGCAGCTTCTAGATTCTTTCCAACTCAACTTAAGGGGTCTTAATGCTAACCATATTTTTCAGATCTTTATTTGAAAACATTTCTGAAAATGAATCCGTGGAACCCTTTTTCTTTGCAATCATTATGCATCTTTCTGCTGATCCATCATTTGAAATTCCAGTCAAATGCGTCGACATTTTTGGCCGCATCACTGAAACGCGTGAAAAAGTTCAGGAAGTTTAAATACTTTTGTAAGGCCTCGCATATTATTCAAACAAGACGAGGAGAAATACATTTCCAAAGCATGACAAGTCATAAAGAAATCCATTCTAGCCTCTCGAGCCTCACGTCTCTGCAAAACTCCCACTGATACACACACAGAAGCCACTAGTAACATACAAACACACACTCACAAACCCAAAAGACCAGTAGGTCCAGGACAGCTGCTGCTAATTTTAGAGGGCTTGTAACTCCTGCTGTGCCTGAGACCCCTTGCTCCCCAACACGACACACCCCTTCCTTTTTCTAAATGACTTTGCCCCAAGCACAATCCCCCTCCTCTATAAAATAAAGTCAATAAACTGGGTTTCCTTTAGCTCCCTGGAATCCTGTTTGCTCAGTCGGTAATAGTCTGCCTCTACTCTGCCAAATATTCACAACCTATGACACGATTTTGGGGAAGCTGTTTAAACAGATCTGACTTTGTAAAAGAAAAACCTCAGAAATACAAGAACCTGAATTTGCTCTTTAGTGTCTCTACTGGCTGTAAACAGTCAATAATTAACGACAAATGAATAAAGAAGGTAGAAATAATATTTTTTTACGTATCAGACAGAAACGTAGGAGTGTCTTTTTTGATTGTTTCATCATGGAGAGCATGTTCTATACCTTTCCTTGGGAAAAATATTTTTACTAAGTGACTTTTTACACATTTTCACAAGAGCAGCTAATAATTGCATTCAACATATGTTACATATTACAGTTTTGGAGCATTTAACTTGACTTTACAGTTGAGTTTGGGCCTTTATGAGAAACTGCTATGTTATGTCCTTTGTACAACAAGGAACTGTGGCTAATAATTGCATTTATTTATTCTTACAGAAGCACAGTTAAACACAACTCATTGAAAAATTATTCTACAAAGTTAAGAGAATCGATGTGTACTAAAAGTGTGGAAATGTAGGATTTTAACCAGTGGTGACTAAACCTTTTGCCAAGAGGCCAAAATTGTAAAGCTAAAAAAAAAAAAGAAGAAAATTAGTGGGACACAAAATAACATATATATATATATATATATATATATATATATATATATATATATATATATATATATATATATATATATATATATATATATATATTTTTTTTTTTTTTTTTTTTTTCAAGTACATATTCTGATCATTGATAATTACCTCACATCACTGCCTTTTGAAAAGACAATTATATTATTTTGTTTTTCTTTTTGGGTTGGATGGCTTTCCTTATTTGGCATTTAAAGAAAAGTTAAAATCTTTCCATAGCAACAAGAACAGGACGTGGGTCAATGCTGGCTGTACTTAGTTAAGTTAAATCATTGATGATTGATTCTTTTCTCTAAAAAAATGCTGATAATAGAAACATTATTATTAAAAGAGAAATACCTTGTGTTGTACCTACTTATGTTTTAAGTCAGAAATTTCTGAAATTGTCTGACAAATGAATCAGAGGATGTTTTGGCAGCAGCTAATGTGATGTAAATGACATAAAAGAAGCCTCATGTTTATCATTTCATTAAAATTCCTTTAAAATGATCTTTTTCATAAGTTAAATATAGCTTGAGGTGTTCTCAATCAAAACTGCGCTTGATGTAACGTGAACTCCATCAGAATATTCACCAATAATGTGGAAAAAAATGGGTAACTTATTAGTGTCGGATGATATCTGTGAAACCACTGGCAAGGTTGTGGTACAGTCAGTGTCTGTATGAGTAAACAGCTCAAACTGAAACATCAAATGCCTGTGAGCAGCCCAGCCTCCCCGCACTTATCCAAGGCCATTACCCTGACCCTCCACTGCATGCTGCAATCACAAATCTCAGTGCATGTTGTGGTCTAGCAGCAGCAGCAGAAGCAGTAGTAGCAGTAGCAGCAGCAGCAGCAGCAGCAGCAGCAGCAGCAGCAGCAGCAGCAGCAGCAGCAGCAGCAGCAACAGCAGCAGCAGCAGCAGCAGCAGCAGCAGCAGCAGCAGCAGCAGCAGCAGCAGCAGCAGCAACAGCAGCAGCAGCAGAAGCAGCAGCAGCAGCAGAAGCAGCAGCAGCAGCAGCAGCAACAGCAGCAGCAGCAGCAGCAACAGCGGCAGCAGCGGCAGCAGCGGCAGCGGCAGCAGCGGCAGCAGCTCACTCTCACCTTACCCTAATCACCACCACCTCACTAAATACATACTAGGATTTCTCCATTTTCTAAAAACCTGCAGAGATCTCTTCCTCACTTCCATTCAAATAAACCTAATATGTGGTTTGTAGGGGTTTGTGAGCAAAAGTCTATTAGTCTTGCGTATAAGAGTCCTGGGGCATCAACATAGATATATCACGCTTTGAAGTGCGGAGAGATTATGATTTTAAAGATGATGCAAAAAAAAAGAAGAAAAAAGGCATCTTTGTGCTAAACATCATAGTTTACGTGGGTGATGTCATTTTTGCTTTGTTTTGTACTTGGCGTCAGACAATTTGGGGTCTTTTGCACACTGTGTGTGTATGTGTGTGTGTTTCAGGGGGCCAACTGAGAGTCCAGAGTGCTGAGGTCATCTATATAAACATAACAACACAACAGAGGAGTCAGTGAATGAGTGCATGCAGAAACCCAGACTCTTGTATGTATGCTGTCATGCTGCTTGTGACTGGAAGACTATATGGGTGATGGTTAATTAGAGCGAAGAGTCACTCACCATTCACTGGCTGATGTTGAAACCACATGCAAGGTTTCTGGTGAACGAGCACCTATTTGCAGATGCGCTTAAAGTATTTTGGCCAACCCTGACCAGAAAGTACTGCAGATCGCTTCCAAAATTACATGGTAATAACAAACTAATTGTGGGTCTGAATTTAACAAGATGACATTGATGCTGTTTTCTAATCTGGCCAATTAGTGTTCACAGAAAGGAGCTATGTTCATAAACACAGTGAGAGTTTTGACCTTTTGGCTGACAAGTAACATTAATTTTGATTTCTTCTCTCAAAAAGAAAAAAAAAGTTTTTCTCTGAACGAAGAGGGAAAAGAAATTACAGCTCACTGCCTGGTTAAGTTGCTTCAGCGTTTAGCCAGAACTGAACCACACTGGAAGAATGAATGGTCTACAGTTACAAATAAAAGCACAATAACTGTTTTTAGATGAATTATGCCGATGACCATATCCAATGAGTTTTGCCAGGACCGACATAATCGACCTCAACTTACCACGCCTCCCCAGAAAATCTATCTTTTTCCAGTCACTACATAAAAAAAAAGCAACAACTTCTGAACAGGAAGTGCTTTTAATTTTCATATTTTCAGGGAAATGTTTAATGTTGCAGCAAGCTTAGCAGTGTTGGAGGTAAGTTACGGCCACAGTGGACTCTGGCCTGTTCCTGGTTCAGAAGTCAGACGTTTCTGTGAAATGTGACTCCAAATTATTTTCAGAAAACCTGCCTACTCATGCATTTTTTTTGGTTCCTAACCTCAAACCCACACAAATATCACACTGTCATTTAATACAGCGTTCATTTGGAGACTCATTTATTTGGTCATTATTATGAAGCTGCAGCTAGCATGAACAGGCTGTTATGGGCCATTAGCAGCCCATAATCCACCAACTGGACCATTTTTCTCACAGTAAAATATGAAACGCAAACATTTTATGTGTGGAGATAAAAAAAAAAAGGTTCAAAATATTCTCATTGATGCTTCTCTTGTTACAGTGTAATACAGATGGAACAGAAATCTCAATTTACTACAGTTTTAAAAATAAGTAATGTATATACAAATATAATGATCCAATTTTTAAGACTTTAGCTGTATAATTAGAGCCATGAGGACCATGATTAATGAATGATGCAGGCCGATCACTGCAGCAAGTGAACATTATAGTGACTTCTGTCTTATAACTATTATTAATGTCAATACTTGAGCATCCAGCATGGTAGAAAGTTTGATCTTTGAATTATTGCACTACATGCCAGTTTATGTTGTACTGTTGTCATGCTTGAAAAGGGTTCACAAACATTTGAGTATTCTTTTAAAGCTTCCTACTTGGCTCAAGTCCTTCTGAAGTATTAATGGGGACAGAAATTGATGGTGATGACAAGGAGATCTCAGGGGAGTGATCAAATATTGATGAAATCCTTAGTCACAGACAGGAGCTGCTTATGTACATCGTGCATCTATTCAAAGGGTTTCATCACAGCTGGTCATGAGGTAGTGATCAGGAACAAGGTTTCAGGAGAATACAGACTCAAAACTGCTGGTTTTCCTTCATAGCGCTTCTCAGTTCGGATTCAGAGAGATCCAGAGAAAGTGTCAGATTAGCCAGTGGTTGTTCCCACATTGCAAGGAGCACAGAATAACACTCTAGGAAAACATGGATCTTTCAGAAACTAAGGCAGTGACACATCTACTGATTATCCAATAATTAAATTGTCTGTAGTTAGGACCAGGGCTTTGCAAAGGGCACTAAATGTATTTTCCTTCCCTTAAATTACTGATTTGAGGATATGTTTATGGTTGCTTCACATCTGGAAGACCAATTTCCACCAAAGCATTTGAAATGTTGCTCCAGTATTTCCACACAATATTCTCTCCTCATGACACCATCTATTTTGGGAAGTATGCCAGTCTCTCCTGCAGCAAAACAAGCCTACAACATGATGCTGCCACTTCACAGATGGGCTGGTGTTCTCAGACTCACAAGCTCCCTGCTTTTTTTTCCTCCAAATGCACCATTGGCTTCTTCCTGTCCGAGTGGCCTTTCAGTCCGTGTGCACGACTCACTCTTTGCTTTCGTTTTGTGTTTAGTGATGTAAAGCACTTTGAAATGCCTTGGTGCTGAAATGTGCTATACAGATCAAATTTGATTGAGTGATTTGTTTTAGGGATAAAATGCCCATCTTCAATCAAAACAGAAGCGGTAAAAATATTTCTTATTTTGCAGTTTTAAATAAAAGCAATTTATTCACGTTATAAAAGTTTGTTTTGCATGCGAGTCAGTGTCTAGATACAGTGGTACTTTTTTGCAAGGTTACCACGAGAATCTCATACTGTCCCCTGCCTAATGAACAGCCTGAACCGTCTTCAAATTATATAATATAATTATTTTCCTTGCAGCTCCACTGACAAAGACCCAACAAACTCTCCGTAAGGACGAAACACGCGCGTTTTCTTTTCCTCAAACTGTGAGAACTTTCCACTCTGTTCCTCTTTAGATGTTATGTGGAGGCTGGTATGGCTGCCATCTTTCAACATGGCCAAAATAGTTTCTCCATCTGCAGCTCCAACTTACACCCCCCCCCCCCGCCTCCATACATCCACAGAAACACGCACACACACACACACACACACCACACACACACACACACACACACACACACACACACACACACACACACACACACACACACACACACACACACACACACTTCTCGGTTTGCGTGTGTGTGCGTGTGTGGTATTCTGTGGTTCCTATCCGGTGCCAAATTTAGTCGTGAGCAGTGAACTCTGGTGCAACCGTTGCTTCTGAGTCGTATTAGCACAAAGCCAAACATTAGCACTTATTTCAATGTTACACGTGACGGTAAGTATCCAAATGTGTTACTGAGAGACCACCTCAACAGGGGGAGTAACAGAAGACTTCATGCATCTGGCCAAACCAAAAACTGAAAGGCTGATTTTTCTGCCAATGTCTGCATTACTTAATTCTCCTCCTATAAAATATGATGTAGAAAAACCAAAACAGACACAAATATCAGGACAAATGGAGCAGGATTATGAGACAGAAGGCTGGCGAGGGAGTAAAGAACATTACAACTGGTGCAACAAGAACAGACTTTGTTGAACGTGAGGAATACGTTTAGGAGACCCTGACGTCATCCTGAAAGGTTTCCAGCTTGCATCACTTTGAGTTTTCGGCTCAGGATCCGTCCCGAGTGCAAGGCAGCGGCACAGTTTTGCAGACAAATATGACTCCGTCTTTCACAACAGATTAAGATCTGGGCAAATATCCAGATCTTAATCTGGATATTCCAGATTAAGATCTGGAATATTTTACCTATTTTTGTAGGTGGAACTTACAAAACAGACAAAAGTCGCAAGTTAGTTCTGTAGCCAGGATTTCAGTAAAGTATCAAATTAAACAGTCTCACATTCAGTGGCCAGCACTGCACATTCATACAGAAATCTCCTGAGTCTGCGTCATTCACTTTTTTTAGGTCAACATTTGAACTTTTGCACAAATAAGCAAGCAAGAAACAAAAGGAAAAGATTTTTTTGGGTTATTTTGCAAGACAGATTATATAATAGAAATAGTGACAGAAGCACAGAAGCTGAAACAACCGCGTGAACTCTGAGGTGAGACACCGAAAGAGCCTGGATGCAATGTCCAACGACCCCGGAGTCCCTTCGGTTTTCACAGATAGACGGTAAAACAAACAGACTGGAGGTCAACGAAAGAGAGCAAAATGAGCAGAATGACGTGAAAAGTGAGAGTTTCAAAGACTCACCGCCAGGGCCTGCAGCCTCTCTTTGTGGAGCTGAGCCTCCTCACACGACATCCTGAGGGGGAAGCAGGGGAGAGGGAGGTGAAAGAAGAACAAGAGGTGAGATTCTCAAAGAGTCCCTCAACTCGGAGATCAGAGGCACCGAAGGGAGGGAAGTGGAGGAGTGAGGAAGGAGAGGTAGAGCAGGAGGAGCAGGAGGAGGAGTATCCAGATGATTTCCTTCCTCAGTTATAATCCAAGCAGAATGAAAGACCTCTCACTCGGTGGCCATGTGCCTCACACTCAGCCCACTGCTCACATTCTCTCTCTGTCTTTCTGTCTGTCACCCACTCTTTCTTCAGCTCCGTTCGTCTCTCCTCCCATTTGTCCCCCTCTCCCCTCTCCCTCCCCCCCTTCTTTAGGCATGAGCCATGTGTGATTAAACAGCTGGGAGGAGCAGCTGAGAAAGGGATGGAGCAAGGGAGAGAGAGAGAGAGACAGAAAGAGAACGATGGGGTTAAAGAAACCCAGGGAATTGGGGAGAGGATGAAGAAAATTGCAGATGTAAGGAAAACTGTGGGAGACAAGCGATTTTTCATATTAGGAAGGTGAAGGAAGGTGCTTGAGATGCTGAATAAAAAATGAAGAGGTAAGAAAAAGAGCTGGTGTAGAGACTCCTATAGCTCTCACTGTGTGCAAAGTTTTTTATTTTCATTTTATGGAAGGGAAGCTACTTCCATTTGGTTTTTAAAACCATCTATTTTTATTGTGATGAACAAAACGAGGACAACGGTGTGTTAATAAAGACCCATGATGAACATGGTGACCACAAAATACCTGCCACGCTGTTGTTGGGATGTTTAGATGATTTGTGGTTTTGTACATTGTGCAAAATACTGGAGCTCTTTCTTAAATCTCATATGTGAACTCTCTGAAATCTGTTTCTGACATAAGTATGAATAACATGCAAGCCATCGATCCCTGGCCCGGGTAAGTACGTTTTCAAAAACTTATTAGTTGCAGGAGACAAATCTGAAATTTAAAATATGCAAAAACTAAAATGTAAAATGAATTTAAAAGTTCAAATCATTTGGAGTCAAATCTAAAACAATAGCAGGTCCAATCCAATAACACCAAGACTTGCTGAAGTCGTTTAATCGAACAAACTCGAAATAAGAAAAATAGATAAATGACAACTGAAAAAAATTGTTAAAGTTCAACTAAAAGCCATAATGAGGTACACCTCAACCGCTATAGCAGCAGTCTACTGTACATTTATCAACTGAAATAATAAAATAAAATACATTATGATAAAAAACATAATGTAGAAAAGTAGAGACGTGATATTTGGCTGTGTAAGACAATGGGCTCAGAAAAGCTTTAAACCATTTCTCAGACCAACAAAATTTTAGAAATACACAAACAAAAACTTGTAGAAGGAAAAAAGATTGTGAAAATGGGCCACAGTAACCTGTCTTCCATTTTTTTATTCCTCTACATTTTAACTTGTTGACCTGAGTTTCACCCATCCCTCTTCTCTTTCCAAACCCTTACTTCATGCCATCTTTATCTTATTTCACAATCCTGTTCTCATTCCCTCACATGCACCTGTCTTCTTCCAATCAGTCGCCAACTTTCTGTTCCTCTTCCCTCATTTTTACCTCCACGTCTCCTTCCACAGACAGGCATCCTTATAAGGAGAAACAGCAGCTGTAGACATTGCTTACCCATTTGGGAATACAGAAGCATGTAACACACACACACTTTGGAGCAGAAACACTTTAAAATATAGCAGCCACGGACTGACTCCGAGGGAGAGAAATCAGCAAAAAAAAAAAAAAGGATGACGATGGAACAATAAAATGCAGTTAAGCAAAAGGACGAATCACATTCATACATAAACTATGATTTTTACATTTACACATGAAATAGGAAATATTAAATATTCCTTGTAATTCAAGATAGGAAAAAAGGTAACTAAGTCTGAGGTAAGACCCAAAGTGGTCATTTAAACCAATGCCAGATATTCTGATTGTCTAACAGATAGTCGACTTAATTAGAAAAGCATTTTTGGAACATTTTTTTTTTATTGTTTTAATGTTTGTAAAAGCACTGAGTTCCATTTTGATGAAAAGTGTTACATAAATAAATAAAGATGGATGGATGGATGGATGGATGGATGGATGGATGGATGGATGGATGGATGAATGGATGGATGGATGGATGGAACCTAGCAAATAATAAATAAATAACTGGGTTGAACCAAGTTTTAGAAGAAAGACATTTGCTTAACAGTGGTCAAACGAAAGTATGAAAGTGTTATTCAGTTTTTTTCTTGTTGTTTGGAACTACATCTTGAACAGATTCAGAAAACAAAAAAAGATTATGCATGGTATAAAATATGTAAACTATCAGGCATATGCTAAAGAATTGGACCGAGTGGATAAACTTTACACTACAGTTGTCGTAAAAGCACAGAATCTCCAAGAATCTCTTTACTTTTTCTTGCAATTAAAAATTCTTGTCACATTGCATTATTAAACTTTTCTTTTTCTTTTTTTTCTGAGGCGTTGTTCTCCTTAACTTGCGCCAATCCAATAAATCTTCATCCACTGAAATGTGGTCACCTTTCCTCCCGCTTCATTCTGGGGTGAGCTACGCCGGCGGGTCGTCACTGGAGACAACGGCATCATTGTTCTTGAGCGTCGCCACAACGAGGCGATGACCTCACTGCGCAGCCAGCCCAACACGCCCCTTCTCTCCCCCTGCCCACCTCAACCAATCCCAGCCCAGAGGTAATGACCTCCAGATGTGGAACTAGAGGCAGAAAACGCACACATTAACTCTCACACACAAACAGAAAAGTGTAACAATATGCAAAAGCGCGAGTAGGAGGCAGAGGCAAAGAGCCAACGCGGACAAAGAAAGCAAGTCAGAAAAATTGTGTATTTGCATGTTGCATTCTGTGTGATTCTCATCAGTTCAGTACTCCTACATTTCAGTTTTACTGATAAATGTACCCCAAACACATGGACAGAACTACCACTCTTTACTAGAGATTTGGTTTTTTTATTTCAACATAACCGTCTACTGTACGGTACAGTATGTGTATAAAAATAACTCCTTTCAAGCAGACCTAAATCTGTTCACACTACGCTGCAAGTGCCACTTAATATTCTTTATGAGAATGAAAATAAAGCCCCCATGTGTCCGTTATTAAACTTTGAAGGCCTGTCGTAAAGGTTCGGAGGAGGTTAGGTTCGTTTAGGGTAGGGAAAGTAGCAGTTTAGAGTTAGAGAGCAAAAAAAGAGAGAAAAGAGGAGGAGGAGAATTAAAACAAGTCCAGCAGACATATTTCTAAGGCAAAAGACTGCCAGACCTTGATCTCATTCATACTTTATACATTACTGATGGAAGTTGAGCTATGTCTGGATGTCTTTAAGTACTTCACAATAAAACCTTCTTTTTTTTTGGTTTTTTCTTCATTTGGAACATTTTTCTTTACATTTTTCATTTTCTGGTGCACAGCTTCGCATTAAGGTTTGAGAATCAACAAACAAGAGAAAAAAAAATAATGTTTTCCTTTTTCAAGTCAGTTATTTTTGTGTCCTGAGATCTCCTGATATTCAAACTCTACAGAGCGGCTGAGGCAACAAATTTCAGTAGGGCAGCCAGGCCGCTCACTCAGGAACGGGCCAACAGCTGATCGGCGCCAAAGCCAGTTTGTGGCACAACAAAATATTTTCTTGAACAAAATAAACACATCTCTATCTTTATATGCTGTCTAAGCATATACCACTGCTGCCACCAACTGTTTTGGAGGGGAACTACTTGTTCCGGCGGCGTACTCTACTGGTGAGTTACCTCCTCTTGGCCCTGGTCAAACCTAAACTGAAATATACATCCCTAAAAGAGATGCAGAAAAAAGCAGTTTGGAAACAGAAATAAAAACACTTTCAAGTCTTTTTTTTTTTTTTGGATTTGGATCGCTTTAGAATTTGATACTCATTAATCCACAGCAAAGACTGGTTGTACCAAAAAACTAATTGCAGAGTCTTAGCCATGCAGATTTGTGTAACATTTACATACATGGTTCTCAAACATGGTGATATTCTGAAGACCACCATGTCCATTAAACTACAGCATACATCTTTTTACAAGAGATTCTACATAAGTGCCTGAATTTCAGAGAACACGTATGTGAAAAACATCCACACATCCAGAAAACATTCTTGAAAGGAGATGAGTTGCATACAGATAAGCGGCCGGCGTCCCCAGCCATCACACTTGTCACAACCTCAGCACTTTCTTTAGCATCAAAATGTCTTTTTGTGTCTTTTTCATATGCATATGTTTTCATGACCCTGCATATTTACTTTTAGGATTTGGGGATTGGCTTAGTCCTTCCCTTTTACTGCATCAGTGTTTCAGTTAATAAATGTGTTGCTTTGTATGCAACTGTCCAATGAAAGGAAAACAATAAAATGCAAGAAGCTGCTAATGTTTCCCTTTTCTTCTGCCTATCTTCAGCAGGGATCCGGTGAGATCCGATATGCATTATGTATCCCATTAGAACCCCTTCGATACTTACTTGTTTAATAAATAGCATCAGCGAATGAGTCTTCTGTGGCCTCTGCAGTCCACTTTACCACAAACGTGATCTCATCTTTCTGCTAAATAAATAGGGACTACGCCGTGTTTGTGGGACTTAAACAAAGCATCTCAGAAGAAAAGAGACAAAGTGAAGGAACAATAGGATGGGTCCCACTTGAGTCCCTTTTTCACAATTAAGACATTAACTATTGATGCACCAGAATAGCCTGCCGGTTTCACGCCTCAGTGCACTTTTCTTGCCTGCCTCATGGGTGTGGTTCTCAAAGAGTGTGCAAAGAAAAGTCAATGATTTGTCAGTGAAAGAGCTCACTGACACCTGGTCGAAACCTGGTTGTGAGTGAGCAGAAAAATATGTCAAGGTTTGTCATTCAAGTTCAATAACTCCTCAGCATCTGCTGACTATAAGAAGCTTTGCAAACGGTTGAAGTTAAGTTGCAGACTATTAAATCAGCATTCATTTGTTTTAAAAAAATATCTGGGATATCCTGGTCTGGGAATGTTTAGCTTGATCAACCTGGCCAAAGACTGAAACTCAAAAAGCTTTTTCCTGACACTAAATGATGATTCCAAGAGTAACTAATTGTCTTACAGCAACAATATTTTCATGCAGATGCGTCAGTGGGTGAAGAAGATCAAAGTTGGTTAATTTCCATAGCAGTTAGGTGTTTTAAAAATGACAACAGAGGAGCCGTGGAGATGTAAGAAATTGGAGTGATCTGGACCCCACAAGTTTTTCACTCTGTGCGCGATCTGGCAGATGTCAGACTAATCCAGCAGGCATTTTTACGAAGATATTTGCTTTGTGTGGTTTCCCTGCTGTCTGACTGTGACGTGTTGGGCTCCTCCTTAGCATTGCGCTAAGGCCTCAGGAGGGTTAAAAGGAAACAGTGAAAAAAAAACAAACAAGAAAATCAGAAACTAAATTCTGACGGCTGCCTTTCCAGTTTGTGGGCTTTATGCTGCATTACCTATGCTTAGCAAAGTTACCAGAGAGCAATATGCAGATATGTGATGTGATTCTTAGCCACAAAATCCAAAGGTTTTATAAACCCTTTACATGAGCTACACTATTCTTTTTTTTGTTTTGTTTTTTCAGTGCTGTTTTAAAAAGGTAGACATCTTCTTAGAAACGGATTTCATTTTGACCGGTCCTTATATTGACCGGCTGTCAAAACTGAGCTAATCTCTGTTTCTGCAGCCTGAAGCCATTCAGTTCAGAGCGTTATCTACTGAAGTGAAGCTATTGATGACTCATAAGCTCTCTTCAGAATCCCACTTTAAAAAAGCTGAACTATTCACTCACTTCCAGGCATCTGGGGAGTCAACAGTATACATATGTCATGAATTTCCATACTGTATAAAAAAGGAAATATTAAAACGATATTTGTGACTGAGGGCAGACGTCCATGTCTAAAAACAGCTCAACGCTGGCATAAGAACACAGAACATTACAGGCTTTAAGCTTTGAATGTTAAACTCCCACCGTCTTTGTCTTACTACTGCATTGCTGTCATTACTTAACTTCTATTCAATTCACAAGCCGGCTGTGGGCAGCTCAGGCAGTATGAGTGGGAAACATATTGACAACTGGAGGAGTCAGCTTTTTTAATCTGAAGAATGAACGGGCGATGGAGAGTTTCCCTTAGCTTGTTGCTCTGGATTTACTTGTGAAAAATCATCAAAATTATACTACTAACTTTATTTATAAAGGCGATCAAATAAACCAAACAATGCAGTTCAAAAGCAGATAACATACCAAGAAAAGTAGTAAAAACATGTTATACCACATGTTTGAAGTAACATACACAATCAAATAATAAAGAATGCAAAACAGGGGCATAAATGCATCCCCCATAAAAAAATAAAATGTGATAAAAAAAAAAAAAAGAAGATATACTTCAGTTATTCAGGTTAACTAACTGGCTAATTTCTCATTAAGATTAAAAGCTTTGTTTATTATATATATATATATATATATATATATATATATAAATCCCACATGGAAGGAGACTGGATTGGTGGACTGCAGCATGGCGGATTGTTCTTGCCTGCAGCTTCCCCATTGAAAGTGCTAAAGCGCACCTGCATATTATATATATATATATATATATATATATATATATATATATAGCAGCTTGTATAGATTTCCATTGGGAAGCAAAAGTGAATGAAGGGTTGATGTTGCAAAAGAATAATCAGGTCCCACTCTAGAGAGAGAAAGTGATGCAAAAGCAAACAATAGCTCCAGAGTGGCCTCAGTGTTGGTGAGCAGCGAGGTGAGATGTTTCCAGGGGGAGCTGTGAGGGCGACTGAGGGAAAAAAAGAAAGAAGAGGGATGCAGTAAGAAGAGGGAGGAGTGTACAGGGTGTACCGCGTGTCCCCGCTCCAGTCATGACTGAGCTGCAGCCTCACCATGACGGAGCTCCCGTTCCCATGACAACTCAGCCTGTCAGATGGAGGGATGCGGGCAGGGAGAGGAGTGATGGCGGGGAGCAGAGAGAGATGGAAAGATAAAGAAGAAGATCTACTCACGGGGCTTTGGCAGAGCCGTTCCTTTGCAAAGGTGCGTCTGACATGTCTGCAGCAACCCGCCTCCTTCTGCTGTCCTCCCTTTCTCCTTGTCCTCTTCTTGTACTTCTGTCCCCTGGTGTCCTTTTGACAGAGTTGTGTCCTCCTCTTCCTTCTCTTCCTCCTCCCTTTCCACCTTCTTACCTCCTCCTCCTCCTTTCCTCCTGCCTTTTCGGTGTGTGGTGGTTATGGATGTAACAGAGCAGCAGCTGCTGCTGTGTCTGCATCAACCCGCTCCACTAGGAGGAAGAAATGGGTGGAAGCATGTTACTGTGTGAGCCCATGTGTGTCTTAGAGAGAGAGAGACAGAGAGAGAGAGAGAGAGTGTAAGAGAAAGGGAAGAGAAGAGAAGAGAAGAACAAGAGAGAGAAGAAGAGGAAACAAAATATGAATATATAAACTGGGATGAGGTTTTGCAAAAAAAAAGGAAAAAAGAGATAACAATGGAAATGCTGGAGAGCAGAGAAGGAGGGAAAAAACTGATGACGAGAGAGAGTGGACAGAAAGAGAAAATGGCCAAAATGCAGCAGAGAATCAGAAGGAAAGAGAGGCTTTAGGGAGTTGCTCTGTAATGAAAGGAGTGGCCAACCTGCTTACTGGAGAACAACCTTTCCCCTCTGAGGTGGAGGGAGTATCTTTTATAGTGGAAGAGAAGAGAAATCACCTTTTAATAAAAATTGAAAAAGATTAACTTCACAATGAAATCTCCAGATCTAAAAGTGGTCCAAAAATAACTACACAGATAGAACTGAGCTTATGTAAGATTTACTCTTTTTCCTTATTGTTAAACATAAACTTTTTCATAATTTAAGATTACCAAAATTATTTCTGTTGTCTAAATACCAGAATATCAAGAAGGATGTTTTTAGAGCTTATGAATGACTGCTTTCTTCAAAATAAGCTAACAAACCATAGTTACTATGCCTTTAAGCAATTTGGAGAACCCCAAATGGTGGCATGGTTTTTTTCGCAAGCATCTGATTGGTTAATTCACAGCATCAGAATTAATTTCAAGTGTGTATAAATGTGTTTTAATGCATCAGCCTGTAAATACTTTTTAAAGTGCAAAATCATGGAAAAATCTGATCAGCTAAGGTACTGTGAAGAAAAGTGACAACCTCATCAAGTCTGGTTCATGATTGGTCACAATTTCCAGAAACCTGATGGTATTTTATGTGCAATTTTGTTTCATACGTTTCAGGAAAGAGACAGGTGCTGTGTCAGTATTTTTTTATGTGTGTGTGTGTGTGTGTGTGTGTGTGTGTGTGTGTGTGGGCGTGTGTGTGTATGTGTGTGTGTGTGTGTGCGCGCGTGTGTGTGTGTGTGTGTGAAATCTGTCAAACCCAGAAGCAAAGCAAAAGACGTTGGGAAGACGCCAGCTGAAGCAGATAAAAGAGCGTCATTATCCTGTAAGTGTCTCCAGAAGGGAAAAAAAAAAACTGCAAAAGCTTCAAAAACCCAGATTATAGTTTGGAAATATCTGGGCCAGAGACGATGAACTGAAGGTGATCAGTACATAAAAGTCATTAAGAAGCAAAAACAAGTCCCACAACTAGGGGATCCAGTTCCCGTTTTTGAAGGTTTAGCTCTTTTGATAACTTTGTTATCAGAGAATATCAAGCAGGCTTGACCCCTTTGGCCTCTTACTAAGGTCACAACCTCATCCCACCAGTACGACGCTGGTCTAAGTACCCAAATTTATGGTAACCTCTGTCACCATGGCAGCTGTTTCGTAGGATCCCTGTCACTCATCTGGCTGCAATAAGGATCTCAGCAAGAAGCTATAAAAGATCTCTTTATTATGAATACTGGGCAAATATGCAAGGGTCCCTCTAGAACAGAGCTCTTAAATGGGGCAAAAGTGCTCACATCTCCAAATTGCACATAGGGGTCACGGCTGGCTGTCCCTCCACCCAGAACTTGGGTCTGGAAAAGAGCAGCTACAATCTCAGCAGACCCCACACATCCTGGATACAATCAGTTTAGACTCTGGCCTTAAAGTTAGCTCTACAGATGCTATTTGAAGCCACCGCAGAAAAAGTATATATTTATAAATGTGTTTACTGAGAGCTTAACCAAAGTCAAATTGTTTTTGTACACAGACTTGGCAAATAAAGCTGATTTTGATTCAAATAACTTCCTCCACAGTTAAGGTGGAGGTGCAGAAACCTCCCAAATGAGGAGTGAAATGTCAAATATCATTCCCATTACAGTACTGTCATTGGGTGGACAGATATGCAGCAGCGATAAGCTGGGTAAAGTACCAAGAACACAAAGTTGAGAGTAGAGAGTAGTAGAGATTTTTTTTTCTTCTAAATTTGCAGCAAACTGATGTTATTTGGATACTCTAAGAGAAGACTGCATACTCTCTAAATCTGATGTGCATGAGGCTAATCACTGCTAGTTTCCACCATTCCTATTTAAGAAGGACCACAAAAAACAAGAACTTTAAATAAAAATCTTGGATGTATCCAAATATAATTATGGTTTGAGCAGTTAGCAGTGACTTTCATGGGGGCTCAGAGAAAATGTGGATAAAATCATGGTTATATTATCTCTTGTCATTATTTCTAACCTCGGAATGTTGTTTTGATGGGAGTCCAAGCTTTCTGTAAACAAACAAGATTTGTTATAATGTCTTTTAAAATGAGGTTATAGTAAAAACAAAAGCCTGCAGCTCATGAAGCTAAAGGCTTCAGGCATGTTATCTATTTTCTTTAATAAATTCCAGCAAGACTCCAGTCGCTACTGAAAGTGAGACCTGCTGAAAGCTGTTTAGTCTTTGGGATCTGGCTCCAGATAGTTGTCCAAACAAGAAGCTCAGCAGTGTTTTTATGGGGTCTGTAACCTGCTGCCGGAGTGCTTAGCTGCACTGATTGAAGGGTAGAGGGAAAGGCGACGACCATCTGTAAGTTTTCATTTTTCCTTTTTATTATGACTTCCAGAACCTACTTTTTTTTCTTTTTTTTAAAACACACACACACACACATCATCTATCAGTTTAGCTTCTTGTCTTCATTGATGCTTTCTGCAACAGTTGCTCTTTCCCGTTGTCTCATCTCGAGTCACATGGCAGAGGCCACTTCTCATAAAAGTCCCAAGATGTTTCACATTCCTCACTGTCTCACATTTATGTTTACACTTTTAACAAGCTCTCCTCAACATGTCTCCCCCCTGCGTGTGGCCTCTTGTCTATCTCCGTTTCCTTTCTTGACAGTCCGAGTTGAGCTGGTTATCATGTTGCCTGGTATGCCGGTTATTCAGAGGCTGCTCCACAAGTTTTGGTAGTGACCTTAAATGGGCATCACACAGGCACCCCTTCACATATTCCGTCACACACACACGCACACACACACTCGTTCTGACTCTGCAGGTTGAGTGTTACAAGACCGCCAGAAGCCGATTAGTCATTTGAAGTGCATTACAAACCCTTTGTGAGCTGTAATTTAATATAACGTTATTGTAAGAAATCCACACACAAACCCGCCAGCATGTGGGAGAGTTGGGCAATTTTTTCTTTGAGATCAAAAAGGAAATTAGTATTGTTACTGACTCATTTAATTATGTTTTCCTTATAATAATAATAAACTCCAGTTATGCTACATATTGTTTTAATCCATGACTGACTTTGTGTAGTTGGTTCAACTTTAAACAGCAATTTGAGTTTCCCCACATGACTGTATTTTAAGATTTGTTCAGAGAGGGGGAAAAATCCCTCACTGAAATGTTTTTAACAGAATCAAACGATACCCATAAAATAAATGTGAAGCTATTTTCACATCTCTACAGTTCTTTTTAAGTTCAGTGTCAAGGAACATTTAATTCACTACCTCCTGTTTCTTTGGGGTTTAAATATAACCTCATGTGGAAACTCTTAGAAATCCAAAAGCTGCTGCAGCTTTAACTGGAGTCATGTCCTTTGCTTAGATGAGTGCAAAATATTTACTCTGACCAGCTTGAAGAGCTTCGTCTGCAGGATCCACAAATTACCACTAAACATCTCTCATTGGTATCAGGTCTACCTTAGTCCAGCAATGTATTAAAACCTCCGAATTTTTAAGTTGGAGTATCCTGTAATAAATATAAAATCTTCAAAGCAAAGTTTGTGAACTTTGGTATTTAAATCTTAAAATTGTGAGAGAAAAAAAAGAAGTGTGAATAAAATATTTCAATTAAGTTTGATTTGGGGTATCAATAACTCGCATTCTTCTATTTCCTGGGAGTTTTTTTCCGCTTTTTTGTTTGGCTCCCAATTACAATCAATCATTAGCTGCAGAGAGGTTCAGAAATTGCTTGAGCAAAGAATAAAACTTTGGAAATGCAAGACGTGCCTAAGATTGATCATTTATTTGAACTAGTAAGGAGATCTCTCTGGATGCCACCAGCTTATTTGAGATGCCTCAGGAATCTGCACCAAAGGTAGAAATGTTAAAACAAATTTGATTAGAAGCATATTTAGAAAATCTCAAGAATATTTGCGCTTTAAGCCAAGTTCACCGTCTTTGTTTGTTCAAGATATGTTATGGGTTCTGCTTTTTCTCTGCACTAACACTTCCCTGACAGTAGAGAAGCTTACTCAGAGCTCACATAAAGAGACATGACAACTATCTGGCAGAAAGACGGGTGACAAACCTGGCAGAGAAACCTCTCTGACAGAAATGATGAATGAGGTGTCAAATATACCAGCTGAATGAACTGATATCCCCTTTCTGGACACTTACTATTAGAAGCAGTGCAGTAAAGTTAGAATAATCCTGCTTTAGAAGGTGATGACAGTGTAGCACAGAGTGGATGGTTGCAAATGGGACGCGTAAATTCAACCGACTCCTGCCATCTTGTGGGCATAAAACGCCATCACTAAGAGATCCAACACTGCGGCGTCAACATGGAGATGCTGTTGCGTCATGTAGTTATTAATATGAGCGGTGAAATGATCAGCAGCACGTATGTAGCGTCTAGGTGCTGAGCCATGACACCTTTGGGATGTAAATTACGTTGAACTGAAATGCTTACTGGAGCACTGTGACTGGAGAGCCACAGGAGGCCGTGTACGAAGGTGTGGGGATGTTTTAGCATTAAATGTACTGTCAATTTATTTTCAAAATCTAAGCAAGGTTGAAAAATGCGCTACATTAATATTTGTCTTGTCAATTTGTCTAATCTGTCTGTTCTACATATGTTGTTGCTGTGTTAAATATATATATATATAAATAAAAAAATTTATTACCTACATCTTGTTGCAATATAGTCATAAATCCTTGTTTAATTGCAGACAAAATTACTTAAACTTTCAATGACAGCAGAAATCCAGTAGAGGTCGCTGCTTTTCAAAATTTAAAACTAAATCAATTAGCAAGTGAACTTTTATGCTTTCAAGAAGAAAAAAAATATCTAAGAAAAATAAATATATCCTTTAACAATATCGGGTATTCACATGTTACTTTATACAGTAAATTATATTTTATGGCAGATAAAGGCAAACATAACAGTAAACTACAGTACAGAGGTTTATAAAAATGGATCACTTCAAAAACATTTTTATTTCATTAGTAATGCTGAATATTTAATTGTGCAAATGTTGAACATATATATATATATATATATATATATATATATATATATATATATATATATATATACTGTTTCAGTTTAATACCAGTGTTTGACGTCAACAGGAAGAAAACAGCACAACAATAAAATTTTCATGAGGCCAACAAAATGATAAAAAGAAATACAACTGTATGACCCACTTCAGCTGTGGAAATAAATTTGTTTACCACAGTGATGATGAACAATTCATGAACATCCTGGTCGGGAACCGAGTAACATTGAAGGAGGCTGACATCCTACCTGGGAATATAAGTGATTAAGAGAAATAAAATATTCAACAAAAGAGCTTGGTTTCTCTTTCAGTGCAGGTGCACAAACAAGTCAGAGTTATTTCCATCATAGTACTCACAATGACATCAATATGAGATGAAGCTTAGAGATATCTCAGAGTTTAAAGTTTGTTATGATAATTTATAACATGTAAATATATCAGCTCAGTTTATATGTATGGAGTTGCTTAATATTTCTGGAAAGCGCAAATACTATTTATATACAGTTATTCTATGAGAAATGTGCAGATTATTTACCGTTTACAAAGGGTCATCATTTAAATGTATTTAAATCAATGTTTTTCCCCAGAACAAAAGCGTAAAAAAAATCAGTTAAAATTTCAAAGCAAGAATTTGATTATGAATTCTACATAAAAGTGTAAATATTTGCATGTGCTCCGACCAATATTTGTTTGATGTTTGTTACCTGTCCCTTTGCAAGTTAAAACACAAAGTCCTTAATTTGCCTCTTTTCTGTAAGAAATCAGTGAAGTAGAGCAGGCGTCTCAAACTCCAATCCTTGAAGGTTGAGGAACAGCTCTAATATTTGCTTCTGTAACAGCTATGTCAAATAATTAGGTTATTATAAACATTAAACCAATGAGGAAATTCAACTAAAAGTTGCAGGACGCTGGCTGAAGAGAACTGGAGTTTGAGTTTACCTCTGAAGTCTAGCCTCCATTCAGATGTTGGAGATCAAACGACATTTAAATGGGAAAAAGCAAATATCACATGACTTTATGCCCCATCGGGGGGTCGGGGGGTGGTGGGGGATTTATCAAAAGAGGAAAAAATGCAGTAAAAATGCACAGGCCTACAATAAAAATGGCCTGCTGTGCTGTCCTCAGACACTCAGCAGTCATTCAGCGCTCACCTCGAAGGAAAGTGCTGTTAAATGACCTGAGGCCGACTTGGGCTGACTATATTTTTCACCTATAAGCAGAATAATTAAGGTCAAAGTTCTCAAAAAATGTCAGCTTCACTCCACTGATGTCAGACAGGAAGACAGATGACAAAGAAACAGCAGCCGCCTCATAATCACTCATAATCAAGATGTTTTGTTTTTTGTTTGCCCCCCCAAAAAAATATGTTCAACAAGGCTGGGAAAGCCCTTCAAGCTCTAGGAAATCCAGTAGCTCGGAGGAGGAGAAAGAAAATTGAGTGGAGACCTCTCCGCTCAGATGGTGAGGAGGAGGCATTTAAGTGCAGACAGTACAGCGACATTGTGTGTATACAGTAAACGCACAAAACAAATGTTGGTTTTGTGGGTTTAATGTATTCATAACAGCATGCTTTTACAGGTTAGTGTAGTAGATATGTGTGTGTGTGTGTGTGTGTGTGTGTGTGTGTGTGTGTGTGTGTGCGTGTGTGTGTGTGTGTGTGTGTGTGTAAAACTGTGGCACTCAAAATGAAGGCCAGGGCCCCCGAGACAAACGTGTCCGCTTACCGGCTTCGTTACCATGACGACAGGGGGATGGGAAAGGCTCTGTTGGAATTGCCATTAAAATGGAGAGCGGTGAGCCACTGCATGCCTGCACATGTACACAACACATTCTCATGAGGACAAGGCACTTGTAAAACACCCATGGATCTGACCACAGTGAGCATCCAACTATTACATCTATCAACATGCTAATACTGCGGTAACGGCTAATAATACAAGCGGGTTGTCGTAATGTGCAATCCTCCCCAGTCCTTTGCCACAACTACGTAACACAACTATAGTGCTGGGAAAATTTATTTCTCCCCTACACAGCTTATTACAGATGATCAAACAAATTTTAATAACCTGACTAAATTAAAAAGTCAGTTTTTAAATGATTCCATTCATTAAAGACGAAAAAGTTAATTATGAACAAATTCGGCAAGATCTCAGGAACCCCGAAGAAACATGAACGTGAATGAAAACGGAAAAGTCAGCGATTCTATCAGATACTTGATGTTACAACTTTATTTAAGCAGTTATCAATAAACAGTGCAGACGTTAACCATCCTGACTGTTTTTAACAAAATCATGAAGAGTGGCTGCACTGAAAGTTCCAAGAGAGCCTCAAGAAAATGCTGCGTTTTTTTTAAAGGCCTCAAATGACTAACTTCCCACTGCAGAACTTCAACAAAGTTGATGTCCGCTTTGTTCCCTCACAGATCCTGTTTCATGCTGGATTAATTACATAGCTGTTTGACTGAAAAATATTTGTGGCATAGAATCATATTTTTCAGATTAAGATTCTTTAGCTTTTATCTTTTCTTTTAAAGTTTCTATCTTTCTAATTTAAGTTGCTCCTTCCACCTACCCTCACCACAATCTCAGCTAGTAAGCTTTCTTTTACTTCATATTTATTTTTAATAGGCTGTCAGATCAAATGCTGGATATCTAACCTTATGTCAAACCATGCCATTGTATTTAACCAAACAGAGATGCTTTTGCTCATTCCATCAGAATGATAAGGAAAAATGCTCATCACATTTCTTGCACAGTCACACTAATCCATGTTGTTCTCCCATTGCACATGTGTTTATAGTCATGTGACATCATGCTGAATCAAGCACCTCTTTGATGTGTTCGTCGCTGGAGAAAGCATTTGCATGTCTCGTTCTGTTATGCAGTTCATCTTCAAAGGGAATACAAAGACAAACATATTTTGCATTAATAAAAAATTTAATATAGAAAACAAGAGCTGATGCTTAAAATAGATCAGCATCAGGGTATCTGGGCTGACACTATTAGATAACTGAAACGGAAGTGCAGAATCGGGGAAGAAGATCCACAAGATTTTAGACAATAGCAGCATTAATTTAAACATACAGGTAGTGTTTCAATAGAATAATTTACTTCAAAGTAAATCTAGGTGTAGGGATGGTCCAGTCAAAGCACAGACCTAAATCTAACAGAGAATTTGTGGCCAGATTTGAAAACTAATGTGGCTATCCGATTGGATTGTACTTAAACTACCTTCCTACAGTCTACATTCCAAAGAAATAGGCCTAAGAGACTCACAGCAATTAAAGGTGATTCTAGACAATATTGAGACACATGATGAGGGAGTCGATCGGGTCTAAAAACAAAGTCGCAAATTTGCCTGATTTTTATTTGCAAAAAAGTTTTTGAAAACAAAGAACCATTTTTCTTCCGCTTCACAATGATGTATAAGTTTGTGTCCATTATATGAAATCCCATAAAATACACTGAAGTTTGTTGTTGTAACATGACAAAATGAGAAACAGCTCAGTACTTTTCAGAGCATTATTCCGTTGTGTAGCTCATGAGTGTGAATACTTTTGCAAGACACTGCAAAAGTGTTTGCGCATTTTCACAATTATACCAAATAAGTAAAATGAAATGGTAACTTCACGAAGCACATAGATTCAAGCACATAAAGTTATTAAGTGTGGTCATATTAATAAAAGGCGGCTCGCATGTGAACATAGACCTGAGCAAAGAGCTGTTTGGAGGTAGAAAAATACGCTGCCATCCTAATCACAATTTGTTACTGGAAATAAACAAAAAACTGGTAGAGTGGTAGAGTCAGTAAGAAAAATTGTTTTAAACAGCCATGTTTTATAACAATATTTTAGTAGTTTCTTAAATCCAGCTTCAGAAGTGAAAAACAGCAAGAAGTCATCCTTTATATCAAGAGGAATTATTTCCCACTAATGTGATTGTTTCTGAGTTCTTGCAGCAGATTGAGTCAGAACACTGGCAACAACAGAATCGTGATTTCACACCACGGTTGGGCTCTTTCAACACGCAAATATTCAGGTCATGCAAATATCTCCCTGATAATATGTGCAAAGGCAGAAGCTTCTCTAAATAACATGGCAACAATAATTAACTGCTGCAGTCAAACTTTATGTTCATGTCAATTTTGTGACTTTACGACAACCGGCTCAAGACCGTGACCTTTATTTTAAAGGCTCTGTGTCCTCCACACTGACACGTAAATCTTTGCAGCATTTGATGTGTGGCCGTTGGATGTGCGTCTCATTTGAGCTTGCACTGTGCTCACTGACCCGCACGTCTCCGAGAAGTGACAAAACGCGAGGAAAGCATTGGAAGGAAAGATTTTAATTAGTTAGGATAGAGCAATGATTGTGCATTCTATTGTTTATTTGCTGCAGATATGAGTCTGGATTATTCAACCACGTAAGAAGGATATATACGTCCCACTCTGCAATAAGTTACCTTTTTGGTGTGGATGTTTTTCTCTTTCAAAGTGTAGGAAAAACTTCTTTAAAATATATTACATTTAGATGCTCGAATAAAATAACATTATAATATTATGCTGAACCCCTCACTGCCTTGGGCAGACTCCATTACTAATGCTTTTTCTTTCCTTCTCCTAGTCTGTGCATGTTTGTTTGAGTTGAGTCATATCGTGGGCTTTCAGGACTCGGAACTGAATAGAACAGAATGCTGCATCTTTTATCTAACACATATGATTTAATCACATAAATAGGTAGTCCAGCTTACTTTTTGGGTCTGTACTGAATGAATGTAGATACGAGTTTGTATTTTCCTCTGGCGTTAGAGCAGAATGTTCAGGGTATCTGAAAGTCCAGCCTAAGGCTGTATGAAAGGGCACTGGAAGATGTGATGGTTTGTGTGTTTTTTGTATTCATTTATTTTATTTCAACAGTTATGAAGAGCTAAAGAGATACATAAATGCATCCTTCCTGCTTTGACAGATATTTTCTGTTTTTGCCTTTTTGCCACACTTCATAATATGCAAAGACATTCAGAGTAAATACTAGAAGCAGTTTAGAAATGGTTATTTCATTTATTGAAGGAAGAAAAAAAGACGATCTAAACCAACCTGCCACAACTGAAAAAGGCAGTTTTATCAGTTGCTCCGAGGCTTGCCTGACTAAAAACTCCTCAATGTGGCCAAAATAAAGCAGTTCTGCAAAAAAAGAGTTCACCTCAAAGACTCATTAGCAGTTGTCCTGCAAACAATAGCACAATCATCTGGGAATACACTTTTGCTCTTGATACCTTTTCCCCTCAATAATTAAACTCAACATTTTCAAATTGCTTTTTGCATTTACTCTGGCTATTTGTTAAAATTAGATTCACAACCTGAAACAAATGTGACAAAAAAAAAAAAAGCAACAACAGGAGAAATACTTAAAGCAGCAAATACTTTTTTGCAGCGCTTCATATCTTCTGCGGTTTGAATGAGACATTTTCTGGGTCAGCCTCTCGGTTTTCAGCCGAGATTAAAATTACAGTTACTTGGCCCCAAGAAGCTTAAACTGTGTGCGATCTCATTTTATTAGGATACAATGCTGCTGCAGATTTAGGTTTCTTATATAAATGTGAATAAATTATTCATGTTCAGCCAGTTCTCAAAAGCTGTGCATCTGTGTGTGTATTTTTATCTTTAAAAGTGCACAGCTTAATTAGTGTTGCCACAGGGATCGTTTTTGGCCCACCCTCTGCTGACATCATAACCCTGTTTGTTCATCTCATGAACATCTGTTCCCATTCAGTGCAAACAATTCACCTCGAGAAATGTGACCCTCTGCACAGTTCAGACATGCAGTTTAGAGCAGCATCTTTGAAAAAAAAACAAAAAAAAAAACACTTATTGACATCATTGCAGTGAGCATACATCATCTATAAGCAATTCACTGCACAAGAGACATTTAAAAAAAAATCTGATTATCACATCGCTATGCTACTGAAAAGCATAATCATGACAAGGCCATATCTTTCTTTTGCACATGATAAGACATAGTGACTCAGCACATATAGTTTTCCAGTCTCACACAAAACAAAGTTGAATGCATGGTGTATGTTAATAATTTTGTTTCACAAGCAGCTCTAACGTTTCCTGTGATCACTTTTAATAGACTGATGAATTCAAACAAGAAACACCCTAAAAGAGCAGCTTTTTTTTTTTTTAACTTTCAACATGCTTTAAACAAGTTGAAATTTTTTTTTTCATCTAATCAAGTTGCTGTCATAACTTTGCTTCACTCAGTATCCAGGGTTTGTTTGTGGTAACATTACGTTGCGGTTTACATTCATGCATTTTATTTTTTCTTTAAAAGCTAGTATTAGATAAATATAATATAAAAGCTAGTACTATTAGATAAATATAAATATGTCTTTTCTTACCCGGTACATTTTTGGTAAATTATTTGTTTGTTTATACTCACTATTCTTTGACCATTTAGGTGCCACAGCCCATACAGGTGAATGCATGGGAGGGGCCTGCCCAGCATTTCCTGTGTGTGATGTCACTGATTGCATCAGCGGGCACAACCAAATGGAGGATTTTCTTATTTGTATTGTTCGTTTTCCTTAAAGTAACCCTTTGAGCTGCCCTATATTAAATGTTTTATTTTGCACTTATATTTTTGTAGTTTAGTTATGTAGATGAGTTTGTAAATTAGATTAATAATTAAGTTAGATTTTGCTGTTTGGTTTGATCTTTTCTCATGGTAAAGTCCAATGAAGTGCAGGTGTGTTGCCAGTTAGGTAAAAAATCAGTAAGATTTTGACCACTCAAGAGAAATGTCAGAAAAACAGACGTTAAACAATAAAATAAAGGGCCATTGACAGTGCTAAAACCCTCTTCCTGATTTTTATTTACTATGCAGATATATTGATAATTTTAACAAATATGAAAAAATTGCATAGATTTTTAATAAAAGTTGCACACCCATGTTTAATTTACTGAATTCTGCCATTTTAAATGTTGAAAGCAGAAGAATTTATTTATTATTAAGAAAATTACTGTTCATTTTATGTTTCCAGGTAGGCGTTAGGTGAGCTTAGCTGAATCGTAGCCTCAGTTTCCTGTTCTTAGCTTACAGAAGTGGCATCTCACATAGCTCCTTTGAGCTCTGACAACAAGAAACTTTCATCCCTGCAACAACCGCTCACTGGACAAATTTCTTCCTCAGATCATCCTCTGTAAACTGAGGGATGATTGTGCATAAAAAACTTGGTGACTCATCTGAATTACTCAGACCAGCCCATCTGTACTCAACAATGATGCCAGTGATAAGCTTCCTCTCCGACTCAAGGCCTCCTTTTGAGCAATATGGCTGAAAATAACATGCCCAAAATGAATTGAATGTATCTCAAGAACTACAGAGTTTATTTTAATTGTTTTGGTATCAAAACAAAGGCAAGACCCTAGGGAACATGTTACAGCTCTAAAAACCACCCTGCCTGTTACTGAGGAAAGTGTATTAATATGATAAACAGCAGAAATTAAGAAAAAAATCAATTTCCGCCTAAAAAAACCACTTCAATCTATGAATGCTCCTTTCAAAACATGCAGTGAAAGCCAAAAAAAGTAGCAACAACAGTACACAATCTGACCTTTTACTGTGCCAAGTTTCATGAAAAAAAAGTCAATCATATGAGTTTTAGAGAGGTGCTACTAGATAAAAATCTAGGCGGACCTTCCAAATGAGCCATTTTGGCACAATTTGTGCCATTTGAACTTTCTTAGTTTTTATTTCTGTAGGGTCTGTTTTAATCATTTATTCTTTTCATATAATAAATTATTATTTATCATAAATAAGTAATTACATCTAATAATTGTTTTTGGGGGTTCTTTTGAAAAATCCACATTGCATTCATTCATAAAAAGAGAAAAAAATAGACAATTTATAATAGACTGAAAATGGAACAGATTAACTCACAATAACACTTCAAATAGAATTATACAACAATGAAAATGCAAATAGCAATGAAAACTAAGTTGTCAAAATGATATGATCAAAGGAAAAACTAATATATCTCATAATTACATTACAATAACTGCGCTCTGCGCTCTGTGTGTAAAACCTCCCAATTCCCCATTCATTTTTTCAAAACTACGCGGGGCAGTTTCTCGGGAACCCATTGGTCAATTTTGACGATTGACATGTCGTTCGAACCGTCAGAGCCAATAGAATCTGAGGGCGTTGACATTAATACGGAAACTAAAGTCATTCACCAATTACAGCGAAAAAAAGGCATGTGACATAAATTGACCAATTTTGACCCCGCATAATGTGAATGCACGTAAAACACGGAAATGCCTCTGTGCCGAACCAAAAACCATGTGAGATGTACTCAGGGAAAATGGATTATCGGACCAAGTGGAAATATTTACTCTAATATGGATTATGACCACGAAACGGCAAATGTAGGACTGGATTTTTGATTTTACCTTCGTGAAATGAGCTATTTCTGTTTTTCTTCTTTAGCTGCTGGTTCATTGAGTTTTGCACGTAGCGTGGTGACTCTAGTATTGTTAAAAACCGCAGAGCTTCGGCTTTACTCTGATTAATAGTTTTTGTACATCGGGCCTCCTTGCTCTTTTACTATTGCGTTTTTTACCGGGTGTGCCTCGTTAGCCTCGTTAGCGTCTAATTGCGTTTCTTTTTATCAATCTGCTTAGTGTTCATTCTGGGTGTTGTTGAGGAAGAAAATATCGATCCTATCATTTAGAAGAGCTTTTTCCCTTTACGTGGATATGCAATATGCCTATATTGATAAATGTATAGCATGTGTTTTTAATTGATCTTGTTGCGGCAAGCGCCGAGGACCCAAATGTGGGTCCTATAGCGACGGAGAGGTTGCATCCCTTCTTACACATTCAGATGGTCAGTTTGGACTTTAATAAGTTGTCTTCACCCAGTCTAGGTGCCTAAATGCATTGACTTGCCCCAGTGGCGATAAGATTTGGTAAATATTACAATGACAATAACTCTGGTGATATATGTCTGTTTTCATCTTTCCTCTCTTTTTCATCTGTACGTCCAGGCTCTGCTGTCATGGAACTCTATCCAAATAAGACATGATCTTGTAAAAGTTAATGTCTAGCATACATATAGAGCTGTGTGCAATATGCGCATTGCATGTAGAAACCCAAGAGACTATTGTGTTTTTGTGTTTGACCAGCTCCTGTTTGGACATATCTTTATACACAGAATGGATGTACAACTCACTTTTTTTCCTTATCAAGAGAGATATAAGGTTAAAGTGCCTCTGGCAGCGAAATGCATTTTGCATTGAGGTCAAACGAGGGCAGAGTCCACTGAGAAAAACTCACATCCTCATGCTGTGCTGAGTACCTGAGTTAAAATCTTGAAGCAGAAGCAGTCAAAAATACCAGAGCCCAACGATTGTTGGTTGTGAAAGATGAGGTTGTGAAAATGTTCTGCTTCGAATGAGAATGGCAAACAGAAATGAGCTCACCCTACGAGGGTAAATAAATAAACACAATGAGGAGTTTTTCAAGTTACGCTTTTTGAAGATCCAGCAGACCAGTGCAAAACGAAGAAGTAAAAAGCTGAAAGGGTGTGATGATTCTTGGCTGATGGAAACGAGCAGCTCCACCTCACTCTGAGTCCCAGGCCTTTTGTCTTGCCTCACTAATCCTTCTCACAGCCCGGCCTCTCTTCTCCCATAAGCCCACATCCCCGTCAACCCTCTCCCAATCCTTCCTGCGCACGTATCTCCTCATTTCACGTCAAACATAATTCAGCTGCCTCCTGGTTCCGCTGCTCGCTCCTCTTTGACCTTCTCACTTATTTTATCACCTCTTTCTCCCCTGCCTCCCCTTCTCCTGCATCAATCCTGCCCTCTGGAAGCTCTGGCTTCCCAGCTGTGACCCATGCACGCTTCTCTTCCCTGTGATCCTGTTAAAGCTTCATGTCAGCATTAATGTCTCTCTGCACATATTAAAGCAGACAGGCATTGTGAGGGCCTGAAAGCTGGAGGCTTAGTCTAGGTCTGCAGAGGCTTGTCTCCTTTATTGTAGTTTGTGTGATACAGACTGTCTTTCAAATATATTGTGATTGTGTGTCTGAAAATTCTCCTGTCCTCCTCTGTCGGGGACACTTCATGATTATTCGCAGGCTTGTCCAGCGACAGTACTGTCCTCGTCTACAGTCAAGCCAGTTACAATCCATGAATGGAAGGAAATGTTATTTTGAATGTAATGTGTATTGATAAAAAAAACAAAAAAAAATCTGCTTTCTGAATTAATGCTGCTGTCAAGGAGGTTTAATTGATCTTTGCCCAGGGCGCAGATACTATCTAGTGAGAAGAGACGGGTCTTTTCATCTTCAGTGTCAGGATTAAGATTCAGGGTTATTTCCTGAAAAAATATCCGACTGATACTGACAAAACACATTTCTATGATAAAATGACCCATTTCACAATTTTAGAACACCTGAATGAGGTGAAACTTTCCTTTCCTAGAAAAGTCCCCCATAAAATTTGTTTATGTAACATAATAATATAGCACTTAATACATTATTAAATGTATTAGCCTTTCCCCACAAAGGGACACCGTATTCTCTGTACGATGAAGCAAAAATAAATACTTTTTCTCACCCTTTTATTCACTCAAACATTTCCTCAGTATTCTCTTAAATCATGTTATTTCGTCACTATTTATCTTCTCCCTGTTTCTCCTGTCCACTCTACAGACTTCAAAGAGGCTCTTATTATATTTCCTCTCATATTTTAGATTTTTCTTCAGCTTTTCAAAGTTCCTTTGCAGCTTTTTGTTCTCACTGCTTATCCCCGCAATAACTTTGTTTTGTTTTTCTTAAGCAACTGAGCGTTCCCATCCTGATATCAGTTTGTTGGTTGCCAAGACAACCTACCGAGCTAAGTTATTTATAGCAGCAGATCAGCATGAATCCCACCCAGTACAGGCGTGTTATTTTTTCATGACTTCGTTCCTGTGCGAGGCCGTTTTATCAGAGAATAAAGTAATTCTGCAGTTGGTAACCTGTCTGAGATTTCAGCAAACAAAGTTACAGTTCATATAATTCATTATAATTTGGAGCTGCACATGCATAATCTAATGTTGCAAATGTATGTAATTAAGCAGACAAGTTCACAGGCCCCAACATCAGTGCAGAAATTTCACACTCACACATTCACGGGTTCCACAACATCTGAACTGCAAGCAAGGAACTCCAGCAGCAGCTCTCAGAGCCACATTTCTGTACGTGGAGGCAACTTTCAGAAGGAATGCATTGCTCTTACATTGTTCATTAATGATATTGTGAGATTGAACCTCAACACAAACCTGCTGGACACAGATTGTGAGCTGCCTCAAGACTTTTTAGATTTGATATATCTAGTAGCCTCCCAGCTGAAAGCATAAGCTGACTCTCAGGGGGCCATTCGTCAATGAGCTGTAAGCTTTTGCTGACTCCATCATGGACAGGACCACCAGTGATGTAAAAACATGGGATTTCCAATGGTTCTGCAGGTGGAAAGTTGCCTAACAAGAGGGTTTGTGTAAATATACACCCAAAACATATATATATTAGTTTTTGCAAACCAAGCTAAAAAGCCTATAGAAATATATTTGTTGAATTTCTAGGCTTTTGGTCATTATTGGTAGAGGTAGCTATGGATGTTTAACTCAATGGAAATCTAAGCCTCATGCCATTATGAAAAGGATGCTTGAATTCAGTTTCATTTTTCACAGATTTGAAATAATTATTTTAAAAGGATGCAAATTGTTATATGGTTTACAGATATTTAGAATTATTAACAGAGTTTTATAGTACCTGGACAAACAAGGGTTAGTTTGAGCTAAGATGTCTAAATGTCTCGGCCATTTTTCAAATTACAAATGTGTTAAATTCTTTTCTTTCAAGTTTAACCCAACTGATAGTTCATAGCTCATCAACCATCATGAAGTCTGATTGATGGATCCAAGAGCTTACAAAAAGAATAGGGGGTCAAATAAAAATGCAGGACAAGAAAGAAAGCCACAAGCAACATAGAGTGTGGATGCGAAAAGAAGAAAATAATGACTTTGCTTGTTTTTGTTTGTTCAAATGAGATTTGGTAAAATTCCGCGCAAAAGCAGGAACAAAATTACCGGTTGGTGCTTGTTTGGGTTTCTATATTAAGGTCACACAAATTTTATATACACCTTACTCTCACAGAGTGCTGCAGTGTGCAGAAGCAAGAGCCTGACATTGATTACAGACCAAATTAGGCGTAAACACAAAGCACAGGAGAACAAACTCAAGCTGTGGGAGAGCATCTGTCCAGCAGTCGATTCAGCAAGTTTGTTGGTATCTTTGTACAAACTTTAAAAACAGGGAAATGAATCTCTATTCCTCATAAGCACAACTTGAATTCAGTATTGGAAATTATTGTCTGTGTTTGCTGGTTATAAGGTGGAATTAACGGCATTGTTAATAGCAAACCAAACTGTAAGCTAAAAGAAGAACATGAGTTTAGCATGTTTAGTCTAGAAGTCGTTGAATTTTGTCCAATGTTTTTATTGTTGTGTGTCCAATAATTAGAAATCATTTACGTTCATGACTTTTGCAATTAATTTTTTTTATGTCTCCATCCTGCCAAAGACTACAGATGAAAATTCTGTGTTAGATTGAGGTATCAATGTTGAATAACATGAGCTCTTAAAATTAAATAGATAAAATGAAAATTTAAATACGTTGCTCCCGTCTGATGCTCCCGACTGTAAAGTGGTACTCTGGGTTTCTGTGGAAACAAATGGCTATAGATTGAAAACCTTTTTATTGTTTGTCTTCTTCCAGTGTGTGTGTGTGCATTTAGCTGTCTCTCGTCTACATCGATTGCAACCAAGGCCGTAGCTCCTGTTACGTTACCATGGAAACGAGCCTATCACTTGGGAGCCACCGAGAAACTAAACACCCTATGATCAATAAGAGTCTTTAATAATATGTCCGACAGAGACGCGCGCACACACACATGCAAAATGGAGACACACTAACCCAGACTCAGTAAGTACTGTTGCGTTGAAGGAACCTTTTATTGAGATGGTACAGTGTAGGATGAGCAGAAAATAGCCGGACTCTTTTGAAGCCCACTGAGACACTTAACTGAGTGCTGCAGGGAGAAGTCATGGCAGTTGGCAAACTGCTGAAGAGGGAAATCTGGAGTGTTACCACTATTGGTCTCACAAAATGTCTTGAAAAGGGGAGAGGCTCAAAATGACACTTCTCGTTGTGAATTTTTATAACCGAGTACTTAAAATATTACTAAAATATATATAAAAAGTTGTGGAAACTAAAACTGAAACTTTAAACATTAAAAGAACAGTGGATGCATGTTACATAAAGAGGCTAATAGTGATTACATTGTGGCACAGATAGTGAAGAAATTAGGCAAATATAACATAAGTAAATACAAAAAGCGGTACGGTATGTTATGACTTCAATTTATGTATGAAATTCAAACCAATAGTTTTGTTAGTCTATCACCTAAATGCCATGTAAATATAGAAATTATATTTTAGAAACAACTATATATATGTGTAGCATAACAAATATTTAGACTGTGCATATAGTTTTGTCGTGCATCATTAGCACACTGTAGAAACTCTGTAGTGTTGCTGAATCTGTGCAAAACTTTTTTGCCAAACAGGGAGAGTTACAGGAGGCATACAGTAAATGAGATGACAAGCATACTCTCAATAAAAGCTGATGTGTGTGTGTGTGTGTGTGTGCGTGTGCGTGTGTGTGTGCTCCACTCCTGCACAGGGCTCTACAGCCCAGCACAGTTAATCAAGTGACTGCAAAAAAAGTCAGCAGGACATGTCATAAATAATGAATGTGAAAAAAAATAAAAATAAACAATTCAATAAATCAAGGTGTTTTACGGTACGCAATTCCATATTTTGGACTTTATTCTGTTGTGTTTCTTCTGCTTCTTGCATTCAAAGCTGTTATCAGTTTCTGAGTTTCTTGTTGGTGTTTACCTGTTTTATTTTGATAAGTCAGGTCAGTTTCTTTACTTTCTGTTTCCAGCCTCATGTTTAGCAGTGATGTGTTTGTGTTCTGTTTACAAGTTTCTGATCCATGTGATAAAGTTTTATTTCAGTTTATAAAAACACAATAGCTTACAGTATTTTACTGTATTGTTTTTTGAATCTAAATTTCTTTCCCCAATAAAGTTGTTCCAACTAATTTTGGATCCCTTTAAGCGTTTATGGTATTTATTACTATGCTAGTTGCCAAAAAATAAATTTTGCACTTATATTTTGATTTTGATTGCAAAATTTCATTTTGCAATCAACTAAATAAAAATAATGGCAGTAAGCAAAAATAGTGCTTCTTTTAAGTCTCAATTAATGCCAAAAATAAGTACAATATTTAATAGCTTCAATAAGCTACAATGCTTGGTTTTCAAGGCTAAAAATGCTAGCTGTGAAAGATAATCTTGAAGAGGATCATGTACTAATTTTGAATGTGGAAAACCCCATTGAAATTACTGTCATAGCTGTTATATATACTTTCCTCCTAGTATATAATCAAAACGATAACAGTCAGTTTAAACACAATACTAGAGTCAAATTCGAGCATTTAATTGTCCCTTCTTTATTTCCGTACATTTGACCTGTCAGTGTCCATTCTTTTCCCTGACATATTTTGCTATTATTTGCTGTGTTGCTTCTCAGTATCTATGGGACTATATTAAGCTGTGTGTGAAGGAATGATACATTAACATCCGGGTTTATTCCACAGACCTTTCTTCTTCCCTCCCTAAATAGGCCAATGATCACCAACTGGTGCTGACTAACATATGAAGCAAACAATGGAGACGTAGAGCCACTGTCCCTCATAGCAACCAACTATGGTCTGCAACATATTTTACTTCACAGCAACTAATAGCATATAGTTATGTTTCTTGAAATCACAACATTACGACCACTAGCGGAACAAGTCAGCGTGGGGGTGGGGAGTGGGGAATAACCGGGCCCTTTATTCCAAATAATAAAGTTCATGATAATTTAACTTTACAACATATACTGTACATGCCCGCACAGCGGAGCTTACTAGTTTCACTACCACAGAGAGCGGCTATGTCATTTCTGAAATCCATCAGACAACAAACCAAGAGAACAGAAACATCAGGCTACTGGTCACTAATGATGAAACAACACAAATTCAAATCAGTTCAGAACCACGGTTAGGATCGGATCATTTTGACACTTTATCAATTTCAACTCAGAGCCTGGAGCAGCTAGCTAATGCTTAACTCGGTTTATTGTTGACGCGTTTGTAGTGGTATAGAAATGCACCTAATTCCACACAGGTGGTTGTCAGGTGAGAAGTTCCGGTTGATAAGGTGGGCGTGGTATATAAGGAGCTGCGGCGTTCATTCAGGATGTGTCGTCTTTGCTCTTCCACTGTGTGGCTTGCATCCTGTGGACTCTGGCAGCGGAAAGTAACAAAATCTCTGGCTGGCTGGTGCGTGCTACACTAAGATCCTGGTGGTAGGTGTTCTCTCTCCCTGCACTTCAGCTGATCTTGGCCAGAAAATCTAAATTGAATTGTGATTATAGGTAAAAGCGCCACTGCGCTGCGCTCCTTCTCTTCCTCCTTTTGCGAGTGTGTGTGTGCGTGTTTGGATCGGCAGGTAGGAAACTAACGCTCATCTAAGCAATAGTTTGTTAGTTTTATTTAAAATGGTGGCTAATTAATTTTTTCTAGGTCCCCCCACAGTTGGACCATTGCTGCTCTGTTCTGCTCGGATCTACTCTGCTTTGCTCTGTCTGCGTTCGTTTCCCGGATCTGTCAGTCGGCGTTCGTTTTCCCGGACTTCAATCTCAGTCGTTTTTAAAGTTGGACTGCGGCGGTATTATCCGCCTCCATCTATGTTTGGGGTGTGGCATCGGCGCACCCCTTTCACCTCCTGTTGTGGCATGACAAGCGGGCCACGCATGGTCCTGATGTTTTAACTTGCATTGGCTATTGTTAATTTCTATTACTTTACTTATTTTGCTTACGGCCCTTTTTGTCTTTTATTTAGTTGGGCTGATATTATTTTTTTCTAATTAGGTTTAAGATTGTTATCTTGGTTAACTGTTTTTCTTTTGTTGTTTTGCAGTTGCTGAGGTCCGGTGGCGGTGTTGGTGTGGTGACGGTGTCTTCCTCTTCTGCGTGCTGTGATTCTTGAGTTTGGGGTTGTCTCACTGCGTCTGGTGTGTCAAAGGGTTTTTTTTGTTTGTTTGCTGTGTTTGGTGGATTCCGTCCCTATAGCGCCCCCTCTGGCCGGTAACTTCAGCTACTGCACTTACTTTGATTTTCTTTGTTTTCCTTTGTGTCCCATTCTTAAAGAAACTGGTTTTAAAAAGTGTTTTAAAAAGAGCTTAATAAATGGTTGTTTTATAAATTTGAAACTGTCTCAGATGTGCTAAATTCATGCATAACTGAACCTGTGTGCCTTATACCAAAAGAAATATTCTCTGGGTGAAATTCCCAGGGTGGCGTTGTTGTGCAACCTATTAAAACTAAAAGTTCACCAAATCTGAGTTTCCGTCTAGTATCGCCACACGTTGAACGCACCTCGTGCATCTCTGCATGTTTGTAACTCGGCGCAGATCGCGCGCGGGCCGCCATCCACACAAACTGGACGATGCTCTTGTAGGCGGCTCTAATGTGAACGTTAACTATAAACGCCATACTGCTGTCTTGGCTCGCACGCGCTCAACCTTAACTGTTAAAATGCGACTCTAACGCCTGGCGCGTCGCCAGGCGTGGAAACGTCAGCCAGCCCCTCACACAGGCAGAGGAGGTATAATGATGCGGGTTTGACTTCCAGTCAGATGCCCCGCCTCTTCCAGTGGTACAGGGATGATGTCTCTGACATCAACGCTGTACCACCGACAGAAAAAAGTGGATGTATGCTATAGGCGGCTGGGCTGATACAATTTAAAATCAATATTGACTTGACTCGCACTTTGTGAATAATGTCAGAGTTGCTACCTGTAACTAGTCCGGCTCCTTCGCTGGGCTGGCAGTTTTGGCGGGTCTGAATTGCTGCCTAAAAAAACAAACAAAAAAAAAAAACTCCGGTTCATCTCCAAGACAAAATATGCGTCCAGTTTGTGGCTTTTCTTCTCTTTTTTCCATCCTTTTCACTTTGCTGCTCCATGGAACTCCACTCATGTTAACTTAGTCCGTAAAAATGCTCTAGCTCTAGGGTCCGTCGGATAGTCGAACCTCGGATTCAGGAAGAGCAGTTTGGTTTTCGTCCTGGTCGTGGAACACTGGACCAGCTCTACACCCTCAGCGGGGTCCTGGAGGGTGCATGGGAGTTCGCCCAACCAGTCTACATGTGTTTTGTGGACTTGGAGAAGGCATTCGACCGTGTCCCTCGGGGGGCCCTGTGGGGGGTACTCCGGGAGTATGGGGTACCGGGCCCTTTGATACGGGCTGTCAGGTCCCTGTATGACCGGTGTCAGTCTGGTCCGCATTGCCGGCAGTAAGTCGGGCTCGTTTCCGGTGAGAGTTGGACTTCGCCAAGGCTGCCCTTTGTCACCGATTCTGTTCATTACTTTTATGGACAGAATTTCTAGGCGCAGCCGAGGTGTTGAGGGGATCCGTTTTGGTGGCCTTAGGATCGCATCTCTGCTTTGTGCGGATGATGTGGTTCTGTTGGCTTCATCGGAACGTGATCTGCAGCTCTCACTGGAGCGGTTCGCAGCCAAGTGTGAAGCGGCCGGGATGAGGCTCAGTGCCTCCAAATCCGAGGCCATGGTCTTGAGCCGGAAAAGGGTAGAGTGCCTTCTCCGGGTCAGGGGGGTCGTCCTGCCTCAAGTGGAGGAGTTTAAGTATCTGGGGATCTTGTTCACGAATGAGGGAAGAAGGGAACGGGAGATCGACAGGCGGATTGGGGCAGCGTCTACTGTGAAGCGGGCGCTGTACCGGTCCGTCGTGGTGAAGAGAGAGCTGAGCCAAAAAGCGAAGCTCTCGATTTACCGGTCGATCTACGTTCCCACCCTCATCTATGGTCATGAGCTTTGGGTCATGACCGAAAGAACGAGATCACGAGTACAAGCGGCCGAAATGGGTTTCCTCCGCAGGGTGGCTGGGCTCTCCCTTAGAGATGGGGTGAGAAGCTCGGTCATCCGGGAGGGACTCAGAGTAGAGCCGCTGCTCCTCCACGTCGAGAGGAGCCAGTTGAGGTGGCTCGGGCATCTGGTCAGGATGCCTCCTGGACGCCTCCCTGGTGAGGTGTTCCGGGCACGTCCCACCGGGAGGAGGCCTCGGGGAAGACCCAGGACACGCTGGAGGGATTACGTCTCTCGGCTGGCCTGGGAACGCCTTGGGATTCCCCCGGAGGAGCTGGAAAAAGTGGCTGGGGAGAGGGAAGTCTGGGCCTCCCTTCTGAAGCTGCTGCCCCCGTGACCCGACCCCGGATAAGCGGAAGAAAATGGATGGATGGATGGATGGATGGATGGATAGTTTACCATCTGTTGCCAAGTGACTGATGACGTTGGTGGACGGCTGGTAACAAGTTTTACCCAGAATACACTTGGAGACAATATTGGCGATCCTCTTGTAATTTTGCGTGTCATAAAGTTAAACGTAAGAGTAAAACTGAAGCCAGACATGTAGCACAACATTTTATTCAATATTTTACACCTACTATGTCCCTAAAATCAGTTGGTCTTATAGTTTGTAGCACTCATGAGTCAACAATGACTGGGGCAACCTAATATATATTCTACTGGGATAACATATTATGTAATTCTACATACACTATCCTCAACAAGAAAGAACTCACCTGTTCCATCTTTCATCAAATGTGATAAAGGCTTGGAATCCACAAGTTATATTCTGCTTCCCATCCGGGCCCCCTCCCTGAAGCCCCGCCCCTGATTACGACAAATGCTTTTGAATATTACTAAAGTACACACACGACCAAAATTTCAACTGGGTTTGTGGTTAATACCAAAATGATCTATACTCCTGGCAAATGTACATTTTATTTAACCAAGAAGCATGTGTTGCCAGGTAAAAACGTAATACCTGTAAAATATATTTTGTAAATTCTCTTTCGCTTTTATTTCACCTGCAAGGTTGTAGTCCTTATTTTTGTCAGCATGTGTCGCTGTTGAAACAGAGCTGTTTAAAAGTACCGGAAGTTGAAACAAACTCTTGTTTACATACGCTGACACTCTGACTGAGAAAACGGAAGAGGAGGACATTTTTGAGCCGAAACTTGTTGGGATGACCATTTTTTGGCCACATAAGTAAAGAATCAAGATTTCTGGTAATTGATGTCCAAAATGTATTAGTTCCCATGTACGAAACTGAAGTGATGTTACTGACATCATGTCTTTTTGTTTGTCCTTTTTATTTCAGTTTTCTGTTAAATGTTTTGCATCAATGCTGTTAATAGCGCTGTTAATTCACCATTTTGCTAAAGCCATTGCTGGCTACGTGTTTTAAACTAGTATCTAAAAGACCATTTACATAACAAAAGACTATTTTTGCTGCAATTCTTGAACTTTACTTTTCAGTTTTGCAACTCAGAAAAAATGTTCTTTTTGAGAATAAAGAACCCCTTCTTTGTTTGATGTTCTGCGTGCTCTATTTATCCGTTTATTTCAGTTTTCACTTTTTTATTTGACGTTCTATGTGCTCTGTCAGTCCCGGCTTACACGTCATACATTGTAAAAGTATATTTTTCTGATCACAGTTTGTTGTGACTGTGCACCAAGGATGAGAGATAACGAGCCGCAGAGATATTGAGCTCAAAAATCTCACGGATGGAAGAAGGTGAGTCAGAGCATGGAGTGTAATGTAGCATGCAGGCCAAATCTAGATCACTGAACACACCAGTATTTCTTTTGTAATTTTTCATATCGGAGATGGGCAGCATGATTTCACTTCAGTGTGTCTGTCCCAGTTTTGGCAGCAGTGCTTTTACAGTGCTAATGCTGGAAGCAATTCAGGCCTTTCTTTGACACAATTATGTACTTTAAAAGTGGTGAATATTGTAGTTTAGAGGGGATTTTATTTTTTTATTAGTTTATAGAGTCAGATTGTATGCTTCGGACAACTAGTATTTCCAAAAAACAAATTTCCCTTTCTTGCATAGAAATATGCCATCCTCTCTGCTCTATACATCCAAATAAAACTATTTTTTCATTGGTACTTTCTCTTGTATCTTATTCAATGGATCTTATTCTAAAGGTCTGACATGTTGAAAAATTTTGAGGTTTCAAATCTGTAACATTTTAAAAGCTTGTCATATCTTTATGTAAGCAACTATCCCTATGTTTATTAGAACTCATGTGAATCATGTTTTTCAATGGAAGCTCTTTTACATCAAATCTATCACTTGTATCCTCCATGAATTATGACCATTAGTTCCAGGTGCGCATATTAGCTATCCATTTGTTCAAGTTCAAGTTAGGAAGTGGCAGTCCACCCTTCCTGTAGGATTTCTGTTAATGCATTTTAGATATTTAGGGTTATTTAGTAAAATTAAATCCAATGTTTAGCCCATGGACAATTCCATCAGAGGTCCAGTTTTCAGACCACTCCACCCTATAAATTAATATGTTTTAGAAAGCAAGCAGTGCTGATAAAGCAATTTGGGTTTCCCATTATGTGGAACTAAAACTAATATAAATTTTAAATAAAGCCTTATACACTATTCTGCCCTGCTTAAATATGACGACCAGTATAGCGAAAAGAAGAAAATGATTCAGTTCAGCAGTCGAGGTTGAGCAATAACTCGGCTGTTTTATTTATAGGTGGGTTTTCTCCAAAGAAATATGAGAATCTTACAGCCACTGAAATGCTTGGCATGCAGTTTCTTTTGAGGCTGCAGGTTGACTTGACTGAAGCATTTTGTATATTTGGACTTCAGGAGGTAGACTGTCTTCGGTGTGAACACTTTCATATGCAGAGAAGGTCCACAGTGAAATATAGCAGTTTTTTAAAGTAAGTTTTTATTTAGCAAACATGTTTATGAATATATGTAGAAATTAATAAATTTAATAAATCAGTAACTCAGTAATTTATTAGAAAACAATTATAACAACTGAATTGCTGAGCCTATAAAATGTAAAAAAAAAAAAGTCACAGTTATTTCATTTAGGTATCAAACAGTTAATGTGCTCTAGGGAACAATGAGATAATTTAAACACATTAAATAAATTGTCACATGTATTTTGATATAAAGGTGTTTTGAAGAGCAGCTTAAGGGAGTGAGAACTTCTTATCACTCTTTTTAAAAATAAGTACGTTAGTACAGTGCAAGTACAGAGTGGTACATTGTTTTATATTCTTATGTATGTGTTTGTATATATATATATATTTTTTTTTTTCTTTTGCTTTTTTTATTTCATTTATTAGGAATTAATCTGTTTTGGCACAGTTGTGTTTATTTACCGCAACAACTCCTTTCTGCATTGAATTTTCATGTTTTCTCTGAGCATCCATGGGTTTTCTCCCGCTGCTCAATTCATTTTAGGTTAACTGGTTGCCTGTCATGAACTGGTGACCTGTCCAGGGTGGCTCCTCCCCTCCCCCACCGCTGAAAGGATATGGATGGATGGAACCTCTATATTCATACGAATTTACCCTACCGTGGTTAAATAAAAATTATTTATAAAAAAAAAAAAAGAAAAAGAAAGAAAGAAAAGATACGATAATTTATGACCATGGCTCGTTGAAACCCAATCAGCAGCAGAGGCGGCCACTCCTCAGCCAACCATCCACCTGTGAACCAATGACGCTTCATGCATAGTAAACGGCTCTTAAAGAGGCATCCACTTTTCCCCCCCATGCTAAAGAAACGTGGAGGGCTTCCTTTAAGTACACAGGGGGCCTGGAAGGCAGGCTGCCAGGGAATATATGGGGCTAGACAGCCTGCTTACTTGTAACACAAGGTCCCTTTACAGAATTATCCACGCTCCGCTGGAGCCGCCTGTCCCCGCCCCCTTCCGTCCCTCCAACAACACACAGCATCCATCCTCATGGGCTCACACGCTGCGTGATCCACATCTCAAACCGACAGAGCGGTGGCTTGGCCGAGCCTCATGGAGTAGTAGGACTACTAGTAGGAGGAGGTGGGCTGCTCTCGGCTACCTTTTGTTACTTCCCCCCCCTTTCTTTTATGGAGTCGCCTTTTTGTCCGGAATATCGCTGCATCCCATAGCGGTAAGTGTCTGTGCCGCAGATGCTGAAGGGGAAACGGGACTATGGAGCTATTGTCTGTTGCTGAACCAAGTTCAGATTTTTAATTAAAAGGCAACGCTGGGGTCAGATTTAATTAGATTGATCCAATAATTAACAATGGGAATCTGTTAAAACTGCGATTTAGACAGAATATCGGTATTTCACAGGCACATGTCTGTTTCCACCAGCAACAGTGGCCACCTTATAGCGCTTATTTAAAGCATAACGGGATATCCTCAACCGATTTTTGCACAGCCAACAAGAACAACGTGAGATTTTTTTTTTTAATGTATTCTTGGTGTGTGTAAATATGTCGCCTCCGTTGCCGAGCAAAATGTGTTTTCAGCCCAACGGGGGGAAAAAATGTGGCCCGTTTCCCCGCCCCCTCCCACCCCCCACCAACATCAGATCCTGGCCATGTCTCCTCCAGCAGCACCCGTAGCCGTGCAAAGACGCCGCTGATCCCTCAAAGACGGAATTCCCAAGCCTATTAGGGGTCTTTATAATGGTTTCAGGGCAACCTTGAAATTAAATCAGTGTTGCATGTGTCATCATCAGCATGTTCCGATTGCCTCTTCTTTCATTATGTTTCCACTGCAGTGCCATGCATTTACTGTAATGGCTTATGCAGGGGGAAGAAATGAGAGTAATGCGTGCAGATCCATCACATTTTGCTTTTGTGGAGTAAAAATTAGGATTTAAGATGTTTGTAATGCACCGATAAGGTATTTAAATAATAGACTCGCCTTTATGTGGGCAAAAATACATTCATTCTCGGCCACAGTTATAAATTGTACATTGTGACCAGGAATTGAGAGTAAATAATATGTGAAGTCATTACTACAGGAGCCATTGCTACTTATGTTGAGTCACCTGCCGGATTAAATCTCGCCTGTCCGTTCATTGCATGCCCTTAACCAACTGTGTGCATGCACAGTTGCACTGAACCCTCCTCAGCTTGGCTGAGCATTGAAGACAAGAAAGCATTACCCACCCAGAGAGGCAGCATATTTTCACCTTCCATCCTAAACGGGCATCTTACTGCATGTGCTCGTATATTTACGGGCGTGTCTAAGCTCGTGTCTGTTGTGTGAGCCAAAGCAGACGAGTAGTGTTATTCAGCGGCCAGATGGCCGGTAGTTGGACCATCAGGTGAGCCTTTTCCAAGGCTGTCAGTAGGATCTGGTGAACGCTGGGCGCCTCTTGGATCCCAGCCACAAACTACACAAGTGTGCACCTGAGTGTGTCTCTATGTGGTTGCTCTCATGGACCGTGAGTTTGCGCTCACTTTTCAAATCGCTGCATATGTTAGTTGGCATATAGGCTGTTTAGTGGATGCTTGGACGTGTGCATTTTCCTGTTGATGCTTAGACAGCTAGCCAGGCTGAGGTCACAGTGACATAATTTGCCTAAAACATAATCATCACCAAGAATGACTGTGTGGTAGTAGAGGCCTATGAAGGGTTCCTACACAACGTTGAAAAGTCTAGAAAAGTATGGGACTTCCTTTTATAATTGTCCAGGTCTGAATCAGAATGGAAAAATATTTGATTTAACTTCTAACTGTGTCTAATCATGTCTTATGCAAAGGTTGTAATTGGGTTATTTCAAATCAAAATGCTTTTTTTTTTCATTTGCCAAGTCAAACATTTTGGTTTTCCACTTAATGGATAAGTTCACTCACTTTCAAATATGAAAAAGAGACTTTATTACCATCTGATCTCAAAACAGCTATAAATACTGCCATTATGGATTTTAAATTGGTTCTAAGAAAAACACTTAAAATGGTGGTGGCAGCACCATGCTCTGGTCATACTTTTTCTTCAGTAGGGGACAAGGAAGCTGAAGGGGTGCAGAGAAATGTTCAATCTTGGGCTGCATTTAGGTTATGCTTAAAGTTCTGTGATCTATGCATGCCTCACATAAAAATATGAGACACTATTCATTCTCAATTTGTTGATAGAAATGTGACAGGAAAGATTTCTGAGGTAAAATATGTGCTACTTATCATGACTAGTCTCCAGGTACAGAAATATTAGAGGGAATCCTGCAGGACAGTGGACCGTCCACCGAGGCCGATTAAATAATTCATCTCTTGTGTGAGGTGGCTTCCTCAGTGATGAATCATAGCATCCACATGAAATTCAAGATGCATCCTGATCAGCTGTAACAAACTGCTTACAGAAACTGGATACTGTTGTTTTCATCTTTTTGTATTACTTGATCCAGTCATTTAGCTTTGCATTTATGCACATGAAGCATTAAGAAAGAAAAAATTCTTGCAATGAAGAAAGGTTGAGTTTTACAAATCAAGATAGATCAAATGGAATTCAGTCTGCTTTCTTCCTTTTTTTTAAAATAATCAGATTCCAGTGAAGCTGCAGAAAGAAGTGACATTTGAACCCATCTCTAAAATCCATCCTGAGAAGGGACTAAATATTGATTTTTCCATGCTGTCTCGCACCCGTAGACATACATGTGCGGGCGGAATCACACATAAACCTCCTCCATGGCTCAATGCTAGCAGGAATTTGATTACATCTAGACATGGGGGGCAGTGTTATTAGCGCAGTGGTGGTGTCTCGATTGGGTAATAGATCTGTCACAGCGATGTCCCCTGGGAATGATCGGCCCTTTTGGGCGAGATAAGACCTGTCACTGGAGAATGAGTGACCCTGCCTTTATTTGAAAACGCTGATACATACAGGTGATAAATCTCCCGGTAGGTGAGCTAGAATGACGTTTCCAGATTTTGCAGTGTGGCTTACTGTTTAGCATTTCAAATTTGAACATCACCACATATAGATATACATTTTAAAATCATTGACTCGTAAGAAAAACCTTCATGCTGTAGCGGTTAGTTAAAATTTTTGATAGAAAAAGACCTGGCCAATCATAAAATTCAGAGAGTTCAAATCTGCAAAGCAGGTGTACTACACTGCATGTCCCTGCAGCACTGCAAAGCAGCATTTTCTATTGAGGGAAGGGCTGCTTTGCAGTGTTGTCCCCTTGAAAGTAAGTTTAAAGAGACTGTCGGGATCATTTTTTGGCTTGGGCTAGTTGTCAGAATACCCCATCAACCTGCTGCAGACTGATGGAAGTGGAAAAAAAGGGGACGGATCCTGAGAGTTAGGCTGACCATGTGTAAGACTAAAGCCGATTTTATCTATGTTCAATTCAGATGTCATTGCGATACACTTCACAGTACAAATTTACCAATTCACATACAGAAATATGTAATCTAAGAGTGGGACATTAAAAGTTATTTTAATGCGTTAAAAATTTTAATGGAATTAAATTCTTTTTTTTTATGCAAATGTCCTGAGCTGGAACCTTCCTTCTGTGTTTCTGGTACATCCGTGAATCTGATACATAGGCTGTTGTGTGGAAGTTGTGCAAAAAAACCTGCCTACTACTGAAGCTGGACCATCGTTTTACGTTTTACTCGCAAAGAGCTCATTAAAGAACAAAATGATCAAATAAAACTCTTTCTTACCTGAGAAGCTATACTTGGTATACATGTGTTTGATGGTCAGAGAGGTGACCCTGCTCAAGCTATGCAGCTGCTGTTACATATTGAAATGTCTTTCTGTTGAAAATACGCATCTTCTTGATTTGTTTCATAATCGTCTTCAAAAAGTGTTTTAAGCACAAAAGTGGGCACCTCGCAGTCTGTTAGACAATTCTTTTAGAGAAAAATGTAATTGGCCTCTGCCGTTTTATTTAATGCATCATCTATCCATGATGGTCTGTCTGTCTTATAAAACCCTGCCTTTCAACTATCCTGCATCACAAAAGTGTATTTTGAAAGGATCTGTTTGCTTTAAATGCTGTTAGGGCTTAGGGTTGTTTAGAGATGGCTTTGGACCTTCCCTTCCTCTTTTCTAACGAGTGCAGAGGAAGACAATCAAACTTAAAAAATGGCAAACCACTCTGACCCATTTCACAAACAGGAACACGTGTATTGGTGTAACTTGGCATCTTGTTGTGACTATAATGCTGCTGTCGCTGTTCAAATGCCACTCAACTTGTTAAATAAACTGACATTTATCTTTGGCTGGTAAATCTCATGTGCCCATCTATCTGTCATCGGTCTGCTGCATGGTTTGGCAGGTCATACCCTCTTAGTCCTGTTCATGGTTTTGTGGGGACTCGTGCTTTTCTCCAGCAGTTTAAGGAGGTTGATCGTGGACGCTGCTAATTTCACCTGTAGTGAATCAGATGCAGCTAAATATGGAATAACAGCTGCAGATTCCTGTCACCATCTGATAAGAGTTCATGTTTAAACTAAGACTCTCCTGCGTAGCTTGATGCTCGGTATCTGCGGTGGGAAGCCGATCCAGACTTGCTTCGTATGTGTGGCATAAAATGTTCAAAAGTTAGAATCTTCACCCAATGTTTTACTGGAACAAATCTAATTAAAACAAAAGTTGCAGCACAGAAATGTGAGATTTTCTTTTCTCTTCCACATTCTCCATACCCCGGCTGATGTTATCGTGATGATTCTGAAATAAATGAATGCTCAGATCAAAAAGCCCGTTTGATCTCACTATAGACTAAAATCCAGAGATGTTACAAGGCAGCAGGAGGAAAAAAAACAAACTTGTACTGGATCTCTGAATGTTTCAAATGAAGTGAAAACACATGGGACTCTCATGGGAAGTCAGGATTTATTTTCTTAAAAACTTTTAATCATGCATATGCAGATACCTCTAGGCATTTTCTGCTTAGTGACATTTGTTGGGCTGCAAAGCAACACTCATTATTTTTTTATACCTTAACAAACTGTGTGTTGCTTTACAGAAGCATATGCACAAAATAGTTGTGGAACTGCAGTGTATAGAATCTAATTTAACTTTAGCTTCCCAAATGTTAAAAATATACCACTAATGCGAAAAGCTAATTAGGAGCTACAAAGACTCATTTGCAAGTTGGCATGTTTTGTTTCTTTTGTCACACCACATGCATGAGAAATAATTGAATTTGACAGCTTAGTCACGAGTCTGGGATAAGACCACTGACAAAACGGACAGCTGGGCCATTGAGCTCAAACATTTTTGAGGCCATTTTTAACCCTATCATTTAAATGTTCATTGTTTTTACAAGTCCTATGTACTTTGTATTGCTAAAAACAATTTTAAGATGAAACAAATTTGGCAAAAACAGGGAAATCAGAGTTTTTCTGACTTTTGTTTTAGAGCAATGCTTCTTGGCAATAAATTGTACTGTTGGACAGCCTGCTTACTTTCCCTCTAGTTGTTCCACATTTGTAAGAAAAATGTATTTATGGATTGAGCAGCAGGGTTGAGTATGTGGACTGCATCCATAACAAAACTTGCCAAATCCTATCTGCCAATGCCAAGCAGCTTATTCCACTGTTGATGCTTGTTTTGAGCATCTGGTACACCTGGTACTGACAGTCAGGTGCCTGATGTCTTCTTCAAGCGCGCCACATCGGACTAGTCTGGGAAGGGCTCATTCCTTACTGCAGCTTTCAGCTGGTGGTGGGCAAAACCAAGTTACAGCAGCAGAGTGGAGCAACACAACAGTGTGTTACCGAGGTGGTGGTTTAAGGAGAACAACAAGCTTGAGGCGTGGACTTGGTTTTTAAGTTCTCCAGTGCAGCATCTGTGGATGTGCTGGATAAACTACTCTGATCCATGGAGAGCCCATCTTTCAGATTCCAGGACTTAAAAGATCTGCTGCTTACATGTCGGTGCTGGACACCACAGCTCACTTTCAGGGGTCTACCATTGGTAGCAAAGACTCCACCAGGCTGATTTGCTATCAAATGGGGACCAGCAAGCTTTTGGGCAAATCGTAATAATGTTATGGTCAATCAGTTAAATAAACCTAGTAAAACCACTGATAAAGACAAGCCTCTGCACATAGAATAGTATAAGTTTCTCACCAAATAAAACTATGCAAGTTTTCGGTTCTTTATCTCTAATTCTCTGTGTCCTTTTTTTGTCCCATTTCTTGTACTTTCTGTTTCTCGATTTGCTCATCCCTCTCCACATACCTGATTGAATTCAGTGTTCTGTCTGATGTTTAACACCTTGGGGAGAATGGATTGAAAAGATGGAGGTTATCTTTTATGTTAACTTTCACTTGCGTATATGTGCATGTCTGTATTCTTTTAGGATGTTAGAGAAAGCTTGCAACAGCAGTTCTCTAAAATATTGTATAATGGAAGATTGTGACTATTCTATCCCAGGGTGATATTTAGATTCTGGTTTCGTCAGAAGTTGGCTTTGTAAGAAAAGCAAGGACTTTACAGTATGAAAAAAAAAAATTCCTATGGAGCACTTTAAAAAGTGCTACAAGGGAGGATTGGAAACTATTTTTAGCGCCAAAGATTCTCTGTTGGCAAGAGTGTTAGCCATGGGACTTTACTGTTTCAGTCTCAGGAAGCGGTTGTGCAGTCAGCAGAAGAGGAGGGAAGAAGCAAAAGAAAAATGAGATCTGCATATCCTGTTATCTGTGAATCTTTTTCTCAACAAGCTGCAAAGTGCATATTTGCTATCTGGTGACAGCTGGAGTGTTTGCGCATCCTTAAAACCTCCTTGAGTTTCATTGTAGCTGAATATGAACTGCTGAACACTTGGACTGCTTGCAGGCAATATTTTTCTGAGGCTTTGTAGTAAAAATCAAGAAACTGAAAATCAGCTTGAGGAGCTGAAGATCAAAAGACTGTCGATACAAAACACTGCATATAGGTACCGATAAACAAAAAAAAAAGCTAATTTTCTCCTCTCAATTGTCGGCGACTTCAAAAAATTATACCACAAACATCCGAGTTTATTAGAAACATCAAAAAGACAGCTTTGTTTCTGATGTTTATTTAATGAGATGGGCATCTCTGAAAAGATAAAACCCCTAAAACAATATGAAAAAGAGTGTTCCCTTTTTGTACCCTTCTTACTGAGCGGTTTTTATGCGTTTCCACTAATATTTGTTCAGTCGGAAGCTCTCCTTGTCATGACCCTAATCTTTAGTTCCCTGCACAGATCATCTGTCAGATTTAATTTGGGTCTGGGCGGACCACTCAGAAACGTTAATGTTACTGTCAGGAGAAACATGTTGGTGAAATTAAAAGTTTACTTTGCACTTAAATCTGCCATGGGTGTCAATTTTGCACTGAACTGGAATTGCTGATTGTGGCACCCTTGGCAGAAATTGCAATAGTTGGCAACAAGTTGCTTGGGGGCCAGTTTGGTTCACTCTTGTCTGCAGATATGTTTTAATTAAGTCTCATTTGATGTTTTTTAAACATGAACGGTCTACTTGGGGTCATGCTACAGCATCTCAGTTGGATTTTTATGCACTCCAAAACTAACCTTGTGGGTCATTTTTACCCATTCAAAGGTGGATTTGCTGATGAGCTTCAGAGCATTTTCCTGCTGCATAATTCGAGCTTCACAACAGCTCGAATTATGCAGCTTCACAAGCTGTTGGCTTATGAAGCTGCATAATTCGAGCTTCACAACAGCTCGAATTATGCAGCTTCACAAGCTGTTGGCTTATGAAGCTGCATAATTCGAGCTTCACAAGCCAACAGCTTCACAAGCTGTTGGTTGAACATTTTACCTTCAAGATTTTCTGGTGAAGAGCAGAGTTTATGCTTCCATCAATTCAGATTGCAAAGCAGCAAATCAGCCCCATGCCATGACTCTACCGCCGCCATATTTAACTGTATGACTTTCTTTTTTATGCCAGATGTAATGGGATGGACAACTTACAAAAAACTCCACTTTAGTCTTTGCAGCACACAGGATATTTTCCCAAAAGTCTTGAGGTTAATAAAGATGGGTTTTTTTTAGGCAGATGTGAGACAGGTTTTTATGTTAAGATGCAATTTTTTTCTTAGTCTGTTTCTTATTGTTGAATCTTTAACACTGATCTTAACTAAGGCGCCTGCTTTGACTCTTGTTCTGGGATCTTTTGTCAGCTTCCTAAGGCTTTGATTCACTCTTAGAGTAGTTTTGGTCCTGGCCAAAAAGATTACTATAATTTTAGAAAAATCCAACAAGAGAAATTAACTGCTTAGCAGGAGTTAAGTAAATGTGTGAAACAGTTTGTTTATATGGATGAAATGGCAGTAAGTCTGGATGAAATGAGGGTAGGAAGATACAATTTACTTCTTTCATTCACATGTGGTAAAACTAAACTGTGTGTAGAAAATAAAATTACTGTAGGTGGGAACTAGCGTTTGTGGACCTGTGAAATAAGATGTAAGAAATAAGATTTTTCAGTCTGTTTTGTTTTGCAAAGATTGTTCCTACTGTGGATGCAGCATTTTATACTTTTAACCTTAAATTGAAATGGAAAGGTTTTTAAGTAGTCGCACCAACCCGTTTGTAAAAGCATAAGTGTTGTAGTTTAAGCAAAATGCAATTGCAGCTCAATCCAGGACCACATAAAGATCAGAATGTGACAATGTAAGGAAATCATTTAAGGTTTTCACACACAGCTTCTGATTTTCGACTCTATGCCAAACTTGCCGTGGCAGGTAAACAACACTCAATCAGTCGTCATCTTTCTGCAGGAACAGAAATCAACTGGAGATCAGGAGATGGGTTTTCAGATGTGATATTTCTGCGCTCAATATTTCACTTCCAGCCCCTGCTGTCTCTGATTGGAGCACAGTCACAACTAGAAAAAGCCATCACAGCTGAATGGTCGGGCTGTGGAGATACTGATGAGTGCTGACATGTCCTGTGGGCTACTCGTTTGATGAGCTTGCCCCTGGGTAGATGATCTGATCTTGTCACTTCTGACTGTAATTAACTGGCACTGAACTAGAATAAAAATTCTCCTTGGATATTGTTTTTGGAGCGTATTTTTTAAAATGTCTTGAGGTTCCGGGAGAAGATAAATTGTGTTAAGCCCTTACCGTGACTATAGGCCCAATTGTTCTGAGCCGTGAGGCCGGTCTGCTGAGTGCTAAATAAATGAGTGTGGTGTAAACTGTTTGACATGGAGTGTGGGCCCTTTAAATTTTTTTTGATTTGAATCATCTGTCACAGAGCCTCTGGTGAAATCATCATGTTCACAGTCAAACTGTCACATTCCCATATTTCTTCAAATGCATTTCCTCTGTACTCTGACCCTTGATAGAAGAAAAAAAAAGAAGTCAACCTGCAAGGTTTTATATTTGTTTTTTCACAAAGAGCTCAACAGATTTAACATTTGAGAAATCGATAAGTGAATTTTCAGCACATTTCAGCTTGTTTGGATGCTTAGGTAGCTGCAAACGTTCTATTCTTGTTGGAAGCCATGTTTGATTGCTCTCTTGAGTCATTATTGTAGATCACAGCTGCAGTTCTTTGGAGGTACTGAGAAACTCGGACTTAGAAACTCTTTTACAACTAAAGTTCAGCCAGATTGGATTGAGAGAATCTGTGAACATCAATTTTAAAGTCTTGGCACAGATTCTGAGTTGTGCCAGACAGTCTGGGCCACACAGTCAAAGTCTGTGTGGCCCAGACTTTGACTGGGCCACACAAGTAGATGGATTTCCTTTGTGGCTCAAGCTGCATTTTTAAGGTTGTTGTTCTGATTCCTGGCTACGCCTCCATGACTTCTAACAAGTCTGCCTCCAGAATGACCAATTAGTCAAACATTTTCTCATCAACTCTAACTCCCCAATCCCTGCTGATGGAAAACATCCCATATCATAATGCTACCATGTTTCAGGTCGTTTCCAGAGTGACGTAGATGATAAGGGTTGCTTAAAATATGAGAATGTCGATTCCCATTGAGTGGCATAAAGATGGAAATAAATTGATTTATATTGAAGAAAAGATTAAAAAATGAACCTGCTTCTTTTGCCCTGCCAACTTTAAAAATATGGCTTCCAGTCAGAGCCTTTTTAAATTCTCACTGGTTGAGTAATTCTATAAACATTCAGCTTAGGGACAATTTGTATGAAGTCACAGACTATTGACCTTAATAGAAAGAAGTCTGAGTGTTTTTGCTACTACAATGATAGAAGACTGGGTTTTACTGAAAATCCCATGAGTCAGTGTATTTTTACTGGAATGGTACTCAAAAATGTTCTTTTAATTCTGAGGCATTCCTCATTCAGTTTCATGAATGCACACCTGTCATCAATTATAAATCTGGTGACTCTGAAACAATCTTCTGCTACCATTTAACGAAAGCTATAGTTTACAGATAGCCTGCAAATGATCATGGGTACCTCATTTTCTAAAGATGTATGTAGTTCATATTGTATGGCACTATAAAAGTAGTCGCCAAAATTTGGAGAAAACGTAGGCAGAAAGTGAAACTACAAAACTGGACGTTTCTCCAAAACAAACTAAAAAGACAATGCATATTTGTGTTAAAGAGTTTGCCAAGTAGCCAACAGCAACCCTGAAGGAGCTGCAGGAATTTCTCCCAAGCATCGCTTTTACTCCACCTGTGACAACCTCATATATACTGCAGGTCTGGACTGAAGATTAGGGCTTCAAGACGGAAACCTTTTTGCTTCAGTAAAATAAAGTCTGTGGTTGCATGTGTTGCTGTCTGATGAAACATCACCTTAATTTTGTCTACAATTCCAAAACATGAGTTTTACATAAGAACAACATCATAAAAATAATATAATGACTTTAAACTTTTATTTTAATAGCCATTTTCTTCCACTCACATCCTGTAGTAGAACACTCTGCTTTAGATTGGATTGGTCATAGAATGAATGAAGCAGACAATCTGACTTTGCAGAGAGATCAGAGAAATTCAGAACAGGCTGATTGAGGTGCTTAATTTTTATTTTTTTTTATTGTGATAGGAGTTTCATTGATATAAGCTGCAGGTAATACAAGTAAATCATTTTAGCAGTTTGAGTGAAACACTAAAAAACCCTCAGGTTGTAGTATTAGATTTTTTATTTTTTAAAGTACATTTCATTAATATGGTCACTTAATTTAATTCTAGTGGATTTTTTTATCGCAATAAAAAAATAAATGAAACTTGTTTATCCCTTCTATGAAATGTCACTGAGTTTGAGGAGGTCATTGAAAGTGGATTGAGATGGATTGCATTGGGTTTTAGTAGAACTATTTTTATGGATTTTTTTTTTTGTCTCACCTTTTTTTTAAAAATATTTTATTATTTTTATTTGGTGCCATGCAGGCTCCTCCAGGCGTCCAAGAAGCCTTCTCAGGTGAATGCTTCCGGTTTCAGAGAACCGCGAGAGCATCATCCATAAAACGGAGAACCTCAGTTTAAATTCACTCGACAGCTATCCGCCCAGTTGACGCGTCCTTGAAAAGGAGAGTGAGTTTCCTCCGGCTCTGCGACGACAGCAAGTTAATGTTTGCGCTGAGCTTCCTTCAAGCGAAGACGAGGATAGATTAGAAGACGGCACAGAGAGGAATGATCCGTACGGGACCGGAGTCTTCCGCTGCAGGTTGTCTTTCATTGACACTCTTACAGATTTGTTTTGCTGAAACTCCAGCGAATTGCTTTAAGTACTGGGAAACAAACTGATTTTTGGCATCTAATGCAGTCCTGAGCAGGTCGGGTGGAGTGTTAAATGGGTTAGGGACAGCCACTTAGGGACTGATTAGACCTGCCAACATCAATACTGGCTGTCAGGGTGTAGGGACTGAAGGAGATTGAAGTGTTTAGTTTCAGATTGGCACGGGAGTTGGACGCAGTGAACGTGAGAGGTTTTCAGTTAGCAGACCGATGGTTTCAGTCTGGAATAATTTTACACAACAATAGTAATTGTAGCTGCTATTTCAACAACAGTGAAATGATAGCTCTTGATGCCACCTCATAATGTGTTTCTGGCTTTTTGTTGTAAACAGAGAAGTGACAATATTTTAATATGTTTAGTTTCGGTTTAACATCACTAAATGCCAATATGTTTAAAAATATGATTGAATGGAATTATTGTGTTCTGTTTTAACAGTACAATGACATTATTTAATATTACTGGTGGAATACATTTTCTCTCCTTTTTGTTTTTGTTTTTTTAAAGCAATTTTGTATTTGTGGGACTATGCATTCTTAAAACTCTTGTCATAAGGCATCTTCTGACTGAAGTGACTCTGAACTGGCTCTTTAACTGACAAAAACCAAGCTCAACCTTTTATAGAACCAGTTAACAACTGGCTGCAGCAGAACTGGTTGAGCACTGGAAATGCTTTGTTGCAACAAAAAAAAAAAAGTTTGAAAATCAACTTGCGTACATTTGTTTTAGTATTTGTACCAAGAAACCTATTTCATTTTGTTGCCATGTTCGAGTTTGGTCTAGGTCTAGGAGTGCACAAAGTAACATTTTTATAAGTTCTGGCTGAATTGAAAATGTGTGTTGATAAATATGTCAACAACTGAAAAGGTTACGCCTCACAGAAGTTGTACAAATAGTGCCCTACATGTTGTTGAATGGAAATATTTGCAAATAAGTATGTCTTAAAAATATTGCACTCTCCTTTACAGTTCTGATTTTCTTCTTTTTATTTTTTTTTTAATTTTTAGACTTGTTTTGCATATTTCAAAAATATTAAAGTAAGTGCGCCATAATAAACAATCTGTTCTCTTAATTATAACCATGCGCACCGAAACGTATGTCTTGATGGTCATAAAACCAAACGGAAAAGTGCATATTTGCCTCTTGATTGCAAATTATAAGTCTTATAAATTAAGCTGCACTTAAATCAAAGGCACTCAGAGTGGCTGCTGCTACAACCTGAGCTTCACTGGGAAAAACCCGGTCCTTTTTTATTATTTTTTCTGACTTTCGATTTAAGCATAATGCAGATGCGTCAAATGACGAACCCTGTGTCCTCTCTACTCGGTGATTCACAACAAAGTGTTTCAAGTTCCACTTAGTCGCGGTGCATTCAAAGACAAAAGAAGAGGTTATTTTTAATTGTCAGGACAGTCACCACTCAAACCACTCCACCTGAAAGTCTGCCTGGTGAATGGAGGTACATCATTAACTGCTCACATTTGAAAATACTACGTATCCTCTTTGTTTATTTATTTTTGTAAAACAAAGTTTTAAGATTAAAGCTGATCAATTTTCTCTCCTACCACTTATGAGATTCATGCCTGTGCAAAGGCAGGATCAGTGACTTTATATATTTTCACATCTGTTGGTTGTACTGGTGCCACTACGTTTGTTTTCTACAGCAGAGAGGTTCTGCAGAGGCTGATATATTCTGTGTTCACTCCATTCATTATTCAGGATTGTGCAGTAAAACGACAGAAGCTCAAATTAGGAACTTTATTCCCTAATAGGCAATTAAAGGCAATTATAACTTCATGAAACATTCATGACCACTTAATATCGACTGAGGGCCAGAGCTTTAAATCAAAAGTAATTACAATATAATCAGATGTTTTTATCTTTATGAAATGAGCTTTTAAAAACCGCCCATTTCTTTTCAAATTAACAGGGACCTCTTATTACATCACACAGCTAAAGCAATACAAGCCAGAAAGACGACATTCCTGCCTATTTTACAAAACAAAATGAAAACAATCAGTTCCATTAATTTAGAATTGAGATTTAGTTTAGCTAAATGTAAACACTGCTGTTGTTTTTCAGCTAAAACTTGTTCTCTTGTGTTATTTTGATCTCAGTTATTGACATGCATTTCTCAGTAATTTTTAGAAGTTGTTTTTTTTCTTCATTTCAATCAACTACTAACATTTTGAATTTGATCAACAATCAAACAACATTTAATACAGCTGCTTTTTAAAAATAAATGGCAGCCGATCTGTTTCTAACCAGCACAAATCCAGCTTTTTTTTCTCACACATTCCCAATGCCCACAATTAATCTGACTTTTTCAAAAAAATTGTGCTCAAGCTTCTCACTAAAAAGACGGAGCACGTCATTCTGGTTCTAAAGTCATTACACTGTAACTCAGAGAATAGACTTTAAAATACTGTACATTTATAAATCATTGAACGGTTTATAATGCATTAAAGATCTGCTGTTGTTGTATCAACCTTCCAGACCGCTCAGGTGTTCTGGTTCTGGTTCTGCTCTGCATCCCAAACACTGACAACTTCCAGAAAATTGTGTAACAGCTGAAACACTGAGTTGAACGCGGACTAAAAACTTAGAGCTGCTTTTGAATCATAATTAAAGAAACACAAACCAACAATTGATGTGTAAATGATGGGACTTGGAAAAATTTAACGCTTTAGTTGTTTTTTTTGTGTGTTTTTATGGTGTAAAGCACTTTGAAATGCCTTGTTGCTGAAATGAGCTGCACAAATAACATTTGATTTGATTTGAGAAGAATGTCTTTTGTCACACATGTAATTGTTTCTGTGGAAGTGAAAGTGTCACTTCAAAGCCTTTGAATAACTTCTCCAAAAATATTTTTTTCTGATTTAAAATTCACGTTGAGTCTCGAGGCGCAACATTAAAAAAACAAAAAAAAAAACTATTATTCTCCCATTATATTATTATTGTCAGATAGAGCAATTCTTTCTGGAACACTCTAAGCAAAGTTAATAAAAAATGGTCTGATATGTTTACAGGCCACATAAAGTGGTAGTTTTTGGATTTACTACATTTTACAGGAAAAAAAAAAGTTCTAATCGGAGCCTGCGAAGGAACATCTAATAGATTTCATTGACTATTTGATTGATCAAATATTGACAGCAATAGGTCTTCTTGTTCCAAGTGGCACATCAATATCACAGTGGTAGTTCTGCTAAAACAGATTGCGATGGGGTAGAAAGTGTGTGATATGATCAGATGCCAACTGACACTTGATGTTTTTTATGTTTTTCACAGAGCGAGCTCCTTTGAATCTTAAGAGCACATAGTCTCCTTGGAGACAAGATGGCGTCCCACAACACTTTACGCAGCTACTCCATCATCCCCTGTTTCATCTTTGTGGAGGTAAGAAGCTGTGTGTGGGTGCAAGTGATGAGTCCAAAGTATAAGATTCCTAGAAATGTGGTCATGTAGATGCATCGAGGATTCATGATGAGCTGTAGCAGACTTTCAGGAATCGACATAAGGTTCACATTTACTATTGGGTTAGGTGGAAAACCTGCTGCAAAATTTGTTATTTTTGTTGTGTTTAAAGGAGGGTTGGAGTCTGACTTTTTGCATTAGATAGTTGAGCACGATTACAGTGATACTGATTTTTATTTATTTTTTTATTAGCTTGTGTCATGATAGATCACAAAATGCACTTTAAGCTACTTGGAAACTCTTGTGATTTGTTTCAAAATGTTATTTAAAGTTTAAAGCAGAATATGTCTATGTCTAAATTCTGTCTCAGTAGTCCTGCAGTATTTCCTTTTTTGGTTTTTCAAAATAAAACAGGTCCTTGTTAATACTGATCATCTTTATTTCACTGTTGGCCATTAAAAACTGTAATTGCTTTATCCCAACTCTCTAGTGATACAGAAACGATATGTATGCATGAGTGAGGATTTATGTGACTGCAAATGACCTTTTTTTAGGAGAATTATGCACAACTTACCAGAGCCTAAATCAGTAGAGGAAGTGGAGAGTGTGTGTGTGTGTGTGTGTGCGTGTGTGTGTGTGTGTGTGTGTGTGTATGTGTATGTGTGTGTGTGTGTGTGAGAGGGAGAGCTCTGCAGCCTATCCATATTTAATTATGGTGTCAGCTGAAAGTCCTTAATCAGAGAGATGTCTCGGGACACTTGGCTTTCTTCTCCCCTTTCTTTTAATATTATGCTCTCAATTGCACTCATTTGGCCCCTCATAAATGTATTCAGTTTTTGCTTTTCTGTTACACTTACACGTTTGGAATATCAAACAGACCTAAATATCAGACAGTCGCAGCCTCTTTAAATACAAATGTAATTTATTAATGCTGTTTTAAGAAACAACAGGTCTTTGTGGATGCTTCACAGCGTTTTGATTTGATCTTGCTCCTGCTTAAAGTGGTTCTTTCCTGCTATCCTGCGTTGAATTAGTGCTTAGCTGTTACCAGGGTTTAGAACCAGAGTTAGGACTCTGTTGTAAAAACAAAGAATTGGCACTAAGTCGAATTTATTTGCCATATAAAACTTGCTTGATCTGAAAAACTTCAGCATCAAAATCATCAAACAGAAGATACTTGTAGGGAAGATAAATAGTTTTTTATTAGGCTTTTTCAGTCATTATTTCACTTTTGAGCGATTCTTACTTGCATCCCATTATTATTATTATTATTTTATCCATTATGTTGGGTTTTTTTTTATGTTTTTTTTTTTTCATCTGAAACTAAAAAGTAAAAAAGAAAAATCTTACCACAAAATATGTTGGAATGGCAAGGGAAATATATATTTTTTCCATTAATAAGACAAATGTTTAATATTTTATTTTGCTTCATGGCATTTCTTTTATGGCATCATCCTCTTTTGCTGTGCAATGTGATAATTTTCCAGTGTCATGGCTAGAACCTGACATTAAATGTTTAATTGGGCTTTGCTAATTATGGCTTTGCAGTTGGTTTACTGATGTGTCACTGGGAAGGAGTTGAAGGAAAACCCTAATTACATTGTTGATGTATAAACACATTTCTGTTTAATGCTGCCAACTGCGTGTACGGGGGGTTCAGACGGATATGATGCTGAATCTCTCCAACAGATCGACTTCACTGCTTGATAAGAGGGGAACTAAATATTGATTGCAGCCATAAAGGTCATTTTTGATGTTGTTCCGGGACTAGAGTGCTCATATCCTTGCTTTTAAACCTATAATTGGGTTTCTTTCACTGTTGTTTTAATCTAGGTGTTGATTTTTATCTATTTATTTTTTTAATTAGAAATTCATGTCAATGTCTGGCGTCGATTACCTACGTTACTCATACGATTATTTTAGGAGAAGACAAGCTTGTCTAATTTGTTTGATTAAAAACAACACGGAGCTATGCAGTTCCATCTACCACAGTGATTTCTGTTTCATGGGAATTCTAAGCTCCTTACTTCATGTCGCCAAATAAGTAAAAAGCTATTAAACGGCTTTTCACTCAAACTCCTCCAAGACTAATAATGAATACTTTATGGGAAGGCATTTTATGAGATTTTAAACCTTAGTTTGTAGAAAATGAAGGTATTTGAAGAATGTTTGGCTATAAAAAAAGAAATGAAAACCAGGGATTTTGTGAGCAGGTTCTGTTAAATTGCTCTCAATGGCCCTTTTTATTGGGTACAATTACTTTCTAATACAAATAGCAAAGCAGCTAGTCACACAGCAGCTTACTGGCTTTTAGACAACTTGCTGCATTTAAAAAAGGAGCAACAGAACGGGAGAAGAAAGGGCTTGGGCATGTTATGAATGCCTTGTTTACATCAGAAAAAATTCAAACTGTAGTAGAAGCATAAAGTTAATTAGATATTTTAACGATTTCAGATAATTGATTTAGCTTCAGGTTAAAAAATCTTCCATTGTTTCTGAAAAGCATCTTCTGTGCTGCAGGCATCAAAGAGGACAAGAACAGTTAAACTTTATGCTCTATATCATTAATATACACATCCACAAGATGGTGGATCAAAACTCTTCTGACTCATCAAAAGGCACACCTGAACACAATAATGTAGAATTGGACTGAAAGTCGTTCTGCTGCTGTGAAAGTACTTTGCTGCTCAGCAGGAAGGCCGACCCTCTCAGGTAACATAACTGCATGCATTTGTAGATTATAATGGAAGGAATCACATACTGCGTAATTAGTCTTTTACATTAGTGTACTATTGTAACAGTATTGTAAAAGTTGCATTATTATTTCAAACATTATATAGTTGCTTAACAAATAGAGATATTGTTGGTCATTTGTACTTGAGAGGACATTTTAGGGCTCTACTTAATGTCATTGGATCTAAACACATGAAGATCTGTTTTTAACGACCCCCTGTTCTCCATGTTATTATTCTGCTGTTGTAGGTCTGTGTCTATATCTGCTTTCTATATTTTTTCAGGATTTTCCAGCTTTTATTGGTTCAAGTCTCTGTAATATTCATCATCTTCCTTTAACTCCACAGCTAAAGCTCGTTCCTTTCCCAAGCTTAACTATATTTAAAAAAAATATATTTCAATTCAATTGTCTCTCATTTTCCTCTTTCTGTTTGTGCTTCCCTGCTTGCTTGTGTCTTTGTCCTGCCTATTCTCCCTCCTTCCTCCTCACCCTGCCTGTCACAAACAGAAGAAGGCAGAAGGATGCTTCTGTCACATGACCGAAAGAAAACACCCTGATTGGATACGGCAATGAACATGTAGCTCCGTGCCAGGGGCTGTGCGACATAAAAGATGGTTATTCTTGAACATGCCACTTGTGGCACTTTTTCATCTGTTAGTTAAAATCCTGATTATAATTTGCTTCCATGACGTTCTGCTGCAACGAAGAAACTCACACTGTCAGATAGAAAGCTACAGTGTTGCTAAAAAAGAGAAAAGTGTTTGCTAGGAAGCTGGGACACAGGGGATAAGAAGCAAGGATGAGACAGAGTGGAAGGGGGAAGAATAAACGGGAAGGAAGTGAAACATCGCTTATTTGACATGAATAAAGGCAGATCTCAAAAGGCAATCTGTAGAGACTGAGGCGAAAACGGATATGCTCTGCATGAAGTTACATAATGCGCAAAGCTGCAGGCACACATTTAGTTAAAAACGGGTCAAAGTAGACTCGTCAGATTTCTGATAAAAAACAAAAGCCTTAAAGCAGCATCTTAAAACAGCATTACATTGTCGGTGATATACAACGCCTATGAAAAAATACTCACCACCTGGGATGTGTTTCTTTTTTTTATCCCCTTTATAAATCAAACATGATGGACAAAATTTAGATTTTTTTTTGACAAAATATTGCAAAAAACCCCTCTTCAATGGAAAATTAAAAATCTTTCTGTAAAATAACAAGTAACTGTCACTGCATCCAAAGGTGCCTCAACTAAATGCTGACTTGAAGTGGGTGAATATTTATGCAATCACTTATTTTATGTTAAATATTTTTATTTGTCACTATTTTGTAGAAATCTGTTTTCACTTTAATATTTTGTTAACTCTCTTTGTCAAATTTGTACTTTTATAATTTATCTATAAAAGCAATAAAAAGGGTAAAGCAGCCAAGGAGGTGAGCACTTTTAATAGGCACTTTAGGCTTCTGAACTCTTTAAAAAAAATTGTAATATTCTTTTATCTTGCTCAGCATTTCATTTTCCAGCAAGTGAAATCACCGTGTCTGTCGTCTCCAAAGCAAGGAAACGGACAACAATAATTCACAGGATCTGATGTTTTATTTATTTTATTTTTTTATCATTTATTTTATGGTGGCACTGCTAAGCAGTGGGATTTAGCATCAGGTAACTGCATTCTGGATGCGTACTGATCAGCAAATGGGCTAATTAAAGCTGATGGTTTGGACAGGAAACGCAGCAGTGACTGCAAGTGGAGAGTTTCTGCTTCCTTTCAATAAAAATCTGCTGTCAGCACAAGCTGCTGTACTTCAAATTAGTTGTGAAATCATCTGAAGCCTAAAACATCCCATAATTGTCTTATGTAAAGGAATATGGTACATGGCGTCCAAGAATAGAGAATTCAATTTAATATAAAAAAAAAAGAGAAAAAAAAAAACTTTATTCCACTAGCCGTACTTTGCAAACAGACTTTGCTTTTTGTTAATGGTTTAAAAATAATACCTTAATCATTGTTCATTTTAATGGTGCTGATTTATAACATGGTAGAGAGCATTAGAATGAAAGTAAATTTAGCAAAAGCTGGGGAAAATACGAAAGAATAGTGAGCTCTCATGTTGCTTCAGTTCGACATCAAAACTGTAACGTCAGGCTCTGTAGTTGACAGGTTGGAGTCGGATGCCTATTTCTGTCAGCATCTCCTCTGGTCTGCTAACATAACTTGACAGTGAACTGAAAAACTGTGAGTTTGCGCAAGATTTATGTAAGATCTTTCTGTCTGACTTTATGACGTGAGGAAGTGACAACTCGGGTTAGATTTGTTTTATGCAAGTTATTAAAAGTAGGATAGAGCTGAGGGAGGACAATTTTGAAAACAAAAAGGGTTTGAAGATGAAAAGAAAGAAGGTAGGATAGTAATTGTGCTCAATTTTCAACTTTACTGACAGTCAGACTTCTAAATAATCCAGCATCAGAATCAATGCATGATTATTTGAGAGATTTTTTTATTTATTTTTTTTAGATAAATGTAAAAGTTGGGGCGGGGGGTGGGGATTGTAACTGAGGAATAAGTCGGAGTGTTCTTTACTACCATCATCCAAATAATATATAGGTAGAGAAACCCTCACAATGTTTCTCATACTCTGTTGGAAAAGAGTAAATAATTTCAAGCTTGTTTTGTGGTACAAAACCATAAATTTTCTTTGACGCTGCAAGCACTTAATTACCGACTCATTTATTAAAAGGATTATAATCACTGTCGAATTTGTTTTGATAACTCGCTAGTTAAAACACCTTATTATTATGATGTTTTATGATTAATAAATGCTTTTTGGAATTTAATGTTTTGTCCTGGATTCACCTTGTCCAGATACCTTGTGGTATTCTGTATGTCGAGGTGCATGTTTTACTCTGACATTTAAAGAATATCTGTGGAAACCGTTTTATGTCTGCCAGTGTTTTCGGTCTGCTGTTCACTTTGCTAATGCAGCATAGCGCGGGCTGAGGACCGAATTTAATAGACCTATAAGTCACACTTTAAGCTGCAGACAGACATTTGTTCAGGTGTAGAGCTGTCACATAAAACCAGCTCATGAAGACTGTACAGAAAAGCGAAAGCAGCCGCCAGGGATTAGACTGCACCTCTATTTTCAGTTCATTGGAGTTACCACACTTTGACATTTTTATCCAAAGGTAATTATAGCACTGACTCACGACCAAACGTGTTTTGTCACGGACTTGTTGACACGAGAACCGAAGAGTCGGTTGAAGCTGGGAAAACATAAATTGCTTTTCCCTCGTGGCCCATATTGGCAACTTGAAACAGCCTGATGATGCTTCTGATGTCTAGTGGCATTTTAGCAATATAGTGCAGAGAACATGGACAACAATAAAATGTAATGTGATCAGCATTGAAAAAAAAAAGACTTGAGTTTTGAGTCTCTGACTCTGACAGTCATCGTCTGGAATCAATCAAGCTGAAAATCAATTTTTGTCATCTGATGATTTTTGATTCATCTTCTATATTCTGTCTTCCAACTTGAAATTTTCCTGTTTTTATTGATTTATTTATTTTTGTTCCCCGTAGCCAGATGTTGCCGTTTCAAGTTAGATATAATTTTTCATTTAAAGCTCCATAATTTATAGTAAAACATTAGGTGAATTTTTTAAAAAGTGCCACAACATTCTTTACTTTATGTTTGTAGATCTCTTGCAATCTTTTGTCTGAGCCTTTTTAATATGTATTTCCCCTTAAGCCTGACACACTTCTGCGTCCCTGCAGTGCATTACATGACATTTTGGGAAGCAAAGGAATTTGCATTTTAAACTGTGAATAACAAGCATTTTTGCCCAGTTGGAGCTTATTTGCAAAGGTGTTCAAAATCATGAAAAACATCAAGATTATTTGTATTAATCTGACATTTAATTTGCTTGCTACTGTTAGCTGTGGGCACACTTGTGACATAGACTATGTGAATGCCTATTTTTTCCAAATAAGCATCTTATTCATAGAGTGCAATGACATTTTTTCTGATTTTCAGAGCAATAGCTACCAATGTGATCTGTGTAAAATACTGCTCAACACACTGCATCATTTTTAAAGAAAATATGTTGTTACGAAGCCAAGATTTGCATAGACACACACAGATAAAGCATGCACCATACACACTCACACCTGGACAACACAACATAGCCATCTGTTAAGACTGGATGAGCCAATGCAACACTGTTGACCATCAACACAGGTTTTTTCAGAACCTCAACATTCCAGACGACTTCCTGCAGACTGTTACTATAAATTAACTTTAATTGAAATACTATATATATATATATATATATATATATATATATATATATATAAAGCAAAGACTTGACTCTAAACATATGTTTGTTGCAGAAATGTGCATAGTTTAAAGCAATCACAAGTTTGTTGTTGCTTTAAATGTTGCCGTTAATCATTTAAGATAAATTGGGTAAAAGGTTGTCAATTTACCTGAGCCGCTGATGGCACTTTGTCGTTGACTTTACAGCAATTCCTCATCATGAGCGAACAGGAAGAAGCTTAGAGTAAAGCCAGTTCAATTTGAGAAGCATCTGCCATGGTAGGAAAATGGGTTGAGATGACAGGAATGAAAAACTAATGTGGCTCAGTTCAGGAAACTGACGCAGCAAAAAAAAAAAAAAAAAAACCAGAAGCCCTGAGCCAGGGGTACTTTCTATGGGAAAGAAAACCGAAGGGAGTTCACATGATTAATGGCAGCCATAGCTCTGCTAATGAATCATCTCTGAAAAGAGACAGAATTTACTAGAAGCACCTGGCCATGCATACTTCTATGAAAAGACAAAAGCAGAGGAAGAACAAAAAGTTAAAAGCTGGTCTGTAGTGGACCCGTCCGACAACAGTTTGGGTTCCAGTTATTTCACTGCCACTTCCACATGTCCTTTATCAATATTTATACTAGTTACATGAATTTTGGGGAAATCATCTGAATACTTTTGGTAAATTTCAACAAAATCAGATGTCTGTCTTAATGACAGTGTAGTGACAGTGACACTTAGTGTTGGACAAAAGTACTACACACTGCTTTCTTGCTCATGCTTCCAGAATCACACAGACCTCTATTACTGCAATGTTTAAAATTGTAAATATGTCTTTTTTTCCCCAGCTGTCTGCATGCAACATCTTTTCTCTACATTTCTACAGTCCAGTGTACAGATTGTACTAAACTAGAATTAAATTCAACACCGTCACCGTGTATGCTTCTCTTCTTGCTTAACTTATGGAGTGCTTTTGGCAGCTCTATGGCATGAAATCGTCTCATCCATCCTGTTTGACGTTAACCCAAATGGCTTCTTCGATTGGCTAGAGTTGCAGCACATCATTGGATGAAAAGCACGACTGCGTGTGATTTTTTAGAAACCTCGCTGAAAGCCCCGCTGTGCAGCGCGGTGCATCTTCTGTTCCACTGCCGGTCCATTATTGGTGACTAAAGAAGCTATATATAAACAAAATATATTTATATAAATGAAAGATGCCTGCAGCTGCGTTTAGAAAAACACATCAAAAGGAGGCCAGAGACAAAAAGATGATGATAGTGGGATAAAAGGATGAGGGGGTGAGGGAGGGAAGTGGAAAGAGATGAAGATGGTGTGTGTGTGTGTGTGTGTGTGTGTGTGTGTGCGTGCGCGTGTGTGTGTGTGTGGGGTGGAAGGGGTTGGGGGCGGGGGGTTTGCATCACAAGAGTTAGCATGTGATCGAGGAAAAAAGGGGAGAGAGAGGAAGAAAGACGTACAATTTTAGAGGATTTATGTTGTTTTGATTCAAATCTGCTTTATTACCTCAGAGAGAAGAGAAGAGCGACGTTCAGGAAGCGGCCTCGAATAAAGAAAACGGATTCTTAACCTAAAAACTGTGTCAGACCAGCCTTAACTTGCAGTAAAAGCTAACAACTCCCTCTTTCACTTTTTTCTCCCGCTCCCTCCGTCCATCTGGCCCCGGCATGTTTTTTGTGCAGCTCGTCATCATGTCTGGCACCGTGCTCCTGGCCTACTACATGGAGTGCACGGACCTCTTCAGCGTGCACGTGCAGGGCTTCTTCTGTAACGACGCCGAGCTGATGAAGCCGTACCCCGGCACTGAGGAGTCCAGTTTCGTCCCTCCCCTCATCCTCTACTGCGTGGTCGCTGCTGCTCCCACTGTTATAGTGAGTAAAAATAAATAAATTCTACTAAAGTTGTCCTGTGAATAATTGTCATGATATATTTTGTTATATTTTGGATTACAGATTATATGCATGTGGTGCCTTGATTGTTTGTTTTACCACAAGTTCATGTTTTGGTTTTTAATACAATTAAATATTTTGACTATATCTTGTATTTAAAAAAAATACTTGCACATTTTATATTTTTATTAAAAGGTTGGTATTAATTGTGCTATTTTACAGCACAATCAGCTAACCATGTTACCTTCAGTTGTTATAAAAATGCTGTATATATTCAACATAACTTAAAAAGAAATTTGACTTCACAATTTGACGCCTTAAAACTGGACTCTGTCTCTTTAAGGAGCTCCTACTGTTTCCAACACTCCCCCTTCAGCACATCATCACAGTAATGCTTGTCAGTTATGCTGTTTACGACCCCTGCACTGAGATCTAGTTGGTATGATGAGCTCAGTAGACACACTGTTATGTTTTCTAATTGCTGCTGCCACTAGTCTAGAGGAACTGTGAGGAGAAGGTGAGGGGGTGGGGGTGTGCTCTGTGAGTTGGAAGCTCTGCTGGAGGCTGCAGCTCCAAGACGGAGCTTTGTGGACATAGGCAGTGCATTTAGGCACCCCTGGATGGTTGCCACGGGTGATTAAAGGATTTCTTGAACATACTTTAAAGAATCAAAGCAATACTCCGGTTCCGTTTTTGGTGCGATAATAACATCATAACATGACAAAAAGTTATAAAAAGTTGATTATACTTTAAGTGGTGTTTTTTTAAAAAACAATTTTCATGATATACATTTTTTTTTTTACTTTGATCACTTTCCCTCATTAATTTCTTTAACATCCTCCATTATTGTTTGTATGCCGTGAGATAACTACGTCATAGCTATGCTATGTATTTTATAGTCTAATATACACAGTTTAATCAACAGCTAAGCTTGATTTTCTTGAACACGTATAAAAAATCCCGTCACATTAGCCCGACAGCTCTCAGATGCTATGTATCTTGAAAGCATTCACCACTACTGCAGAATTAATGAAAATGTGACAAATCGATTAAATAATTCAGTAACCTACCTGCTTTACCTAATAGTAATACTTTTAACTATTAATAGCATTACTTATTTCCAAGTTATGCTCTGCTAAAATGATGACTTCCTAACTTCAGTATGCTGGGTACTTGAAAATGAGAGAGAAATTGAGCATATGCTAATTATGTAAACGTGTGTGACCATTTATTAATGACAGAAGCTGGCTATCAATAGACTGTCTGCTATTCGTAGATATAAAGAAAATAAAAAAAAATGGGATGGTAGCATCACAGCAAAACCCCCATTCCAACACAATGGAGCATTGTGAATTTTGCATACTTGATCCCAGTTCTCATGCACTGTTCTGAACAGCAGTGTATCCAAATTGACACACACATTTCAAAGACATGTCTGGACTTGGTGTTTTCCCAATTCTCCTTTCCTTTCCCATGTTTTTGACCTACGGAACACATGACTTTCAGTACACTAGAAAATATAGGAAAATAGAAAGCAGTGCAACAAGTACAACGCTGTTTCTTTAAAGGTCAGCAGATATTGAAAGTAATTTTAAAATATAAAATAAAAATTATAAAGCTAGCATTTTAACCTATGCAAATCTGTCTCTACCCTGTTGTGAAACCATTCGTCATAAAATAAGAAGAAAATAAATTTCTCTAGCCTGGTCATATCCTGAAGTTTGGGCCTGATCTTTATTTTGAGCATAACATTTGCTGGTAATTGCAGTAGTGAAGTGTAAAGCGTTACTCTAACAAACACTCCCACTGGGCCTTTTTGCTGAGTTTCTTTCAGCTATTGCACATTCCTCTTCCTTGGCAGCTTTGGACTACTTTCCGTCATTTAGTAATTGCAAATCTTAGGAAACGCAGATCCCACGTAGAGTTTTTGATCTTCAGGCCACCTACATTTGATCTCTATCAGCTTCATCTAGCTCGGCTTATGGTAACTGAATGATGCATGACTTTTTACTTCCGCTTCACCTCATGACCACAGTCCACTGCAGCCACAGCATCGATGGTAGCTGCAGTGGACTAATATTATAAATTAGTAAGTGGGTCAGAATTTTCTCCAGCTAATTACAGAAAAGAACGTTTTGGTCCCTAAAATCCAAAGATTGAGATTAGCGTTGAACTTGATTCAGTGAGGCTACAGAAAACAAACCAACACATCATTATAGACTGACTTTTGTCTTTAATTAAAGAATGTTTCTTGCAAAAGAGGATACCAAGAATTCTAGTACATGATTTTATTTTTAGATTGTTGTAAAAGTGTCTTTGATCACTCAGATCATGAGAGATCTGTTTACTCAGGAATAAACCTAAGCAAGGGGATGAAGCATTTCTTTAAAATGCTCGTTGGTTCAACAATCTAGAACCAACTCTGAAAACCTGAGATATGTAGAAACCATTTGTTTTCTTTAAATCTGTGGTTTTAAATAAATGTTAAATGTTGTGCACCTACTTTGAATTTGCCTGTTCATATTTTACAGAGTTCTTACCTCATTAATTATTTTTTTGAAAGCATTTCAAATGACTTTTTGCATGGATGGCGTTTACAAATACACTTACCTTGAAACGTTGAGCTGTAGCGACTCCAGTGCAGCCATCTTTATCAATGTGCTCAGCGTCTTTCGGTCATTAGCGATGATGCTGCTTCCTCAACCGATCGTTGCACAGGACAATTAATGTGGTATCTGGCAGCAAATGCTTATAATCTAAGTCTTTCTCAAGCAAGATGACCTCTTCTACTTGTTTTTCTTCTAATTTTCGTCTATTATTTTTGTTTCCATTCCATGCTGAATGATGCCCCCTTTATATTTTTGTGTTCATTTTCTTGTTGATCTTGACACTTGTAATTATTAATGTTGCCAATCTTTTCCCATGTCAAATGACTATTGGTTAAAAATACCACTTGTGAAGTTTGCAGCAGATAACCACCAGGTGGCAGTGTTGCTCCATTCTTACACTTTAATCCAGACATCATGACTGGATTTCTGTTCATTATTAAAACAAACCATAATATGTTTTTTATTTTCTTTTTTGCATGATTTATTTCTCTAATTTTAAAGTGATATGCATGTGAAGTTATGTTAGTCAAAACAGACCACATACATTTGCATTAGTGTGCTATGCAAGTGTATTAACATTGTTTAAACTGGTCTCAATATTAAGCTTGATATGGATTTGAAAAGTTTTTTTCAATGAGGTTGTTTATCTAAAATATATTAATTACTATAAAGGAATAAGAACACATTTTCACTTTTTATTTCAGTTCATCAATGTCGATTTTGGGATTAAAATAAGTCAGATTTTTGTGCATTTAATACATGTTTAATGTACCATGAAAGTAAAAAATAAAATAAAAACACCCACACGTTGTTACGATAAGTAGAGATCAATTGTGAAACAGATTGCACTGTTTATTCTCGCTCCGTCGTTTTAGCTCTGACACAACCAAGCATACAACTTTTCAAAAATTGGTGCAGATCAACAAAGAGTGAAGACTGAATGAGGTAACTCCTTGGGTCAGCTTGGCAATTTAACGGAAATCGGAAGAATTATATATCCGGCTGGCAATAGTGTGCTGTATGTGGTGGTGGTATGTGAAGCGTAGCCACTTTATTTTCTGTGAAGAAAATAATTGTTTGTGTGTCACTGATATGAGGAGCTTCTTCAGCACCCTTGGGCTTACTTCAGAGACTCTGTTTAGGATTTAGTTTTTTGTTGTTGTTATGTTTTGTTTTTTTCAAGAAAATACTTTTTTTTTTTTTGCTCAATACATTTCTATTGAAGAGTAAAAAATTTTTTTTTCTTCATTTAAATATTTATAAGTAACCTTTCTGCTAATAGTGCAGTTTAAAAGTCTTTAAAAAGCCCTGAAAGATGTTAACGTCTGTACGTATGACATTCAGACGGTGCAGAAAGCTTGAAAAAACATTCTGTCATTTCTACAAAACTGTATAAACAGCTTTTCAAAAAGAAGAGTTTTGTTAAAATTTTCTATCCAATACTATTTTTTTCATTAATCTGATAATTTAAAGCCTAGCAAGGAAAGATGAACATGATGAGCGTTTAGTTGTACAGTTTCCTTATCTCAGGTTTCACCTCTTGCTCAGCAGACGTCCGCCGCACTCATTTCAAAGTATCAAGAAGCACTTACTCATGGTTGTAATTGTTAAAGCTGTCTGATTCCTAGACACACACCACCTGTTCTTTTACAATAAGATATTACAGTCCATATGCTTCTTTGTGTGTTGACCGTTTATAATTGCTCATTGTCATTATGCGTTTGATGCTTTAAGTGCTGCTATGGATGTGCTTCTCTAATGTGCCATTGCAATCCTTGTGCCACAAATAAAAAGCGTCGCATTGCTTGAGTTTTCTGCCTAAAGCTAAGTGTTACTATGAGTCAGCACTCCACAATGCATCACGTATTGATCCTCTCAGATAGTTTTCATCCGTGTCACAGTTCCTTTTTTGTTTTGCTCTGAAAGTGAATCTGTTTCTGGTTTTAAATAAAAATTCGTTAGTATTCTGAATCTTCTTACTACTGATTTTCTATCATTTTATTTTACACTTCTGTCATCCTTCCCTGCCATTTTTATGAAAAGGTCCCTCAGCCATGTGTGAATACCCTAAACCTTTTAACTTTTTAAGTTGTGCCCTCTGTGTGTAATAGTGGCGTATATATTGAACCTGAGGCTGTACATTTAAATTAGTTTCCACTTGTCTTACAAAACAAAGAAGCAGCCAATAAAAATGAACAACGACAGGGCTGAGATGCCAGCCAATTAGTACAGACGCAGTAATTTAAGCAGAATTTTCCACATGGCTGGACCGTCGAGGATCTGTGGAGGTTACATAGGTCGAATTCAAGCAGTAGTCTATAAACTTGTTCAGTCGTGAAGAAGTGTCTGAAGCTCAGTCCAGTCCCCTTCGGTGCCAAGACAATGATGGATAGAACGGTGTTGTTCGTGGAAAAAATGCAGTTCCAGCAGAAACACAGTTGAAATTTTCGAGAAAGCAGTGATCCCATGACAGCCTGTTGGAGTTTCGTAAGAAACCCCCCCCCCCCCAAAAAAAACATATCCCAGCATGGGAATCGCAGTGACAGTTTATTACTTTTTAATCCTTGCCTATTTTTGGAAAATAAATTCAGTGTATTTTTCTGAATACTCTTTTCATACCTGAATCAACTGACTTACAGCATATTTTGACATGTTTTCCCCCCTCATGCAATGTAACAAAATGTAAACAAGTCTTTAATATTCCCAAAAGTATTCCTATGGTGGATTATTGAAAAAGATATAAATAATTTTTGGCACAACAGGTTTTGATCAAATGTAAATAAAATTATTTAAGCTCATATCTTTTTTTTCAAAGCTGATCTATGCAATTTGATTTATTACTTTATTTGAATAAAAATAATTTTAAATCTAAATCTCCAAATGGTATGAAACATTTTGGGCTTAACTAATCAAATTAGCTGTAAACCGCAGTAATTTGTCAGCAGAAATTCAACTCAGAGTGCGTCTCCAAAAGATTAAGCAAAGTGAACTGCTTTTTATTTTTACGCATGTATTACATTAAGAGTTTCTATGTTTAAAATTAATGAATTAGCAACTAATTGGATTTATTGTGGATTTCACTAATTTTGACAAGTAGAGCTCCTTACTATATCTAATTAATATTGCTTTGCTAACTAGGTCATTTGACATGTTGTTTTTCTATGATAAATGCATCTTTACATGTTTTCTAGCATATATTTAGCGTCAGTATGTCAAAAATACATACTTTAATTATTACTAATTAACCCTAGAGATGTATCTAAAGAATGGATACACAACTTATCACAATCCTTGAAACTGAAGAATTAACTGCAGGCTCTTTTTAACGTTGGAGCTGAATTTGAAATGCCAGAGTTGAAACAGGCGGTGAGTAAAAGCTTCTCGTCTTCGGTGGGCTGAAGGCAAAAGTTCTGCACAGGAAACGGACAAACTACATTTGTATCCTGCAAACTGAATTCAGCAGAGAAATTTTATCGCATTAAACGTTTCGCAGCCTTAAAATACTGCACACTAAAATTCTGTATATTTTCATTTATTTATTTATTTTTTTACTACAAAGATGCTGTTTAACCTCTTCAGTTTCTGCTCAAACATCATTGTGTCAGTTGAACTCCGAGTTGTTCCTTGGCGTCTGAACCGATTCGTGCCGATGGTCGTTTTCAGTCAGTTTCCATGACATTTCTGGAAAGGGAAGGGGAGTTAACATTGGCTGTAACAATGCAGTCATGCATTAGTACCTAACCTTTACAGTAGGGAAGCAGACTCCAGTGATACAGATACTTTAAGGCAAGATGTGGCTGTTTGGAAATGTTAACGTCACCAGCTGGAAATAACAAACTCGTGTGCCAACTATGAAGCACTAAAATGCTTAGAGGACGATTCTGCTGAAGTTGTTGTTGGTGCTTTTTTGTTAACTCTCAACTAATGCAGAATCATAAATGTAATCAGTTTCTTTTCTTTCTTTTCTTTTGAGTCATAACATGACTGCATCATGTAGGCTTGGGAATATTTTTATGTACAATTCGCAAGAAGTGTTTCTGTCTTTTAAACTTTTCCGTAATTTACTATCTTGCAACCATAGATTTCCCTGGATTGTGTTCGCATCTGATGTGACAGATCAATGCAGAATAGCACATATTTGTGCAAAGGCAAATATGAAATTATACATAAACTTTTCCCTCTCTACTTCAAAACCCCTAAATAAAATCCAGTCCCCCATATGTGCTCTAAAAGTCACAGCTTTATACTAAGGAGTTGGTATAAATCAGTGGTGTGAAAACCTAAATCCAACTTGCCAAACTTGATTTAAAAACACTCTGTCCAGAAATAAACTATGAGTTATTTTCCAGGAGGAGCAAAATGTTCAGCTTCTATGTTTCCAAACTTACAAAGTAACTCATAAGAACTGAAGCTGTAATAAAAGCAAAATGTGGTTCTAAAAAGTATGGACAATGAGAGGGACTGAACAGAAATGCAGCTTCATACTTGCACAAATTTCATTTATTAAATATCTTGAAAACCATATTTAATTTTCCAGTTGTCCATTACTTTGTGTTGACCTAATAAAACCCAATGAAATTTGCCTTTGCTTGGCATTGAAATGTAAAAAGTCCAAAGCACTCTAAATTTTTAGGGGTGTTTTTACTTATTTATTTTTACCAGCATTCACACATCATTTCTTCCCTGCAGATGGAAGAAAACACTCACAAGACAGAGAGGCGGAAAAAAACAAAAAATGCAAGTGTCCTGCGGCGCCAAACAAACTCTTTTGGAAAACAAACAAATAACATAGCAAGGCTCCAAATTTTGAGCTAATATGTAATAACTGCGTCCACAGCCTCCTTTTAAAACACACATCTATTCTGTAACGGCGTGCACCACCCCAGGCGGCATTCAGCAAGTTCCATTTTGTGTGTCCAGCAGCAGTTTCTCCATTAGACCTGATGTAATGTCCACTCCATAATGGACCTGAAGAAAGGCTGCGTTGGAACTCGCTCGTTTATGAACACAGACCAAACCGGGACAAAATGTCCCGATGATTTTTTATAGTATGCCAAGAGTTTTTGCTCTTTGTTTCGCCTCGTTTGTGTCCTTTCTGTTTGCCTCTTGACCTCTGAGTCTCTGTTTCCTTCCTCTGGCTGTTTTCTAAACTCATGCAGATCTTCATCGGGGAAGTGTCCATGTACGTGATGAAATCAACAAGGGAAGCTCTCCTTGCCCAGGAGAAAACGATAGTCACAGGAGACTGTTGTTACCTCAACCCGCTCATTCGCCGCATCATACGCTTTATAGGTAAGAGCATCGGCACGTCTCGCTGTCCGAGTCCATTCGTGTCGAGGGCTAGCGGACGGCTTCTGCACGTGTTCTTGTTCAGCGAACTTTACTCGTACAAATACATTCAGTTTGGAAGTAAAGCATTGCAATTAAGATGCATCAGATTTGGAAAAAAGTACAACTATGAACAGTTCCTTGCAAAACCCTTAACCTTGTCTTAAAAGTGTTCAGCTTTTAAAGGGAATAATTAATTTACCTGAAACAAGTGTCAGGTTATAGTGATGCAATTATGGATAAAAAACTGATTTACCTCAAGGCTACTGGCTTTATTCTCTTATTTCTTTTTTACTTGAATACTTTTATTAAAAAAATAAAATAAATTACACATAGCAAAACCTCAGCTAAAGTTATGCCTGTTACTCGTGCAACTTTTTCTACCACAGTTTTTCCTCCCACATAACTTTCCATTGATATGTTTGGATACTGCACTCTCTCTATTGGACAACTTGCAACATCAGCACTCTCTCCCATGATTTGGTAGCAATGTTTTTGTATTAAAAAAAATCAATCTTTTTTTAGGGTATTGGGTTTGTGTAATATTCAGTTTACAAAAAACAATTAAAAGAATTTGGGGAATTTTTCTACAATAATGCAAATAAAAACCTGAAGCATCTTTCTGGACGAGTTTCAATTCCAAATCAAATTACCAAATTAAAATGCTTTCCAGTTATATTTTCATTAATATACTTCTCCCTATATGTACCTGAAGAAAAAGTAAATACTAGTTCAAATATTGTCAGTATTTAAAAAAAGCAAATTATGAGAAATACTCATTATTATTATCTAAATAGTTGCGGCTAACGTGTACACAACTATCTAGCTTTGAGCTGCTTTTTGCATCTTTAACAATAATTAGTTTCAATAAATGAATCTCTCTCCACTGTTAAATTTTCTGTATTTCAGCTCAAAGATTTCGCAAAACTCTGCCAAGTGATTGGGGATCTTTTGGATTTTCCTTGTGCTTTTCAAACCATATTTCTCGCCCTTTAAATAACACCCCTTCAATTAGCTAGCCAGTTCTGAAACAATCTCCAGACAGGTGACTTAAATTATACTTCCGTCTTTTTTATTGAGTAATTTCTCCGATTTAAAGGCTCGCTGAGGCTTTTCGGCTCCTATTCTCCACCCCTCCCATGTGCTCCCTTCTCGCGCTAATCCCCCTTCTCTGTTTCCCCCGATGCCCTTCACACAGTCCCCCGTTCCCCTCGCAGACACCCCCTTCACACACTCATACACATGCGCTGAGCCGCCACCCTACACCCAAAGCCTGGATGACAATACAAAGGACAGTAATTTCATGGCTAAGCAGGCTAGATAATCAGCAGCCATATTTCACAGCAAACGGAAAGCAGACACAGACACTGGTCAGGGTTGGTGGGCTGAAAGTGTCGGTGCAATCATTCATATTAAATCCTGATTTTTTTATTTTTTTCCCCCCCTTCTGTCTCTGTTTTCTTCTCTGCTCCATTCTCACTTTTCCTTTCTGCTAATAGAACATATTTCTTCTCTCTCTCTCTCTATTTGTATGATGCATTTGTAAATGCTGATGGCTAGATTAAAATAAATGCCCCGTCTGTGTTTGATCACCTCCATATTGCACCTGTTAACCAGCAGAATGAGTATTTGCATTCACTGGTCCGCTTCAGTATTTCTTCATTCAGGAAACACTGCGGCGTATTCAGTGGAGCGATTACCCACATAATCCAAGTTCTCAATGAAAAAACTCCCCGCTGATACGTAGTCGCACCGATTTTTAAGAGAAGTAAGCCTGTGCATACAGTCTTAGTTGAGCTAATCTCTGTGCATTCTGAGGCGTCCTTGCCAAATAGATTAGTGTGAGTGGAGAACGTGTGTTAGAAAAAAAAAAAAAAACACCGTCTCACGAAGGTTACACAGGATTCCCAAACAGTCTGGAAAATTACAGAATTGAATTAAACTTCTTCCACACAGAAAAGACATTAAAACTGTTAAAACTATATAAAAATGTTAATATTTACAGACTTTACTATTACATATCCCATTAACTAAAAGTTCTGTTTGGTCCTACTGTTGTAGAAGCATCTGCGACTAAATTCAGCGCAAACTTTTGGATACAAATTCATAAAATTTAGGTGTAGAAAAGCGTGAAATGTAAATGCAAAAAATGCTAATGCTAGTAATGTTTTCCAGACCCTGATGTGCATTTGGAGCTCATCTGGTGGTTCTGCGGTTTGGTCGATTGGAGCCTAAATTAAGTCGAAACAAAACTGATGCAAATGCTGCTAAAGTTTGTTTGTTTAATTTTGTTTTTTAGTTCTGTGAAGTTTTAAGCAACTCATGTCTGTTCTCGTCTCCCAGGTGTGTTTGCATTCGGCCTGTTTGCCACAGACATCTTCGTCAATGCGGGCCAGGTAGTGACCGGCGGCCTCTCGCCCTACTTCCTGTCCGTCTGCAAGCCCAATTACACCGGCACAGAGTGTCGGTTCAATCACCAGTTTATCGTCAACGGAAACATTTGCACTGGGAATCCCGTCGTTGTGGAGAACGCACGCCGGTCGTTCCCGTCCAAGGACGCTTCGCTGAGTGTTTACTCTGCTGTGTACCTGACGGTAAGTAGGATGCGTCTGACCCTGTGGTTTTTACTCTGTGGGATCTTTTGAGTCAGCGGCAGCTGCGCCTCAGTTCATGCTTATTTCACCTGTATTTAATCCAAGCATTTTTTTTTGTTGTTGTTGTTGAAAACTAAGGTGGACATTTTTTCTGCTACGAGTTTAATTTGTGTGCATTGAACAAGCCTACAGAGATGCAACAAGGAGTTTTTTCTCACCATATATATATTAATAGAAAGCATTGGATAGTGCTTGCTTAGTAGGTGGTTTGGCACAGCTAAGGATCAATAGATAAGACCTTGATAATAGAGGAAGAAAAGCCAAAAGGTTCAAAGTGACAAAACACAGCAGCAAACTTTACTCTAAGTGTGTAATACTGCACCCTACAGAGTAACTTTACAATAAAAATGTAAAAATGTAAAACACTATCAAAATATTTTTATATACAAAAATGGCAACAGCTACTTTACCAGATTAAGTATAAACTGGGAATCAACCCCATTCATAATTATAACTGAAACTTGTGTATAATTTTTGAACTTTAGAAGAGATGTTTTCTAACTTCATGGTCAAAGGTCCAAATCTAATTGTAGTTGAGGTGAAAAGTCCAGAACTACCAGCAACGAGCAAATCTCAGTCATTAAGTTGGTTTAGTAGCATAAGAAATGGGTTGGATGCTCAACACGAATGGTTTGTGGATCTAAGCCAGTCTAATTTTCACCAGCATAGCAAGATGAGCCCTCAAGTTTTACTCATCATAATTGTTAATGACTGCAGTTAATATCAGCATGCTGGTTTCAGGTATCTGCAACAAAACAAAATCAATCTCAAATTTTTACTTTTTTTTTTGTAGCTGTAATGTAAACACACTTCTTTCATAAACTGCCTTTTTGCCATTTCTCCGGTCTAAAAGTTTTCAGTACATTGGCACTGGAAAGTTTAACACACTGCCATCAACATGGAGTAAAATCACAGACTTGCTAAGGAGCGCACTGTTTTCATTTCTCCATGTATGCATGGATAAAAAGACTGATTCTCAGCATGGCACCGTGCAAAGCAAACATTGACTGAACCTCAGATTTGTACCAGTTTGAGGCACATTTCTGATGTTTAAAATCAAAGCTTCCTAATTAATATTTAAATGTAACAAACAGTAAATCATCACCAGCACAACTCATTAAAAAACAATAAGTTCATGTAATTAGTTTGCATCTTATTGCATGTAATTAAAAAACATCTGAGCCTGGTTTCATTAAGCTTAATGCACATTTTGGTGAGAGTTGGTTGAAAGGAATTCGAAATCAAGAGCTGAACTTTAAGTCATCTTTGCATGATGTGCATGTTTCATAGAGGAACTAACTTGCTGTCAGGCGGTTTTACCCCAAGAAAGAGTCATCCAGGTCTCCGGTTTCTAAACCAGATACAAACTTATTGTGTTACAGGCAATCACCACTCTGATTCAGAAAACTTCACAACACACAATTTTTGCAATAAACAAGTAAAGTAATTGAGAATCTCAAGCACTCCACACCAAAGCAATATGAACATGACTGGTAAAAAGGACCAGCATGATGTGGAAAACATCGGTTTAGTTTTACACACAGAATTAATGCTTTCAATGTGCAACAAGTGCATTCTAGCATAAGGCGTCTCCTCATTTGGTATAAGGCATATTAGTCGTTGTTTGAATAAAAAACGTTTGAAATATTTTTGCTTTGAAATGAGTTTACTTCTAAAACATCGTCTTGCTTTTCTGAGCCAAGATCATCGACTCATTTGTGCCGTTATTTAATTCACTGAAAACTACCTTTTTAGCCCAGTCTTGTAATCTTACTCCCAGTTTAACAAAAGCTCTATGTTTTGAAACGGTTTAATTCATCTGATGCAAGGCTTCACATCTTCCCTTCACAGCTTTGTTTTGTCTGTCTTGAATTGGTGAAATGTTTGACGGCCCTGCTGTGGGAACGTCTTTCGAACTCTATACATCCGCCTCAGCAGAGGAGCATGGGCTTTCAACGTTCATTTGGAACAAAGACAAGTTCACAGTCTTTGAATCCTCTCCCTCGTTCCTAAATTTATTTCTTCGCCTCCAGATGTACATCACCAGCACAATCAAGACCAAGTCCAGCCGTCTGGCCAAACCTGTGCTCTGTCTGGGCACGCTCTGTTCGGCTTTCCTCACCGGCCTCAACCGAGTGTCCGAGTATCGAAACCACTGCTCTGATGTTGTGGCTGGATTTATACTGGGATCAGCCATCGCACTGTTTCTGGTAAGGGCTTAAAACACAAAACAGAAAAAAAACCATCAGCTGCAGGTAATTCCAAATGTTTTTACAACCCAAAAGCATTTTTTGCTGAAAATTATAGACTAACTTACTTCAGCATGATTGTGAAGTAGAGAGGAAAACGTGCTTGTTTTTGAAATGTTTAAAAAAAAAAAACAATTTGAAAGACATATCCTACTATTGCCATTACAGCAAAACATATTTTTCAGCTTGCAGATCTAGAAACGGAAATTTTGTCCGTCCTTCTGTGGAAAATATCCTAAATGCAGTCAGATTGGATCGTCGGTTAACCTTCCTCCTCAGGGTCAAATTTTTTTTTATTTTGTATTATATAAAAGGTTTTCCTCAAGTACTGCTTTAAATTTGACTGCGCTTAACTTCTGACCAGCCTCCTGGTATCATAGCCTCACAAAATCACAAAAATAATTATTATTTGGTGACTACAAATGATGTAATGCACAAATTTTTAGTTTTAAACAGTTGTGAAAACCAGGTTTTCCCCCCACTTTATAAGTATGTTTTGCTTGCCGTATCAAAAAAAGTTTCAGTAGTTGTATCGCTGCCAAAATGAGGTAAAATCTAGTGGTATTTGTAGCTTAATCAATTGAAGGAAAGTAGGAAAAAAAAAAGATTATTTTCAGAGCTGGATCCTGGCCACATTTTATAATTTTCTTTCAAAGCATATGTTATGATCAGAGTTTGGAACGCACACTGGCTGCAGTCGAAGTGCTGAATTCAGGCTTAATCGCACTTGATGATTAGTCAGAGGCTGCTTCTTTTAGCACTACAAATCCATTAATTCTGTGAATTTGTCATCACTTTCTTTCCACTGCAGCTTGTTTAGCCGTTTTTCATTGATTTCAGTGACAAGAGAAATAAAGATGATTTATCACGCGGGTAAGCTTCAACCTGTGCTCCGAGAGGGTTCAGACACGGCTAAGGTTGGACAGAAGGTTCTTGCTAAGGAGCCATTAGTTGATTGAAAGAGCAGAAGAAAGAAGAGAAAGTCCTGATGTTGCACCTGCATTTCCACTGAGATCAGCAGTTGCTCTTATTTCTAAAGAGCATGCTGGGGAAGAAATTCAAGACAAGGAGAGGGAGGAAAGTTGAGGTGGATATCAGCTTTAATTCACGGCTGTGTTTAAAATGTAAAATCCAAATCGATCACCAGTGATATGCTGTCAAGCAGCTTAGCTTCCACCTGAAATCATATTGACTTAGTGCAGGTTTTCTGCTTAAAGTTTAAATCACTTGGGAGTTAACACCTATAACCTATAAGATTTTATTTTATTTATTTATTTTTTTTTTGGGAGGTAGGGGGCAGTTGAGGTAGAATACTCCCTAAAGAGGAAGCAAGGTAAACGGATCCGGCAACAGCCTCAGAAGCCTCATTACTTGTAGGTTCCGCTTGGCCCTGAGGGGGGTCAGAGCAGGAAGAGGTGTGAGAAGCAGGCAAGGACACGGAGGAAGACTCTGAGGAGGAAAGGCGGGATTAATTTAGGTGCTCTGCTCTGGCCTGGTTGGTAATTTAGCTGAATTTACAGCCCCTGTGCCACGAGTTCAGAGAGAAACTACAGATGGTGTAATTGTGCTGCTGCTCAGCACCTTTCAATCTGCTTTCGTCCAGGGAGTTTCAGTGCTGAAGGTACTAATTTACTCTGACTTTAAAGAACAACTCCGGTTCGCAGGGACGTCGAAGAGAAGAAAACCACAACAACGCGTTCAAAGCAACCTCTCTCAGCGTCACAGACCGCAGCTGTGGCAATGAATGTGTTGAAAATGAAGTTCAGGCGCCTCAGAAACGTTCCAGAGAAATTGTCATTTGTTTTTCATGAATAATCATGTCATAGCTTTTGCTTCTTAGCTGCAAAAATCCTGTTGGCTTGGAAAATTCTATGACTCGAAATGAAAGAAAAAAAAGTTGAAGCTACTTTCTGGCCAACTTGATTTCTGTTTTTTGTTACAATAAAGCACTGTTCAAGTAAGAAATTGTGAAACTTTTGACAAATAACTGGATAATTTTGTCCGTCCCTGGTTATTATTATTATCACAATGTGTTTTTGTTCCAATACTACAACTTGTTTAGAATTACCAGAATGTTCAACTTTCCTGTTTTTATCATATGTACAGACATTCACATTTGACTACCCTTTTTAGTTATTAGTAATTATTTCTAATAAATATGTCTAGATTGTTGCAATCAGTTTGTGAAGAAAAAAATCTGAATATATTGCACATTAATTGCACACTTCAACTGTTCTTCCACTCTTTTTAAAAGCTATTTACCAGCATGTTTAATATATTCATTAGAAATATATAATTTGCTTGTATTTTCCTGACTTTTAAAATATATTTTTTCTTATGAACAATGCCAGTTAAAATAGTTTTATTTTATTTTTTCAAAAACAATAATGTTGATGCCGACTTTATCCAACATGTGCATATCACTCTTGAAAACTTATGCAAACTAAATTTAGGAAAGAGTCTGTATCATCTACCTTTTTTTTTAAGTATTAAAATGTGCAATTATTTGAAAATGTTTTTCTGTATCCTAAAAGCCAATACGTTATCGGAGCTACGATGTTATAAGCTATTTCACTGCTTTCATACCCTATAATGCTTTTGCTGCACGTTGAAATCCAAAAGCAGATCTTGGCTCACTGCCATGTTCACGACATTTTAAGTCATTTGTATCCAAGTCTTTTCTAAACCTCAACCCCTGATGCTTGTTGTTGTTCTACCTTCTACCATCTGTGATTTTCATGTCGGCAGCGTCCCCAGTGAGATATTTGGCCGAAATTTGGTTGCCTTTTTTTTTAAAATTATCATTACTTCTGCTTCTTTTCATGCACATAGCTCGCTCGCTGTATTACAGAGATTGTGTCATTTTGTTGAGTTACTTGTGTGTTTGTGTTATGTGCTCCGTCTGCCTTCCCGTTGAAGAAGAACTGAGCAGAGAGCAGAGGATGTTTCCAGCCAGTGCATTTTACGACGTTTCAAGGTTTAGTGCTGAGATTATAAAGCTGACGGCAAATTTTCTTCTGAACAGAAAGGGAATAATGCTGATGTTCGCTATTGAGTGAGTTAATACTGATGAAATGTAGTGCGTTTTAAATGTGCCGCGAGGAAAAATAAGTACCAGGTATCAAAAACAAATTACTCCATAAACAATGTATTATGAAGTGTTATTAGAAAAAATGGCACATGGAGTAATGAACACGCATATGCAAATTCAATACTGAATAAAAAATAATATTTTTAGTCAGTGAAAGGTTCAAGATGAGCATTCACATGCATTGCTTAGGTGGGATTTTAACATCATCCTCCCACACAAACTATATTCAAATCTTGACATTTTTGGGGGTTGTCTATTGGAACTGTAATTTACTGAAAATGTGTATAAAAAGATTTGTATCAAAGATGTCTAAATATATTTCTATGTATTGTTTGTTCAGCATATTGAGTTCCATCACCTAACTTTGCTGTTGATATGGTAATTTGGCTGTGATGTGCAGAACTGTCTTCCTCTAAACATGGCGTATTCAAAGGAAAAAAAGATGCATTTTGGTCCAAGATATTCTGCAAACTTAAAAAGCTCTATAGCTTTTTCTTACATGGTGAATGGAGGCTGTTGTGACTGACTGGATTAACTGGTTTTCATTGAAAAGCTGCACCTGCTGATTCCAGATCATTATCTGCTGATTTGTATTTACTTTTCTGTAAAGTCGTGATAATGTTGTGGTGAAATAATCTTTTTTTCATTTCTGGATCATTGCTCCAACGTCGCTCACTGGAACATTTAAAAGTTTAGAAATATATCCATAGACAGTTTTCCAAATATAAGCCAGTGATGCTCTTAAGAGGGCGTTTTACTTTTCATGACATGTATCAAATGCCTTTTCTCAAACAACTCAAATCGGTAACGAGAATAAATTTTCTGATCGAGACATTCCCAGTTTTTCTTAATTTGTGGAACATTCCCGATGTTCCGTGTTCAACATGGGACCTCTTGTCCTTGGGACAAAAGGAGAAGGAGCGACCGCGGAACATGTATTCTTTTAAGCGGCTGACCTATTAAAACTGACATACATTGATTCAGGGATCTCCAGGGAAAGATTAACGCAAGAAAGTCAGTCATTGCCTCAGCGGTTTTTAGATGGCTCATTTCCATTGTATTAACGGCACAACATGAACCGGGGAGGGCTGTGTCTTTGCTACAACGAGGGAATAATAGCCTGAATGAAGCTTATGAAGATCCTGCCATGTGAAATCTATGGCAGTTTGATGGATTTGCAATTCTTATGCGATTTAATCCATAAAGACAGAATAGAAGCCGGGTGTGTATTTAATCACTTGGCTGTCATTTTTCCAAATAGAAGACGTCTGAATCGACTCTGCAGCTGGAAAATATCTTCAGTCTTATCCGTTTAAGTGGCAAATTTGACACATGGACTTTTGTCTTTGTCTTACATCATGCTGATCTGATGGCTTGTAATAACGCCTCAAAGCAAACCGATTTTCTGGGACCAAATTGAATCTTTAGGCGAACCTTAAAATGCAGGTTCAGATTTCACCTTGTACCTGGAACAAAAAGTGACAGCTTGGCCGGGGCCGCCTTGCATCAGCGGCAGGGCACAAAATGAAGCGAAGCAGTCTCCTGTGGTCATGGGGGAGATGTGCATCAATTGGATGAAAATTAGAATGCTGGAGTCATGCAGAAATGTATTTAAAGCGGCTGCATCAGCTTACAGTTTAGAGTTACTCTGACAGGTATTGATGTAGGGAATTCATTGTGATGCCGGGGAGCTTTTTGCAGATTCTGGCCCAGCTGCTCTCGCCTCTTGGTCTCGGGGAACACTAGAGACCCGTCGCCCATGAACCGAACCGCTGCAAACATAAGATCCCAGAGAAACCTCCAGCAGTGAGTCGGCCTGCTTCATTTTCTTCTATGCCGCCGCCTGAGGGCACGGTTGGTGTCAGGAGGGGTGAAATCTCCTTCAGGCAGCCATGTTTGATTAACTAGGGGATGGAGGAGTTCAGAAGTCCTGCAACCTTGCTGGCATGTGGGCTGTTAAACGGACCTGACTGCTGGTAAAATAAAAGTGCAGCTTGAAAGAAGCTGTACACAGCTGCATAGCTGCTTTTGTAAATAGAAAATAAAATAAAAGAGAAAATCCTTCACACTTGAGCATCAGGTTGTTAACACTTTAAATAAATTAGGGAAAAAAACAACAGGATTATCCCCGGTTTACAAGAAAGAATATTGTACTTATTATGGTAATAAATGTTAGTGGGGAACAACATGAGCGCCTTTTAGGGCTGCAGCTGGAGCATTTATTGGTATCAAAGTCTCAGCATTAACAGAGACTGATTAAAAACTTAAAAATAGAGATGATGTGCCAACCTGGCTTTTAAAGACTCCCTTAGTGTTTGATTGATTTTTTTTAGGGCCATATCAACTTTATACCACAGCAGTAACTGTGCTGAAGCAGAACATATGGCCACATCTTTCCACATCCAAGAGAATCTCTTGGATACTGCTTTTCGTTTTCCGTGGCAAATATATCGCCGGGTTTATATGTGAAGAATAAAATGTCAACTTTTTTATCATTACCAGATGGATGTGGAGGGTGATCCGCAGTTCAAACCAGGCAGGGTTCATGGGCAGTGTTGTGCTGGTTAAGTTCAACCTCCTATTGTGAAAGTGCTGATGCTTATTCAAAACCCTCGTCTGAACTGTGTTTTCACTTTGACATTAGCAAAAGTACGGCAGCTCCGAGATGGAGATTTTCTTGTATGTTTGGCATTTAGAAAGTTTCCACTTTTAACTATGGAAGGAAAGCTTCTGTCAGATAAGTCTAGAGTGAAAAAAAAAACTCAACTGCTAAATTGATTCCCAGGAAATCTTTTGCAGACATCAACAAGTCGTCAGAAGGGTAAATTGATATCTTTTTGGAGTGCACCCGACCTTTCCTCGAGTGCCGTTCTGAGTTTGACATTTATGTTGTTAAGCAGTTAGTCATTTAGCAGCTGTTGTGTGGATTCGTGTGAAATGTTGCGCAAAATTACACATGCATATTCATATTTGTAAAGTACCTAATTAATAAATTAAAACTATAGTTGTGGTTAGAACTAGAGGAGACTTTAACATGACATTGGATTCACAAGAACGAGATCAGACAAGATCTCAGTAATACTTAATAATTAATGGTGCTTTGTTTTGGTTACATGTCACAGACTGACAATGAAATTCTTTAATCAGGACGTCAATGGTAGAAAAGCTTTGATCTGATATCGTCAATGGCCCTGTTGCTTCCTGTCGCAAACGACCTAACGAGATGTCTTCACTCTGTGGTGAAGACATCAGCTGAACAGCTACGACAAAATGTTTTTGCCTCGAGTTCAGTGAAAGACTGGGTTTGATTTTGGTTTTTTGTTGTAGCAGATGTCACAAACCTGTCTTACTGATAAGCTCTTTCTGTATTTGTATTTTTTCCAGGGCATCTGTGTTGTGAGCAACTTTAAAGGAGTTCATAATCCAGCAACCAAACAGAAGACGGAGGAATACCGTGGATTGCCATTGATGACTTTTCCCCGTGTAGAGAGCCCACTGGAGACCCTCAGCGCGCAGGTAGCTCAAAACCCTTAGCCTGCGATCCCCACAACTCTAATCTTTTTTATTATTATTATTGCTGGACAAAGCTCCCAAAAGAATTGAACATCAAACTCAAATATTATCTTTAAAACCTCATCATTTGGTGCTTGAAACCTGTTGTAATATTCTGTAGGTTCATTATCTGCTTTTTACTGACGTTTTTGCCTGCAACTTTAATCTTAAGTCATAAATTCATTCTTTTTCTTGCCTACTTTCTTTTCCTTCTGTCGACACAAAGCTATGACATTATGTTGGGCATGATATTTGCACCGCACTCGTTTCCATCAAAGCACTCCACGCACCGGGTGAAAATAACTGTCCTTTGTTTTCATCTTCACACCTTTCCCCCCCACTTCTGTTTTCCTCCCTCATATTTCTCCCGTTTCTACTCCTCCTCAAACGTGCATTTTTCCAGAACCACTCGGCATCGATGACGGAGGTCACATGACTAAGGGGGCAGCACCGGGTCACGTTTGCGTCTCCACAGCACTTCCAGGCACAATGACGAGGACGCATGCCACGTGGCGCCGAATGCATACAACAACAACAACAACAAAAAAAAGAAATCACTCCAGATTTATCTGTTTGAATCACCCGGAGGACAGGATACTCCATGTTTGTAGTGGTTTTCATTTCGCTTGGCTTCTCGCTACTCGGCCAGCCAAGACCCACAAATCTAACCGGTGCGAACTCGTCAGAAAGCCAACTCACTAAGCACGGGTTGTTTTTTCTCCAGGTATCTGAAAGCCTTCGAAACATGGCGCGTTTCTTTTGTCCTCCAGGGTGGCTCTTTGTAGTTAGCGAATGGTGTTTTTGTACGTTTTTGTATGAGCGAGTGCCGTAGCCTATCCTGACAATGTCAAACCTGCACACTTCCTGTCAGCTGACTCACTGTGTTACATCACACTCTGTCAGATGAAATGCCTCATCGGTCACCACATCCATTCCACTCAGTCTTAAAACTCTGCTATGGGGGGGGGATATTGATGTTGTTGTTATGTGGTGTTTGTCATTTGTACAGAAAAAAAGAGAGACAGAAATGTTCTTTTTATTATCTCTGTGCATTAATTGACCATTATAAGGTCATATTTTTTAAGGATTTTTGTTAGTCTGTATGACTATTATGATCCATTTGGACCTGTTTGCCTGCTGTCAACCTGAATATGTTTTAGTATCAGTTTAGGTGTTTGGGGGAACAAGTCTTGTCATTTTTGGAGGAAACATGAGGAGGGGTCACTGGCGTCCTCTGGGACTCAATACGGCGTCTGGCATCAGTTAAGATCAGATGCAATATTTGAAAATGCCATTACTCAGAAAGCTCGCCAGGAGTGTCATTCACCCCAATTTCCTGATTCACTCTGATGTTGAAAACAATGTCTTGAAAGCAGCCCGTTGGGTCTCGCATGTGTCGGATCCATGTACATATTTCCCCTTCTGTGCTTGTTAGAAATATGTCTTTGCTGAAATTTTAATGGAGGACGTTTCTAACGGATAGATGGGGTAACGAAGTGGGACAGTTTTGAGTAAAATGAGGCGATTGGTGTTTTTTCACCGAACCCAGCCGTTGACGCCCGCTTCACTTTTCCTCCTCGAGGCACCCCTTCCTCTCCCTCACTCACCAGTGGATTGTGATGCAATGTTGTGAATCCATTTCCTATTGGAAGATAAGTCCAGCATGAAGAGAGAAGTCGATAATGTTTTATAGATATTACTCATTATCATTGTGATTATATGTCTTTTTCTTTAAGAACAAAAAAAGCATTTCATCTGAAATGCTATATATATATATATTTTTTTTTTTCTTCTTTGTCCAAAAATTAAATAGTCAGTAGCAACTACGCGCTCTCTTGTGATTTTTTTTTTTTTCATTTTTGTGCACTTGTGTGCATAATAACTTTCTTTTATCATGTAAAGTATTGCTGGGAAGATTGCTGTCCCAGTTGACTGAGATTGAAACTTACCTTGATGGTGTTCTAGGTAAATTTCTTTCCTTTAGTTTATTTGAATACCAGCGGATTGTTTTGTTTACTTTTCCAGCATAGAAAACCTCCCGATGTTTGAAGCTCATTTCCTCGTTTGAATAAACAGAAAAAAAAAAATCCCATGTGTCCTACTGTAGTTACAAATATGAAGTCCAGTATAAAGCTATAACAAAATTTTGATCTGTATGATCATCTTGATTTTAGAGATACTAATTACACAGTTAGAATAAAGTAGCATAAAATACTCATTATTTTTCAATTAGCTCAATTGTTTGCATTTTGTCAGGTACACTTCCTCACAAAAGTGCTCACGCCATTTGAACCTTTCATCATTTTGTCACGTTGCGACTAAAAATCCAAATTTTTCATGCCATTTTCTGACATCCCAAATTGAAAAGTATGACTTATTAGTATTAGTAATATATTCGAAAATTCTGTTTTTGAAAAAACGTAGGTCTGCATTTGTATTTTGAAACTACAGAATACTGCTATCACACCTACTAGAGATAGTTTGCCACTGACCAAAATACTAAAGGCGTTGAAACAGTCACGATGCTACGTGAAATTGTGAAAAAGTACCGTCTGAAACAAGAATATTGACATTTTTGTTTGTCAGGGAGAATAATGAACATTCAAGTTAGTTTCTTCTAGTCACCTGCACCTATTTTAATACCCCGTTCAGCAACTGTTGGTCCACCCACTTGCAAAACTGCACATGTTGCCCAGACAAGTGATTAGGATGCACACGGATACGCTCAAACTAGGTTTCTTATTGAGTTCTTCAGCAGATTCATCCTGTTATTACCGCATCGACTTCAGGGATGTTTATGTCACCGCCTAGCAAGAAATACACACACAGAGGCACAAAGAAAGCTGACGGCTCAGCGAGTGCACTTTCTCTTTTGCTCTGTCAGGTATTCATTTCAGCTGTGACAGCCTGCGCTTACCCTGCAGACACACTGGCTAAATAGATAGGAGCTCTTTGTGTTTGTTTGTGTGTGTGTTTGCTTGTACACACAGCAGTTTTTGACCATACGATGATCTGAGAAAATTTAATTGTCGGCGCTTGGGGAATATGCCTACTTGTCCAAACTAACATCCCCTTGCAGTGTGAGTGGAGAAGAATGTTCAAGCCAAACGTTGTTTTAGGGATGGAAGCAAAGTTTGGAGTAGTGATTTCAGACGATCTCCGTTATTTGCTTATGAAGTGTGAATTGAAGTTAAATTATGTTCATAGCTCAGATTTTGTATTTTGTTTTTTTAGAATAAAATATCTAGTTCTCTAGTTCTGTCCTTTAGCCTAAAAAAAGACCTGGACTTTTTAGACAGAAAAAAAAAAATCCACCCATGCATTGTCTTCAGCTTATCTAAGATTGGTTTTCAGGGGTGACAGACCAAGAAGAGAAACTCAGACATTTCTGTAACCAGAGCTACTTTTCAGCATAATATGGGGGACCCCAAGGCATTCCTAAGCCAGAAGGGATATACTTGCACAGTTCCTCACAAGTTGTGGGTCTGCTCCAGGCTCCTGTGAGCAGACCCACAGGTGCCTGGGAAAGCAGCAAAGTGAGGTGCTTTGCTGCTTCCCCAGGAAATCAGGATTTCCCAATAATCCTGATTTGATGCTCAAACTGCAGCTCATTTTGGAAAACCAGTGATTCCACTCAAATATTCCCTGGGATCCGTCGGTCCGTCGTGGTGTAGAGAGAGCTGAGTCAAAAAGCGAAGCTCTCGATTTACCGGTCGATCTACGTTCCCACCCTCATCTATGGTCATGAGCTTTGGGTCATGACCGAAAGAACGAGATCACGGACACAAGCGACCGAAATGGGTTTCCTCCGCAGGGTGGCTGGGCTCTCCCTTAGAGATAGGGTGAGAAGCTCAGTCATCCGGGAGGGACTCAGAGTAGAGCCGCTGCTCCTCCATGTTGAGAGGAGCCAGCTGAGGTGGCTCGGGCAGCTGGTAAGGATGCCTCCTGGACGCCTCCCTTGTGAGGTGCTCCGGGCACGTCCCACCGGGAGGAGGCCTCGGGGAAGACCCAGGACACGCTGGAGGGACTTTGTCTTTCGGCTGGCCTGGGAACGCCTTGGGATTCCTCCGGAGGAGCTGGAAGAAGTGGCTGGGGAGAGGGAAGTCTGGGCCTCCCTTCTGAAGCTGCTGCCCCCGTGACCCGACCCCGGATAAGCGGAAGAAAATGGATGGATAGATGGTATTATTCTTCACATCATCTTAGTCCCGTCATCCTATGGACCGTAGTTAAGGATTGGAAGTTGCTTGCTTCACTTCAAATGAGGCCACAATTCTTCTATCCATTTCTCACTTAGTCTTGCCATCACACACTAACATGGTGCTAAGATACTTAAAGTTCTATGCTTGGGGCAAAGATTGACCCCTGACCTGAAGGCAGAAGTCCAGCCTATTCTGGTTGAGAACCATGGACGAGGAGGTAATTTTCATCCAAGTCACTTCAAACTAAAACAAAATAATATATATATTAAAATAAAAACAATTTGTGCAAAGAAGAGAGATGCATTTTTAATAATGGATCATGTCCAACCCATAACAAAGAAAAGTGCATGAACTTAATCACTTGGCAACTGCTCTGCTGTGTTTGGTTGTAAATGTTCTTTGCATTAAGTAACATGTCAAAGCCAGAACAGTTGTTAACAATTAAAAAGAGAATATTTCATTTAGTGATTGGTTGTCACCAAGATTTGAGTAGTAATCCGTGTTTTTATGGCAACGGTAGTACAAGAGCACCAGAATGCTCTCAGGCAAAATAGTTCATCCCTGTCTCTTGGTAGCCCACAAATTTGGCTCTGACATGTTAAATAATGACTTCAATAAACCGGGAGTGCATCAGTGAAGTACAGGACCAACATTATACAGTGATTCATAATTACTGTTGTGAATTGTCATCAAATCCCCTGCTTAGGTGCCAACCAGTTCTTCTTTATGATAGTGTCTTGTGAATGCTTTATGCAGTATCTTTCCATAGTGTCTTACACAGAAAGTCTGCTGATGTTCAGAAGACTTATTCAAGAAAACTCCATTGCCACAGTATGCATTGCCAAAGATCTGAGACATTAAGCCATTGAAGGATGTCTACAAATCCCTAATGGGTTGTATGCCGGAAAGATGCAAAGTCTGTGCAAGACACACAATCATAAAGACTCGTCTGGCTGGGTTCATCTACGGGTCATAATAAGACCCTGAACAAACTCTGGTGAAATAGTTCATTAAGCTTAAGAGTCATCGTATCAATCAGCAAAGCTTAACGTCACGGCAAGCAAATCATACCTCTGAAGAGATTGGGCTTATCTCAGAGGTGAGATATTTCAGGGACAAAAGGATGTATTCTGCATGAAAGGAACGTGGAAGAAAAGAAGCTGAAGGAATCTGAGAAGAATGAAATGGAGGCGAAGAGGACGGAGAAACACGGCTCCTCGCTGACAGGCTTGTGGGGTTCAGGATCCCTCTTTCACTCTTGTCCACTACTACTGCTTCTTCTACTCAGGTCTCACCTCCCGGAGGTCAGAAAAGGTCCCAGCAGGATTCAAATAGCAAGATGGGACCCACAGTGAAGATTTCGGGTCAACATTTAGATAAATTCCTGTGTCTAAATGAGGACCTTAGTAAGATAAATCTTTTTTTTTTATATATATATATATATATATAATTTCCAGACATTTGGCAGGGTTCCCTATCCAAAAGATTTTGTGGAGTTGTGTTTCCAGGTTGATTTTTTTTTAAGGTTTTTCTAGACAAAACAAGGAAAGGCAGGCTTCAGAAGTCTGGGAGTGTGTTTGTGTGTTGGTTAGTCTGCTGGTGGGACTGGGTATACTGACAGAACTGGTTGGACTGGTGTGTTGAGGGCTGACTTGGTGAAGTCTGGTTTGTTTGCTGGTTTTCTGTTTGGTACCGTTCAAGCTCTCTCTTCCTTCTCATTGCTGACTGTAGCTGCAGCTTGATCGCAGTGATTTGACCCTCCAGTTCTGACAGTTCTTGCACCAGTGGATTTCGACCAACTTGGCCAAGAGTACCGTCACCCACTCCTAAGCTGCAGCACTGCGTTGTAGTCTGTCCAGATCCTTCTTGTCCTTGGCCCAAAACACGTCCTAACAGGTCGGAGCGGCCGTTGGATGTGGTCACTATGGGCATGTGTTTCTCCAGCAAGGGTAGAGTGTGAGGATGAGGGCGGGGAGAAGGTGGAGGTGGCGGTGGAAGGTCCTGGGAGGATGGATGTTCCAGGTCATTCTGAATATCTTGGGGAAGAAACCTTCGCCGGTTGCAGTGGGAGGATCCTGCAGGATTCCAAGATGCTGACTGGTTGTTTCCTTCGTTGCACCTGGGATGAGGCAGAGGGAAAAGTGAAATGTCAAGAAAGAAATCTATATGCCAAGGTGGGTGAAGTGTGAATCATTTTAATGCAACATGCTGGTAGGAATAAGTAATCTTAGAAAAAAGCTGACTGGTTCAAACACAGAGAACATGCTTTTTTATTATTTTTTTTGCCTGAATTTAGGAGTCGTGGCACATAAAATAATTGCCATGTGAAATTATACTGCAAGATACTGAAGTGACACATGAAGTTCTGGACAACATCTGGAAATCATTCGTGAGGTACTTATTCTCGCATTCTTCCATACCAGCCTGAATATTTTCTGAAATAATTTGTGTTGTAATAAACTGTTTGGTGAAGCTGAATATTACTTATTCGGAGATTTGATTGTGCTGCTATATTTCCTGCTGTGAATAAGATGAATGATTTTGGATGCTCTTCTATAAAAAAAAAAAATAATTGTGATATGTGCAAAATTCATTTATACTCAAAACTGACGACTACAGTGGAAAAACTGTACTTGCAAGGTTTAGGGACCACAGCAGTATAGTTAAAATCCACAAATCCCCTCTAAACTGGTCCCTGATGAAACGCTACCATCATACTTCCTGTTCGTGTGCTACTTGCAATTATGTCACTCATTTGTTTGTAGTTTATAAAGCCAGAGAATAGCTTTGTTTGGAAGTTTTGTCCACACTTTACTGAATTACACTGAACAACGTTGGAAGAGATATCATCAGTGAGTCGTATCAGAAGAGAAGGCATGCTGGCTTTAGCCTAGGAGTTCCACCCATTGTTGTTCCACGCCAGCATGTCTGTCTAAATCATTCACTGTTTTCATTATTGACTTTGCTTTACTGTTGAGTTTGTAAATACAGCAATCTCTTCTTTTTGGAACAAATCAGTGATAACCTATTCATTTCATAGAAATAAAAATATGCTTAGATGTTAACAAAGAGGATTTTGTTAAACATCCATTTTTAAAAGCTTTAATACAGACTTTATGTGCCAGCAGTGAGCCTAACAATCCTTTGCAAGCCAACCTGGAGCTTCAATTTTTTACCGTGAAGTTAAAACCACAATGCTTAGGAGAGCTTTAGTTTGACAGTGCTGCCAACTTTTAGTGGAAGCATGCGTCACTTTGCCGTTCCCCTCTCCTTGTTTTTTTTTTACCTCTTTTTTTTTTATCTCAGGAGTGATGTGAACATTCAAAATCCTTTAATCAGTGTCCATTTTACAGCCTGTTTATTTCTCCTTTTCATCTTCTTTATTCCTCATAATCATGATTTATGAAGGGTAATTTGGAGCCACAACAAAAAACAAATTTGGATTGTATTTCCCAGGAGTTTGAGGCCAACCGGCTTTATGAAAAACTGTTGCCGGGCTGAAACATTTTTTTTAGATTGAAAAAGGCTTCTTGGACTTTTGCGCAAAAACAATATTTTCTTCACGATGCACATAAGGAGGAAAGAAGACTGACACATAATCTAATGAATAGTGCTCAGCAAAGGTATTCATACTCATTGACATTTTCCACATTTTGTCATATGTTTATAGGCATAAACTATTAACAATTATTAACTATTAAACTATTTTTTGGGGTTTTAAAATGTTGAGAAAACCCCAAAATATTTCATGTGTTTGTGTTCAGCCTCACTGTGTAGAACCACCGTTCAGCTCTAAGTCTTTGGAGTGTGAATCTAGCAGCTTTGCACTTCCTGAGACTGAAACTTTGATCATCTTCCTTTGCCATTTCACGCTCAGTGAGATTTGATGCAGCGTGTATGCGAGCATCAGTTTTCAAGCGCGGCTGCTGATTATCAGTTGAATTTAGATCTAGACTTGACCTGCGTTCTTTTTAATCCCAAGATGATTTGATGTCATGTTTTGATCCAAATGAAGCTATTCTATTGTAATTGGTCTGTTTTCTGCTTAAAGGCTAACCTCTGTTTCAGTCTTTTAGCTTTAGCAGCCTAAAATAAGACTCTTTTTAGCACTACCCTCGTTCCAGATGAAAACCGAAGCTCTTATTTTCTAACCTAACCCTGCTTTACTCTTTTCCAGAAACTTTTACCTGAGCTGACGCGTTTCTTGCTTTTCATGATGCTCTTTATGCAGTAATGTCCTCTGACAAACATTTGAGTCTCCTCACGAAACATCAGCATTTATAGCTTCAATTACGCTCATGTGTAATGAAGAGTCAGGGTTAAAATTTAACATTAGATTTTTATTTTTGATGGATTTTTGTCAAGTCAGAGGGGAAAATGCTAAACCAAAAACAATTCTTACCCTAAGTTATCATCACACAATCTATTCATAGATTAGGAAATAGAAAGTGCACCAATAGAGTGTTATAATCTGTCTACTATGTGTCAGACTGTTGTGATTTAAAGCATATGTTGTGTTTCTTTGGAGGCGATTTATTTTAATTTCTCAGAGGTGTTAAAGTGATTCGGCCAAATCTGCCTGAGCTTGAGCTTTGCTGAAGAGCTCTCGAAATCAAAAGCTATTTTTACCAGAGGAAAAAAAAGTGACAAGAAGAATCTAATGAGATACTCCTAACATCAAAGCTTACAGATGACATATCTGAATATAAGAACATAAGAAGAGTTTCATCTTAAAATGATATTTCCGCCTATTGACCTGTACTCACGGCATGGCAGTGGAGAAAGAGAGGACGTTTTTGAGATGAGGATAAAACTTTATCAGATCTCGTAAGCTCCAGGTCATATAATAACCAGGTCATATAATAACCTCACCAGTTTCAGGAGGCTTTAGAGTACTGCATCGCATTCCCATCAGTGGTTTCTTTTTTTTTAACTGAATTAATTTAATAATAATAATAATAATAATAATAATTAATAATAACTAATAGTTTCCTCATAGGTAAACCTCCACAACATTCACCTATGGGTTAAAACGTACATTTTTATTTAGGTTTTAAACTAATTTCTGCTTTTTTCCCCCTCCTTTCATGAATACATACAGCTCTGAAAAAAATTAAGAGACCGCTTAAAGTTGTCAGTTTCTCTGATAAACTGATATATGTCTGAGCAAAATGAACATTGTTCTTTTATTATATCAACTACTGATTCTGAAATTCCAAGCAAAAAAAAAAAGGTATTTATTTAAAGAAAATGAGGGATGGTCAAAATAACGAAAAAGATGCAGTGATTTCAGACTTTAAATAATGAAAAAGAAAACAAGTTCACATTCATTTATAAACAACACCAATGGTTTAACTCAGGAAGAGTTAAAAAATCTAAATTTGGTGGAATAACCATGAGGTTTTCAATGGGGTTCAATGCAGTGGTCTAGAGATGTATACCATGTATACATACACATATTTTTTTATCCATAAATACAATTTTTTATTTAAAAAATATAAACTTTTAGAGAACAGCTACAACAACCGAAATGTACTAAATGTTTTGTGTTGCAGTGTAGACAGTTTTTTCATAAAACAATCTGCATACAATCCATTTTAGGAATAGAGATGCAAGAAATTTAGCATATTTTTGCAAACTCTAAATTAGCCGAGCTAACGATTATACTCTTTGGAGAGGAAGTTATCATTGAGGGAAGTGGACTTTAAAGTTCTCTTTTCTTCAGCATCAGAGACCTCCATTGAAGAAGCAAACTGCTTCTTCCATGTTTCTTTAGCAACATTTTTAGCAGTTAATTCAGGCTGCTAACAGGGAGTGAAACTTTATCAGATAACGTAAAGGCTGAAAGTACGTACTAAAGCAAAGTTCTGTTTTATCCGTCGGAGCTTTCAAGCTTTATCTACCTTGAGACATGTGGGAAATGCTGAAAGTCTTTAAGAAATCTCAGAGTTAAGATAAGAGTCTTGAAGGATCCTCGACAGAATACACACAGAGTCAGAGCTTTATGGCTAACTGTGCCAGTTGTGCTAATTGTTAATGTAAGATTTTGAAAGTTAAGAAGTTTTGTTGTCTTTGCTTTAAAATAATAGTGAATCCCTGTTTGACTGCAGTTCAGACATGTAGACTCCTTCCTTCTTCTCACACACACACCTCTGCTACTGCCCCTCTCTTAAATATCAAGATAGATGCATTAGTTTTTGATTTTCAAAACTCATCATAGAACATATTATTCTTTCACAAAATAATGCTCTTCTGTTTTGTGGCATGCTAAAAAAAGAAAAGAAAGAAATATAATTTTTCATGGAAACTAAAATTTGGCTACAATGGTTTTGGGAATCAAAGGGAATCAATCAGAAATTGGAAATTGTCCACACAAAAAAAATAAATAAAAATCTTAGGTTGATGCATCACAATTAGCATCTACTTCACTTTCAAGAAAGGAGACCTGTAATCTTCTGCTCACCCGTTCCAGACATCAACATGTTTAGCTGTTTTTACCTTGACATGAATAGCACATTCCTAATTTATATTCTTCTATTTTATACAGAAATATGCTTAGGGGAGGGTTACATTTGCATTTGTAGACATTTCTAGGACATCCAGTTCAAGGGGTCAAGTATTGAGTCTTGTAAGTATTTTCATTTTTTCCCCCATGCTCCTACACATAATCCAAAAATATTTCATATAACACCATACCAACTCTTCTAATTAATTTAGTTAATTCTTGTTTATATATATATATATATATAAAGTCTCACATTTATAATGGAATTTTATGAAACAAGGATGACCTCCCATCCTGTTTATTCATATTTACCAGCATGCAGTAGTTTTCCTTAACACATGCCAATAATTCGCCAGTGAATAATATTTCCCCCCATCTGTCAATCCAGATACAACTTAAGCCGACACTTGATGGATCATTTGAAATTAAATCTGCAGAATTATGAACCTGCTGGTGTTTTCCACAAGATACCAAACGACCTGCTCACCATATCGGAAAGTCTCAAATTATTAATAAGGCCTTTTTTTTTATTGCTGGCGGGTAATTGGCGTATTCCTTTGTTCTGTGATGAGTAATAAAAATCTATTTTAGTTTCAAACTACACAGCCTGCTAAATCTGTGAAACTAGCCTGTGTGTGTGTGTGTGTGTGTGTGTGTGTGTGTGTGTGTGTGTGTGTGTGTGTGTGTGTGTGCGCGTGCGTGTGTGTCCCCAGTGCAGACTACAACCAGTTAGCTAAGATCTAAAATCAGTTTAAATGATTATAGAGTGGTTGCAATGTGAGTTGGTCTTTTACCGAAAGGGGATTTTGATCTCAATTTAGTTAATTCTTGTTTTGGATCAAGGGAAACCTCGCCTCAGATGTCTCTCATATTGTGTTTCCCTTTGTGTGATCGATTGGGTAAAACCACCTGTTCCTCATTATCCTCGGCCCCCACAGAGAGTCGTCTGCTTAGACTGATCTCGCATCGCTCCCCAAATGACTTCTTGTTTCTTACCTTTATTTGTTTTGCATCGCCAGGTTGATAAGTTCTGAAAATCCCAATGTTCTCTTTACTCAGTTGAGTCTTTTGCTTTCAAGCTGCTTTTCTTATTGCTTCTTATTTCACCTGCCCACCTTTTTGTTAGCATTTTCATCAATAATGTTTACCTTCTATCCATTTAAACTGTCTGCGGGCTCAGTTTCCTACTTTCGGCTCAGTGTTTCATGACGAGCACGAAATATGGATTTTAAAGATCAACTGGAATCACCCATAATTTCATTTCATTATTTCATTTTGTCCTTGCGGTGTGTGTTTCCAGCTTGATTCTGAAAACAGTTTTAATTGGTCATCTGAGAATATTTTAACCTTCTGCAGACATTTCTCCAAACTCAGACCGACAAGTCTCTGATGATTTCTTTTTTCTTGACATTCTTGTTGGTATACTTATGAAATTTAATAGGTTGTAGTTTAATCAAGAGCACTGATCACAGCCAATTAAATTCTAACCATTTTTGCTCTTTGCTGGTCATATCGTATCTTCCACACAGACTAACAGCTCTGCGCCTGAACAGGATTATAAACTGATACTTTCAGACTTAATGCTGTAAGGAAAAAAAATTGGATTATTTTACTGTTTGCATTCCTGTACAATAAATGCGAGACCCACCAAAGTGCAGTGCAGTGCTTGCAGCTCAGACATTCCACACAGCAGCAGGTTTCTGAGATGTGGCTAATGAGATAGTAATAATTCCTGACTTTCAGACAGCATGGAGGTATGACGCGAAGGAGTTTGATTGAATGAGGTAGGTCTGCAAGGGTAGGAGGTCTGTTCTCATTACCATAGGCATCCTTCACATCGACTTGTCTCCGTAATTATTATGTATATTTAATCCCCACTTTGTGCTCTCCACCTGAGTGTCCCCTGCTGTTCTAAGCAGAGATGGATGTGAAATATACAGAGAAGTTGAACTTTTAGTGCAGAGAGGAATCACTGGAAATTAAATCTGTTTACTAAGCAAACGCCCCGATAAGGATTTTCTGATCAACTGATCAAAGTTGTTTAAAATTACACAATTAGCCAATATAGGATCCAATATAGGAACCCAGCAGTTAAGTCGTTTCCACTTTATTGTAACTTTGGCCATCTTAATACACACACCAGTGACCTTCTGGACATTACCACATCGTTTTTCTTTTTTTGACAGTGACAGATTTTTGGCCCAGCTTATGTTTTCAAAAGAGCCAAAAAACTAGAGTACTAAAACATTCCAACAATGTGTCACGTAAAACAGACATAACTTTACAATGTGTGTTTTAAGCATAAAATACGCACGGCTACTATGGTCATTAAACTCACATCTTGATCCAGCTTACAATATTCCAAGAAGACCAGCTTGTAAATTTGATAAGCTCACAGCAGCATGTTTTCCTTCTGTTTTGATATGACTAGTTGATAATTTGGCTCGTAACATATTTTCATAATTCAGTCAATTATATGCAGATAAAACTCTAAAGGTTTTATAATTTAATGACTAATTTTTTTGCTGCACTTTGAACAGGTCACCATCAGATAGGACGCTGTGGCGGTCAGTACAGTCTCACCTTTTCTGTGACACAATAAGGGATGAAAAACATTGCTTGAAAATACTATATTTGTTAGATCAACACCAAAATGTGAACAATCTAAAAACGCCATTTCTGAGCCCATACACAAAACATAACTTGGCTAACCCTGATATAAAATTACTTTGACAATTTGGAGTTGTCTTTAACTGAGGACTTTAAAAAATAAAAAGGAAATTACAACAGAGGAAAAACTGGCAGACATGAATTATATAAGTCCTTTAAAAAAGGAGCAATATTAGTAGAGAGGAGAGTCTTCTGACTTACCTCCTCTCACTATTTCCAACAATACTCTGACGTCAGCATCAGATTATTTTCTCAACTCCCTCAGATAATTGCCTTCCAAGAGATTGACCATTCTATTTAGTTCCTGATTAAAAATGGGTCCCTTAACTGCCACTTGGATGTTAATTGATGTCACTCATTCGCAGGCTGATAATTTGACCAATGGGGCATTTAAGTTTGGAAAATTGGCTCTCGGCTGGAACTGCCATCATGTATTTTTAGTGTGAATGAATGTGAGATTATATGGTCCATATTTTATTCATAATGACACTCCAGAGTTCAGCGTGATTTCTAGCATGAACGGTTTCGGTAACATTTCCAGTACATTTATGGTCTGGTGTTTAAAGTTCAAACAGGAGAAGTAGTGGGGAAGAGGAAGAGGATCCTTGCTTGGTAAAAAGCAGTTGTCGTCATTTATAGTAAATGACAAAAAACAGTTTTTTGTTTGTTTAAAGGAAAGGAAAAAACACAACACAATCTACCTCTCTAATGTAGCTTAAAGTTTTAATGAGCCCAAATGTAAATCAAAACAAAATACTGAAGTAAAAACAAATAATTATGCCAAATCTATGCAAAGTTATGCCGATGTAGAGGGGGGTTATCTGAAATCAACTTGGTAAAATAAACTAAACTGGTAGGAATATAAAATTGTCATCTAAATTGTTCATTTTACTGACATAGAGCTGCACAAAGTAAAGTTTGCAAGACAAGGACATTACCTTTTCTCAGGCTTGGTAACAGATGGTAGCTTGTCATCGATGAAGACAGAGTTAAGGGCTCTGTGTAATCTCTGGAAAACAATCAACACATCATGTTATGAATTTTAACACTTAAATGTTTTGTCTTACAAACAGCATGTTCAACAGATTAGAATATTTCAGTAACTCAGTTCATTGAGTGAAAAACGCATATATGGAGAGATGGATTACACACAAAGACTAATGTCTTCAAACTTCAAGATATAAAGAAAAAATAATATATAAATATGTTCTTGCAGGTTCCAACAAGAAGGACCTTAGCAATACAATGAAGTCTAAAAGTACCTACACAGCTACATCAACCAAATATGTAGCTTTAAAAACAGTAAAACTTCTAAAAGTTAAACTTTTGTGTGCTTTTATACATTTAAAAGGGTAAAGAAAAAGCAACAAACACTTTAAAAAACAAGTCAGTTGTACTACAGTAGCAGCTGTACGACTGCATGTTAGCATTATATAATTATTCTTAATTATACGTTATTTAATTGGAAACCTAAAGAACTTACAAAGGTGTGATGTATGCTAAGCAAACGCACAACTAAATAATTAACAGTGAAATTAAGTGGCCTACTTTCGAAACAAACCTCTGAGGCACAACAGTATTATATCTTAATTTTTCTACTTTAAAATTTAATTTTCTTTTGCAGACAGCAGTTTTGCTCTCAAAGGCCTTTTCTAAGATACCCTGAGAAATCTTCTCCTGGTAATTGTGAAATAGTCTCGCTAATGTTTCCGTTAACTTTTTTTTTGGTTCAGTTCAGTGAGTCGGTACCTGACTGGTGTGCAGCCAGTATTTGGAGCGTGGCTCCTTGACCCTCGGGATCACTAGCTTGTACACAATGTGTTCCGCTATCGTGGTCAGGAGAGATAAGGCCACGCCTACACACAGCATCACAAACAGACCAGAGAAATGCTTTATGCCCATCTGCAGTGTCTGGAGAAAGAGAGGGAGATGTAGAGAAAGGAAGTTGGTGAAAGACGGAACCAAGCAGGAGACTTCAGAGCAGAATGAAGACACATATCAATTGCAAGCTGATAGTTTACAGGAAGGGCATACAATGTGACAACTATCAAGAAAAAAAAAAAAAAACGACAACTCTACAAGCTTTCTCAGTTTTCTCTTTGCCCAAAGCATCCAAGACTTTCTGGTGATAGTCCAGGACAATAAGACACTGATGTTACTTGTTATGTTCGTCTCTCATCATTATTTTGGATAAAAATAAGCTTAATTTTCAATTTGTTATGGAATCTGGTTTACTTATTCAACAAAAGGATAAAGGAAAACAAAAAAGCTCATTCACTTCTACTAAGAATATTACACAGAACCATCATCCACTAATGTTTTACCTTATTGGCTCTCATATAGTCTGAGCCACTTACAAGACTGAATCTATTGAAATTTCAATTTCATCACAAACCTCAATGTTTGGCAATCCGCATTTAAGGTGTTGGACGTTTCACAATGAACCACCTGTTGCAGTTCCTGCAGCTCTGCTCGCATTCTCGTAAGAAAACTATTTACTGCTGAGCATGAAGTAGCTTGTGATATGGGGCCAGCTACAGTGATTACATTATAAAGTCCAAAATACGTGATGGATTAGATTCATCACTGCAGTATGTTAACTTGGCCAGCTACCTCTGATGAAACGTCGCAGAGTGGAAGCCCACGGTTCTGCGAAAGTTGGACAGGACGGACATTACTGGTAGGTGATTGCTGGGGAAGAAAATCTCTCAGGAAATGTTGTTCAAAAAGCAAATTATTTATTGAGCCCTGGGTTTATGTTGTTGGGACAGAAGAAGAGCAGTTTTAGCAAAAAAAAAAAAAAAAAAAAAACTGTGACCAAGCTTGTTGTGTTAGAGAAGATACCAAGGAGGAGTAACATCATTCATCATTTTAAATAACGATGACCTCATCAAACCTTTCTGAATCTGCTCCTTAGGATAAAATAATATTGCATAATGCATCACTGTGCATTCCATATATACAATATATTTATATTTCTAATAGTGTGATCATGTTTCTCAATTAAGATTTGAGACAAATTTCTTTGTATTTTAATGTCCTGCGTTAAACTCATCTTTCATCATCCGCTTTCTCCAAATTTATTGAAAACCTTCCTAATTAAATAATATTTAATTTATTGCTCTAGAATAATCTCTTTTGGAGAGTCTGAGGGCTGGATGAGTGATTCATTAGATTTTTTCCCCCCCTTTTTGTAGCGTTTTAGAATCTCCAGGCTTAATAAAAAAAATGTACAATACATAAATAAATAGAAAATGCTGAGTAGGACTAAACCGCGCCAGGCTGCTCGGTAATTCACCCTGCTTATATCCCATTAATTTCCTGCTGATGTTGTCAGGCTCTCGTTTCTAGTGTATGAAAGGTAACGCAGGTAACACAGAATCTACCTTTACTCTGTATTTTGCAAAATGTATCTGCCATTTTGAATCAATCAGTGTATCCTCATGTGATCTCTGCAAGGTACCTGTGTGGAAAAAGTTGTGATATCAAGCGACGGACAGATAAAGGAGAAAAAAATACATATTATCCGAGCAGCTGTCTCTGCTCCAACTTTGCGGAGGCTAGGTTGTGATGCTGAAAAATGAAATGCACCCGGGGCAATTTAAATGTCTGCTACAGAAGATAGAATCTACAGCACATCTCAGTGGCTACGCACTAGAAAATGGCTCACTTTGGCAATATACCATTTCTCCTACTGATATGACCCTACTGAATTATTTACATTCAGGCTGCATATGTATTGAGGTTATGCTGTCTTTTGCAGACAGGCTTTTTTTTTTTTTTTATTAATTTGATGAAATCATTAACAGCAGAACTAAAGCTGACCGTCATTCACTTCAAAACATACAATCATGCAGACAAAATAATGACAAAGTTCCCCTGTGTGCACTTTCACCGAGTCAGGAGCAATTTTGGAAAACTACATCGATGTAACTGGTTGGAAAGATGGCCTGGTTGACAATGGATAACTGCTTGGAAATTGCAAAATAGCACAGACCACGGAGCATTGATTGCTTAGAGGGACATAGGTAGTTTGACAGCAGGAGAGTCAGAGGCCAGTGTCTCAATTAGAGAAGAGCAATTACTGTATAAGGAGGCTGTGGAGAGCAAGGAATGGGTTTTCAGAGTTGGACCAGAAAGCTGGTGAGACCACAAACCAAATCCCCTGTGTCGAACGACCCAGAATGGAAACATTTCTGTTTATTCGTGGGGCTTGCAATAGTATTCACAATGATATTAAAACCAATAAATACTCAATGTGTCTAATTGAGTATTTATGTTCAAAATGAGGGGCCAATTGTGAAGAGAAAGGAGAAGAATGTGTGATTTTTATGTTTTATAGATACGCCTCTACATGTGGGATGCAGTGAAGGATTTGACATAGATCCTTAATTATATATAGGTCTGGGGTTTGACTGAGTCGCTTTAACACCATTGGATTGTTTATGGTGAGCCTCTATAATGTTGCAATGGCTTTCTACTTTAAAAAAAAGAAAAAAAAGGGAGATTTGTGCATGACCAACTGTTGCTATGCCAGCAGATTCTCTCCCTCTCAGCTGTGGATCTCTGCAGCTCCTTCAGGGAAACCTCAGGCTGATTAATGTTCTCCTTGCTTAGCAGCCAGTTTACCAGGACAGCTATGTCTTTGTGCAAGTGTTGTTCCATAACATTTCCATTTTTCCACGACCGAATGAACCTGTAATATATTTAAAGCTTCAACATAACTTTATACCTGACTTGTCTAGTGTGTATCTTATTCCTTGATGCGGCTTCTTCACTAATGTTCTCCAAATAATGTGAGTTCTTTACATAACAGTGACACTGATTAACTTGTTTTTTTTTTTTTAATTAATGAATTTTGGATTTTATAAATTATTTACAGCTATGATGCATAATTACATTTTATGAATCAACACACAATAGTGCATGACTACAAATTACAATACATTGAAGTTTGTGCTTGTGGCATAAGAAAATGTGCAAAAGTTTGACGAATATGAAGGCCACTAAAGTGACAATATTGTATTTTATACACCCTGAAAAGTTTATCTTAGTGTTAAATTGTTCCTTTGCTGTTTGTGTGAGATAAACAGCAGCACATAAACTCCATTCACTCAACACCTTCACACTCACCTCAGTCACAGCAAAGCTGCGCTTTCCGCAGGGCACAACCTTGTACCATTTGTCATGCAGCATGTCCATGAACCCATCGGATTTGTACTGACTAACAAGCTCCGAGAAGTTGGAGGTCAGCGGCGAGTTCTGAGGGAGGCCTATGCCGTATCCTGCCCGTGGCGACACAGAAACAAAGCAGTCTCGTTAATTGTTCTACTTTTTTTAGGTGTAAAACATATAGCAAACATGCGTTTCACTTGTTTTGAGACGACTCATAAATAACTTCAGTGTTCGTCCACGGGTCTCAGCAAGCCAGGGAAAGTGTGACAAATTCTGCAACAGCCAATTACAAAAGTACCCTGGTTGCACTGATTGATTTGAATTGTATCCTGAAGGCTTAAGGGTGCATTAAGTAATTAACAACAGCACTGGAATCTGGGGCTGTGGTGGCCTGTAATGGAAGCAGGCGCCATGGGAACATTTCCACAGCGGGAGGAAGAGGATGGCTAAATGGACCAGAGATTAACGGTGGACAGTGGAGATTGTAAGCTTTTGAAAGCCAAAAAGATTAACTACTGTGCATATGTTGAGTGATTGATATTGTTAAATGTAGGAGTGTTTGAAGTGAAAACTGCTGTTTGTTTAAAGCCCATACCGGTATGAAATGAAATTAAATCAATATATCAAGAGTTAAAATGAGTCTGTCGGTTAATAACAAACACATAATTTATTCAAATTAAATAAATAGTATGTCTCATTTTTTGAATAAGAGTGATTTTAATTATTCACCTAGGGAAAAGTCAGAAATGAAATGGGATTTCCTTTTGCTCTGCTCGACTGATTTGACAACAGAAAACAATCAAAATTGTGTCCCAAGATGAGCAGTAAGATTTGTCTTTTTACTGATCCTGACAACTTGCATGGATGCAGACATGACTCAGTGGACAAGAGGTCATCTTTTAATTGGAAACAAAATGGGTTTGGTTGGTGGTAAAAGTGTCTTTGGGAACCTGTATTTTCTTTCTATCTAATATTTTAATATGCGCTCTTTCAGTAAATGCTCAAATACGAACATCATTCGAGAATAATTTGGAGTTATATTCAACATAAAAGTCTGCAAATATATGTATCCACAGCGGAGCTCCACTGTAGATGTGTGCAATTCTGACGTGTTGCAACTAACCCTCATTTTCTGATTTCATTATCATTACTGTTGCTTACTAAACAAAAACAAGCAATTGTAAAGCTCACAGCATTCAGATATTACCTTCTATGGCAAAAGGTTTCCCCACTGTGAGTGTTTTACAGTCGGCATCTATGGAAACCTCGTAGTCCAGCAGGGCTTTATCCATAATGAACGCATCCAGTTTCTGTGGGTCAGCCCTGCAATAAGACAGACAGAGGACTATAGAGGAGTCACCATCATCCCTTATCCTACTAATTAGCATTTCAGTTACATTTTGCTCCGGGAGGCTAACGGTTACGTGCGTCTTAGTTGTGCTGTGAAAGGTGAGGCAAGAGTTTATCTTGTTCTTCCAATGAGAATTATTCAGAGGAGCATTTCAAATGTGAGGCAGCAAGCTGCAATGGGAAACGTATACCAACAAGCACTTTCTACGTTATATCACAGCAGCCATTGTAAAATTGTGTTAGATGTCATTGTGAGTCGTTCTTAACCAGCACACGAGAAACAAATACATACTCATGATGCAAGCTAAACAGTTCCTTATCTTATAAAAGTTTCACCAAAAGTAAGCAAGGTTTGATTGTCTAAAAGGAATTTGCACCAGCTGATGGTTTGTCTGTTTCTTCCAGGGGTGTCCACTTTACGCTGCAACACTTTAAGCTCTAGTCCTCTCATCTGAGAAACGTGGGGATTAGGGAAGTGAGGAACGAGATCTGGCATAATCGTTTTATGTTCCGAGTAGATTTTTTCTTGGAAAACCTAAACCCAGTTTTTCCACAGAAAAGACGACAAAAATGTATATAGGTATTCTATCCTGGTTATATTTTTATACACAGTCAGTGGCTAGCTTTTAAAATAAAGTAATGACAGAAATTAACAAAAAGAAACTGTTTTTTTCCCCCTCCAAACCCACCAGAGAGCGGAAAGCTGACAGCAAAAGAATCACAACAATGGCCTCTTAACTACACTGATAGGAAAGCATCTGTAGTGCACACAACGCGTCCCAGCACTCATCTACCACAGCAAGCTGTACTAATTAAACCAGAGTGTTGACACAAATTGTGCAAGCACTCCTCAGGCTAAAGAGCAAACACTGTGTGGTATTGTTGTGCAAAGCATTATCAAAACTAAGTGTGGAATGTCACATTGCAGACGAGGTTTTCAGACGTCGCTGCAATATAGTAAATTACTGGTCTTCAAAATCATGTGATGTTTTTATCTTTGGGGGTTTTTGTCAAAGAAATTAACACATTTACTAAAATATCCATCAGCTTAGGCTAACTAACTTTTAAAGCTATATTTCATATTTAAAACATGATTTCTGGATAATATCTTTTATCTGAATGTGAGCAGCTTTTTTCCCCTCAGGGATCTTTTGTGTTTAAATCTTCCAAAATGTAATTTATCTCTATATGCAGTGCTGAAGGTGAGTGTTAAAATATATTTGTTAGAAATGTTTGTATTGCCTAAAGGTCTCATGGAGTGGCCTTGCATTTTTTTCCCCCCAGAACTTTGTTGACCACCGGCCAATAAAATCAATGTCTGTCTCCAAGTTCGACCAGTTTATTTAGATTCTTCACAAATACATTAAAATGAGTTGAGATGTTGAAGCTTCAGTCAGGCCTTCAGAAATTTCAACTATCAAATAATGAAATAGACTTTTCAAACTTGATTGCATGTTTTATTTTTTTAATCAAGGGCATCATTTGAAATCCTGCTCTATCCCCAACTCACTGTTGCCGGCTCATTATACTGATTTGAAATATATTGAGACTTTTAGCCTTCATCTTAAATCCAATTTTTTTTTTTTTTTGTTAATGAAGCCACTAACTTTCAAACAAGATGGAAAAACACGTCTCCTTTTCTGAAACATCCTCTTTTCAGGATAAGGGAAACTGGTGACAGAACATGTTTTTGTGTTGCTGCATGAAAAATATCACAGGATTGGCGCTGCGAATGATGTTAGACGGTCATATTTATTAAATGTGTATAATTAGAATGTATATATTAAAATATATGTGTTTCGACTAGACTCGCTTGTCAGATTAAAAGAACCTGGTAGGAACTTTTTTATTATTATTTTTGCTTATTTTGGTTTTTTTTGGCTTTGCAGTTTAGCTCTTTTGTTATCAGCTGAATAATGTACAGAACTGAGAATAAAACTGGGCCAAAAATGAATCTATGAGGGACACCAGAAGTGAACTCCTCACTCAGTCAGGCTAGGACGTTTTGAATATTTGGCTGGGTGGTCATTTAAATTCATATGACATATTAAAACAGGAGTTGGCAAATTAATTCTGAAAGATTGATTTTTATTTTTATATTATGTTAAATTAAGATAATCTTCAACAAATTTCTATCCTATTAATATAGCCATACACGCATCAGTCATTAAAACCAACTCAAGGTCATTTTCACTTGAATCAGTGATGAAAGAGCTCTCTGTTGAAAAAGAAACATGCGATTATACTATTACTCAACCTCGTGTAACCTTGGTGTAGTAGCTTTTCTGTAGTTAATGTTTCTCATGAGGAAATATGCTTTTGCTAAAACATTCCAGCATGAATCCTATTATATGCTTCTGTTGGAAGTTTGCACGCTTCCTGTACGGCTGAGTTTTCTTTCCAAACGTCTGCTTCCTTTGCCTTTATTCCAAACGTCTTTTAATTGTTCTGTGAAGGGTTTTGCTGATGTAAAGTTATTTTTCCTCACAGTTATTACACTAGACAGTGGTATTATGCTAGAACTCTAAAAAAGCATAATGAAGTCACCAATGTAATATGCCTCATCCCTGGCTGACTGCACCTTAACACAATGGTTCGTTCTGCAGCCCACTTGTGACGTGATGACAAGCTGTAATTCTCAAAAGAGGACATTAGTCCTGTGACACTGCAAAATATATATACATATACATATTAATAAATAAGTGGAAAAATAAATCTCTTTTCATCCTTGTAAATTGTGTCCTTGCCATGGCCTGTGTTGCAGCTGCCTTTTCCCACTATATTCAGCCATGCTCCACAGGGATGCCAGCTGAATGTTGAAGCAGCTTAGGATGACAGCAGTGGCAGGGTAAAGAGTAGGGTGGGTACTGAATACAAACAGACAAGCTTGTGGTGGGAAATGACAGTGATAGGGTTGAAATATTTTCCCCTTCCCCCCCCTCCTTCATAAATGTTGACATTCCTTAGGCGAGCATGCCTCTTTTATCAGAGACGATATCGTATTCAGATTTGCAGAAATGACACAAAGAGATAGCTGGGTCAACATTATGAAAGACGACATCAGAATATGGATCCGGCTTTTATGTGTGCCTGCATGATACACTGTAATACACCCTCTTTACGATCTGTTGTCTTACTTTAGATGATGTATGCCATCTGGTGTTGCTGGAACATTGTATCTTCTCATATACTCATGCATCTCAGGGAAACTCTTCTTGACGTAGTCCTCTGCACTGCTTTCTCTCACTGTAGCAAAGCGGAATCCCTGAGAGGGATGGTGCAACTGCAGAGGCGAAGAAAGAAACCAAAATTTCACCTTTACGATAATTTTTACTTAAATAAATTATCATTCTTCAGTTTGAAGTGATTTATTTATTTATTTATTTTTTTCGTTTTAGCCATCTTGGTGTTCTGGTTTATACTCCAACATAATCTTTGGCAAAAATAAAGAAATATAAGCCCTGGAAAACCAGACTTGTCTAACAAAACAACTACTTAACTATTTAAGGTGTTCTCTTTTACCTTTGGATCATGTATCCCTGACAGCTGCTCATAGGTTTTCTCCCCGACCATGACCGCAGCCAAGTTAGCAGTGTAGGTGGACAGACAGAAGAGGCAAAAGATTGCCCAGAGGTTCATCAGCAGGCGACCAGTCCAGCACTTGGGGGGTTTGATGGCCACTGTTCTCCCGAAGAGAATAGCGTAACAGACGTTGAGGGCCGAGGAGAAAGAGAAGACGCGGTCACGATTGCGTCCGCGAGGGGTCATTCCAAAGGGGCTGTGCCACTCGTACAGGGTGAGGAAGATGGCGGTGACGTGGAGGGAGACGAAGATGCCGAGCCACATGGACCAATGGAGGGGCCACATGAAGGCGCCAATGGGTGCAGCTGTGTCACGGGTACGAACCTGCACAGGACAGGTGCAGAAAACTTTAGAACTGGGATGGCTGAATCGTAAGAGTTGCTATCATTTTGGTGCTAAATTCCCTAGTTCAATTAATGTTCTGTTTTTTCATCCCCACTTAAAATTGTAAAAGTTTTGACATTCCTTATGATGAAAAAAAAAAACTTAAAACATCCATCCATCCACCCTTGTCCCTTAGTGGGGTTGGGAGGGTTGCTGGTGCCCATCTCCAGCTAACGTTTCGGGCGAGAGGCGGGGTCACCCTGGACAGGTCGCCAGTCTATCCCAGGGCAAACTGAAAACATATTAACTTTTAATAGAAAATCAACATTGGTGACGATGCTGTGTTGTATATCAGGTGTATTGTTTGAGGCAGCCTGTTGGAAACTTTGTTATAATCCTGATAGCTCAAGACTGTGTGTAGGGTCTTAAAAATATTGAAACGCTAATATCCTGGTATTATTGAGTAATACCGCATCAAAATGAATCAGAGAAGGAACAGCCATTCTCACCATCCACAGACAGTATCTAATAGTGATTTCTGTCAAATTTTTTTTATATCTTAGAAAATAAAATTAGGTTTTACTTAAAAGTTTGGAAATGCTTCAAATTAAATTAGATATTTTCACAAAAGTTCCAAATCTGGGTAAGATCCCTTTTACAACCAGTAAATTTTTTTCTACCTACATGGAAAATTGCTTATAACTATGTACTTTATACAGACCCAACTAAAAATAAAGCCATTGTAAGCAACGGCTAAAAGGAAAACAAATCAGTGTACTCTGCTCTAGTACTCTGTAGAACTGTCAACCCAAACAAAGCTGAAGTTTTACCTCTCCAGTTACACCGCAGGGGGCAGAAAGAAGAGTGATCACCACCATCACTGTGTCTGTCTGTCGGTGAGAATAGCTACAGTAATTGTAGTAATAGAGTTCCCCCACAAAGCTGTACGCTCACCAGTCCAACCCTATACGGGGAATTGCATTAGTGTCCAATAACGTGAGACTTGCTGTAATAAAGCCCTGCTGTATTGACAGTGACCACCAGAATACCAAGCAGAGAGAATTTAAGGGAGGACAATGACACGCAGTGAAAAAGATAGGCTAAAGAGAGACTGAAATAAAGAGTAAGAACTGGGATTTAACAGGCGATCAAAAAGTAGTGAGAGTGAGAAGGACAGTACTGACCAGAATCCCCAGGCTGGTGGAGAAGAAGGGTGATGTAAAGTCAATGACTTGACTTCTGGCTGAATTAATGCTGAATGACGTCACCGCCAGGTGGGCGGCACCACTTAGCAGATCGCCCACCAGTCCCGTCCAGCGCCCGTTCTTGTACCCTCCATACTTCCCGTCACCAACAATGTACAGGTCAAAAGTAAAGCCAATGTCCTCCGCCAGCTTTTCCAGCAGGTCAATGCAGTAACCGTAGCAACATTTCTTCAGTTCTGTAGGAACAGATCCATTATGTCCTGCGAGTTTCTGGAAAAGTCCTTTCAAAACCGAGGTCTCGTTGGTAAGTGGGTCCAAGCACAGCTGGCCCGCTGGACACATCCCGTCTCCATCCACCTCACGGGTAAACACAAAGGGATGCTCCACCAGCGTCACCACTCGCACGTGCAACCGCGCAGATCGGCGCCAGTCTCCTCCGCTACCAGAGCCATGATGGCTTGGCCAAGCCCCCTGGTCCATTAGAACTCTCCCTCTGCGCCAGCGACCCAGACGGGTCCAGGTTGGCTGGCCAAGAGGGTCCAGCTGGAGAGACCAGATGTAGTGATGGGCCTCTGAGATGATATTCTGACTTTGGCTTTCTTTGGATATAAAACCACTTTGGCCCTCAAATGAGGTGTTGGCCAGAAATCTAAAGAAAAAAGAGAAGAAAGGGTGAAAAATTACAAGAGACAAACAAGAAAAATGTGAAAAAAGGATAAACGAGGATAAAAAATATTTTTTTTATCTTACTTGACACAAAAATATAAAATAAACTTCATACTAAATATTCCCTACAGCTGTACATGTGGGTACATTATGTACAAACATATGGCAAACCATAGAACCAAATACATTCTTATTGAATACATGAAACTTTTCATCTTTCATGTTACCAGAGTAGTTAAGTAGTTTTTTTTTCAGAATCCAGTGTTAAAGCAGGAAAGAAACACCATGGCATATAATGGTGACATGAAAGGCCAAAGACACATTGCTTCATTTATTTGTGTGCTTTTACAAACAAAAATCAGAAAAGTATTTTTATGGCAATCGCTCCTACTCTGTTACCTCTAAATAAAACCAAGTGCCACCAATTGTTTTAAGAAGAAGCTTAAGTTGAAAGCAGAGTAAGTAAAGCTGTTCCTTTAAAAACTTTAGTGAGCAAAGAGTTTCATGAAGACCAAGCAACACGCTAGACAGGTCAGGGACGAAGCAGTCTGCCTGTGGGAACTCAGTGGCACGCTGCAACAGGAATCCAGATCAACTCGTTCTGTGGGTGGAACCAGAATACGTTCTGTGCACTTTACCTCTTCATTATCACGAACAGCTGAAACTAATCAGTGAACCCAAATATCTGCATGTTTGTCCATCACCACAACGATACATTATTAAGTGTCATGTTTTAAGACATGGTACAAAAAAAATGGCACCACTACAAATATACAGACATGGCAGTAGAATAGAAAAGAGAATTAATCTGAGATGCAGCCAAGAGGCCTATGGTACCTCTAGAAGAGCTACAGAGATCAACAACTCAGCTGTCAACAAAGATTATGCATTCCGGTAATCTGGTCATTATGGAAAAGAGGCAAAATAAGTATTATTATTATACATCATGGGGCAAAATGAAAAGGTTAAAATGAAGGCATATTCATGTGTCAAAAATGTCTGTTCACCGATGTTCTCCATATAATTTGACGGAACTAGAGCAATATTGGGCAAAGAATAAAAAAAGGCTGATAGAGGTACAAGTGCCTCAAATACTTTAGCAAAATATCAGCATGGTTTGCTTTTCAGATTTGTATTTAAAAAAAAAAAATCTTGAAAGCTATGAATCGTTTTCTTTCTGCTTTACAATTATGTCCTAATTAGTGTCTCCTTTAGAATGTCTATAGCTTAGATTTGAGTAAATTACTAGTTTCTACTTGGTTCTATGCAAACAATGCTGGGCCCTGGTAGCCTCAGTAGCTTAGTGAAGTGCTTGAAGTGTTTTTTTTGTGTGAGTTTGTGAGTGGGACTGCACACGACAAGAGCATGGTTCAGCGGTCAAGCCATCTCTTGAACTGAGGCATGCCAGCTGTCTGAGAATGTCAGATACCAAGGCAGATGCAGACACTTGCACCCAAACAGAGGAAAATACCCACACCTGCCCACTGAGTTGTATAAGCTTGGATGTTTGAAAAAAAAATAAAATGTTGAATTTACTGTGAGCAGGTTGACATGCCCCTCCTCTGGCATGCCCTCGGGAGGTACTGATGTAGCTGATGTGACCTTTTCCAAAATATATCTTTTCTGTCACCTTGCTCAATGGAAAAAACATCCTTTCCCAACTACATGTTGAGCTTCACAGTTGTTTAACAGGTACTAAGCCAACCTGACAACTCCCCTGCTCTGTTTTAAGGTCATTGTTTTTACTTCAGCCATCAGTGAAGAGCCGCGTTTCCGACTGCACACAGCGGAAACAAAACACCTTTTACACGTTCCTGAAGTGGAGTGCAATGTTTTTATAACTGCTGAAGTTAATGTGTTTTTTCTTTCTTTTTTTTTTTTTTCTTTTTTTTATGAAAGACACCTACAACCTACATTTAAATACTGAAACCTGAAGGTTAGTGCCAGGATGTTTGAGCAGACATAGAGAAAGAAAAGGCAAGGATGCAGCGATACAAAGCTAATAGAATACTGCAGATCTCAGAGACATACCGGACAGCTGGCCCTGACGCTGACCGCCCTTGCTCGTTTGTGAATCATTCGATTTTTTTCATATTGAAAACACATGCAGTGGTAAAATGACATACAAATTTCCACTGTGTCTAAGTCTCAATGGCTCTTTTGTGCTGTGAGTAAAAAAAGCAAAGCATAGGCTGTCATTAAATAGGCTGATAGCAGAAGTGGAAATGGAAAAAATTACTTGTTCCATTCACACCATATTCACATTTCTATCGCTAGGATTTTTTATTTATTTATTTTTTTTAACCAAAAAGACCTTATAGCGTAATATATAATATAAACCATCACTAGTAATTTTAAGAGAAAGCTTTGCGTTGTAGGATACTGTAAATATTGAGCTGGAAATAATGACAACTATGTTTATAAGAGTCAAAAAAATGCCCTTAAACCTAAAAACACTTCTCCAGGTATCAGAAAATGAATGTATTGGCATCATGGTGAGAGTTTGTTTTCCTGCCATTGGGTTTGGTGGAGACAGCAAAGAAGGAGGAGGAGGACCAGCTCTCCTGAACCATCAACTAGACGATTACAAGTTTGAGAAAAAGAAGCATGATCTCCAACACGTGTCACAGCAGGTGCTTTAGATTGGAAAGGCTAAGGTAGCATTAAGTTTTTGAACGGCCCCAACCTTGAATCTTTTAAAAATCCAGATGACGTGGCAGAAAATAAACCCAATTTAAATGAGCTGGGAACAAATATTCCTCTAGAATTATAGCAGGACAAAACTACAAAACTATCTGGTTTCTCTGCAACCAAAATCTGCAATAAACTCAAACGTTTCCATCATGTTTGTTTATAATCATAGTTGATGACATTCAGGTTCATGATGAGAATATATGAACCTCGGACCAACATTGAACATTGTGTAACTTAAAAAAAAAAAAAGCTTTCTACACTGGTTCATTTGTCAGAAAATGAAGCAAAAATAAAAGTTTAAGAAAAATTACTTGACAATGACTGGAGTGAGATTGGATGCTTTGGTAAATGTCACCTTCCTTTGCTTTAGCTTGAACTGATACATTATTTTTTTCACTGTCAGCTTGAAATCAAACTAAAAGTAGGAATGTTTTATAAAAAGTCTGTGTTTCTTTTATCAAAAGTAATAAATGGGTCTTTTATTTTTGTTGCTGCATAAGTCATTGTTTATAATTTATCATTTATGTTAAAAACCCAGTACATATTTTGCAACTTCATAGTGTGTCACTTAGTCGCAGTTTATCAGAGGAATAGTTTGGATTTGTCACAGTAAGGTTCTATAGTATTTACTATCTACATTTATTATTTTTCTTTACAACACGATAGAAAAAAAAAAGCCCAATAGGAAGTCATATTTATGAATCTGTGTAATTATGTTAGTGCCTGTGTGTCTTTAAATAGAAATGCTCAATTAAACTCCAGTCGTTGGCCAGTTTCCTGATCAAACTGTGGTCTGAAAGTTAGTGCACTCTGACCTTAAAACTTATGCAACTCAGCTGGAGTGTTACTAACCCTTAAGCTAAGATCAAATAAAGCCTTTCATTACTTTTATAGAAGCTGGGATGCTTATGTTCAGTAGTCAGTGGAAAGAATTTACCACGTCAAACTGACAAAACTCGAAGTTTAAAAATGACGAGAGGATTAAGCACAATGCTTGGTTTGCCGCCTCCTCCCTCCCTTTCCTGGCTGAACAAAACCAGCCCAGACATGTTTGCGTAACACTTTGTTCCCTCCTATTCAGATCTACAAGCAGAATGATGGGTGTAACCACTGAGATTCACTGCAGCGACAAGTTTTTAGATCAGAGTCCAAACCAATTCTTGCTCATAGGAAGTCAAAACTTCGTCGTTGCTCATGAGACGGGAAAATGGCACAGAAAGGACTTCAGCTAGACGAGGACAAATATTCTTGTTCCATCTGTTTGGATCTGCTGAAGGACCCCGTGACAATACCCTGCGGACACAGCTACTGTATGAGCTGCATCAGAACCCACTGGGATGAAGAGGATCACAGGAACATCTACAGCTGCCCCCAGTGCAGGGAGGCGTTCAAAAAGAAGCCTGTTTTGAAGAAAAGCACAATCTTAGCGGATTTAGTGGAGGATCTCAAGAAAACTGGAGTCCGAGCTGATCCGGATGACCACTGCTATGCCAGACCAGGAGATGTGGCTTGTGATGTTTGCACTCAAAGGAAGTTGAAGGCTGTTAAGTTTTGTTTAACCTGTCCCGCGGCTTACTGCGAGTATCACCTCCAACCTCACTACGACGCTCCGCCTTTACAGAAGCACAAGTTGGTGGACCCTTCCAAGAAGCTCCAGGAGAACATCTGCCCTCATCACGGTGAGGCGATGGAGATGCAGGGTACCTGCTTTCTCTGCTTGATGGATGAAAATAAAGACCAGAAAAAAGGATCAGCTGCAGCAGAAACGTCTGGGAAGCAGAAGAAGCTTCTGGTGAGACGACAGCAAATCCAGAAGGGAATCTGGGATCGGGAGAAAGAAATGAAGCTGCTTCGGCAGGAGGTGGAGGCCATCAATGCTTCAGCCGATAAAGCAGCGGAGAACAGCGAGAAGATCTTCACCGAGCTGATCCGTCTCGCCTCGAAAAGAAGCGCTGACGTGCAGCAGCAGATTAGATCCCAACAGGACAACGAAGTGAGTCGAGTCAGAGAGCTTCAGGAGAAGCTGGAGCGAGAGATCACTGAGCTGAAGAAGAAAGACGCTGAGCTGGAGAAGCTCTCAAACTCAGATCACAACCGGCTTCTCCTCAACTACCCCTCACTGTCAATACCAAGGGATGCGACACACTCATCCAGCATCAAGATCCGTCCTCTGAGGTACTTTGAAGATGTGACAACAGCTGTGTCAGAGCTCAGAGATAAACTACAGAGCGTCCTGAGAGACACATGGACAGACATCTCAGACGCAGTCGCTGAAGTGGACGTTTTGCTGTCAGAACCAGAACCAAAGACTAGAGCTGGATTCTTAAAATATTCGCAGGAAATTGCTCTGGATCCAAACACGGCAAACAGGCATTTATTATTATCTGACGGGAACAGAAAAGCAACGTTGCTGAAAGAGAAGCAGCTTTATTCTGACCATCCAGACCGATTCACCGGCTGGCTCCAGATCCTGAGCAGAGAGAGCTTGACTGGACGCTGCTACTGGGAAGTGGAGTGGAAAGGGAGGCGAGTTGACATTGCGGCTTCATACAAGTCAATCAGCAGAGCAGGAAACTTAGATGAATGCGAGTTTCGATCTAACTGCAAATCTTGGTCCTTGTATTGTGACAGAAACGGTTACACATTTTGGCACAACAGGATGAAGAGTCCAGTTTCAGGTCCCGCTTCCTCCAGAGTCGGAGTGTACCTGGACCACAGAGCAGGAACTCTGTCGTTCTACAGCGTCTCTGGAACCATGACTCTCCTCCACAGAGTCCAGGCTGCATTCGCTGAGCCGCTCCTCGCCGGAGTTGGGTTTTATAAGGACGGGATTTCTGCTGAGTTGATGAAACTGAAATAGTCCAAAGGGATTTGAGCTCATTATTGTGCCATTTCTTTGTGTCACTCCTCTGAGATGAACTCTTTAGGGTGCAATGTGACTATTGTTTTTTGTGGTTTTATGTTGTTGGAGTTTGTTTAGGTGTCGTTCTGTGTTGCTTCTAGATCATCCCAGCCATGAAGGATATTTATCCAGCTATTCCCTAACCACACATTCTTACATGATTCACTTCTAGCCAGTAAAATTGTAAAGTGATGACATTTAAAGCAGAGGAGTCCTGGTGGGACTCTAAGCTGGAGTATGACGCCTGGCTGAATCATCTCTTGCACAGCAACCTTAAATCAATGTCATGCCCCACATGTTCTTGCCTCATGTGTCACCTAAACATATTCCAACTCATGTTAATATTCCTTAATAAGCAAGAAAGAAGTTGGACATTCAAAACATTACATGCTTCAGAAAAGCCTCAAAACTGCTTTCTCCTGACACCAGAATTATGGGGGGAAAAAGAAATCGCTGCTCCTTTTCTAGTCACACATAAGCATCTGCCAAGCGCGTTGTTTCTTCTTAAACCAATCCTGCCTGAAGCAAACTGTTTTACTTACACTGGCTCAGGAACAAACACCTCTGAGAAGACATTTATCCTGCAGCATTTTCTATCTTTACAGGCCATCAGGCTGGCAGATCGATGTAATGCCCCTTTCTATTGTGGGTGCGATTCCCTCTAGCAGAACTTATGTAAACGTAGATCATCTCTGGTATAGTGAAGTTTGCAGTGAAATATTTTAGAGAATTTTAAGAAAAGAATCCTCTTGTCCAACAGGAGGCGCCAAAGAGGCTGATGATAACTGAAGGATTTCAAAACAGGACTTGTGCTAAATTTCTACATGTGACAATAACCTCCTGCACTCGCTACATGCCAAGATAAAAACAAATATATATATATATATATATATAATGACAACATCCTGACAAAAATATTCTAAAACCTTAGTATTGGCGTGTATTATAGTGAGAAAAAGTAAAAATTTAGGCCACAGTGAAATATGGTGGTGGCAGCATCATTCTCCTTTTTTTCAGCTGGAACTGTGTTTTTGTCAAAGTGAATTAAGTTAACATGTAACATGTCAACAGACCCCCAGACAAGAAGTCAAACACGGAAATGAATCAAGAGAGTCTTGTCTGTACATATCCAACGAGGATGTTGAACCTTTGGTTTCCAGTCTGTTTTAAAATTTTTTCTTTGTAAGTGGGAATAAATGTGATTTTTTTTTTATTTATTCAATTGTTCTGGATAAACGTCATATTAAAGGTCAAATAAGCTTTGAAAGTCTTGACTTATGACAATTTGTTTTTACGCCATAAACACCTGCCAGCAAATTTACAAGGTTTACACGTTCTAAAACCGGCAAATAAAAACGTAAATTGAGAGGCGATGAAATTGTCGTTAAGTGGGAAAATATTCATCTTTGAAGCAGCATTTCTAAAATACTTTCATTGATCAGATAAATATATAAATGGTAAGAGAAATATTCAGACTCCTGAAACTGCAGGAAAAAAAAAATCTGATTTTGGGATCGGTTTTGAACCCCAATAAACTGACTCAGAGCCTTCAGGTGTTGAATGTTTTAACCTATAAACATCACTCAATATGTCTGCAAACTGTAATTTGTAGGACAGACGTCATATTTTAACATGAAGTCAGTATTTTAACATGTTTTTTATGTTTTCTCCAAGTGTCAAGTTGAGTGACTCTGCTGAAATTTTGCCCAGGACATGCAGTTCTTAAACACACGATCATTATAGTTGTCTGGCGTATAAGGAGCCTTTCGAGCAGATGTATTTTTGCTATGAGTCAGCTGCAGAAATATGCCAAGAGCATTTGTCATTTTAGCTGACACATTCAGGGATTGCTAATCAGAAATGAGAGGCCTGTTTTCTATACCTCTGCTTGAAATAAATAAAGCCATGTTTCCAATAAAGACTACATATTTGGAGGGTTGGATGTGCCTGGCTTATTATAGTATCATTGAATTTGCTACTCCAACATAAAAAAAAAAAAGATTTTGATGAAAGAACAAAAATGTGATCCTTTTCAGAGCCTGGCAGCTTATTACAAAACATAATTGTCACAGTAATGGCCCAGCCCTTTGTTTTGCCGCTATTGTTTCTGTATATGTTCTCCCAGCTGGTTGTTTTGGTCCTCTGTTTGTGATCTTTGCAGCAGTTGGCGTGTGAGTGTGTGCACCAGTATGGATGTGGCAATTTGTCTCACTCTTTCCAGTCGAAATTGTGGGACTTGTCAACTGTTCCAAACATATTCTACGTCAACTCAAGTCTCTTTCCTTTGCTGTGGATTTTTCTCACCAATGTAGTTAGAATTGCAAGGACTTTTTGTTAACTACCTGATCTAGCAAGCCTTATGCAGCAGCACCTTACCAGCCAAGTCTCCCAGCTCGCCTCGCTCTGCACCACACCCCCAGCTTCTTCCTCCAACTTGCCATCAGTCTGGCCCTGGCAGTGTGGTTTCCCTGTTTCAGGCAGCCTGGAGATTCTCTGCCAACACAGCACCTTGCTGCTTACTTTACCTTCCCTGAGCTGCTGCCTTGCTTTGCTGCCCATCAGGATTAAGCTTCTGATCAACAGCAAACCTGGTCAAATCTTCAAACTGCAAGCTTTTGAATTCACACAACTAAACCTTACCTGCCATATCTTCTGTGCAGGTAGATACATATACACTGCTTCTGTTTTTTTTTTTTTTTTTGTTTTGTTTTTTGACAGAGCAACAGATAATAATGGGATATGTTTTTGGAAGAGTATGAAGTGTTTACCTCCTAAAAAGCATCCCAATGAAGAACTATTAAGATAGTTAGACACATTAAGGTCGGCTGTGAGCTATTGGTGATAGATGGACACAGCTTCTTGAGAGCTCAACGGACTAAAAGTGAAAACATGTTTTGGCACAACTGTAGTAGAATGTTAATACATAGGATTTTGGATTACAGAAAATTAGGCTTTTTTGCCTGGAGAACTCGAGTGGATAAGGTTGGTGATCGATCGATATTAGATAAATAAAGTCCAAAATAACCTTGAAAATAAGATGGAGAATTATTCCAGCTGAGCCCTAAGGAGGTCAGTGTTAGATACTGTGATAGGAAATGCAATAATTTTCTACTGTAGCTTCATAACGTTTATGACGAGACATAATTTCAAGTATGAGCGCCACATGTAATAACACTCATTCAGTGTTGAATTGAATAAACACACACACACACGCATGCGCGCACGCACACACGCACACACACACACACACACACGCACACACACACGCACACACACACACACACCTACGCACGCACGCACACACACACACATATATATATAAAACCTGAAATGTAAAATTGTAAACAACTAAGAAGGATTTATTAATGTGTTTTTCAGTACATCAACAGTAATATTCACAAATTTTTTCGGCTTGTGAAAAAGTTGCATCAAATGGCTTTTTGATGCCATTTGTGTATCTCGACTAATTCATCTTCCTAATCATTGACTGTGACGCTGCCATTTTTTTTTTTACTTTTTTTTTCTGAAAGAAGCATAATTACGTGATTGTGCAACAAAAGGGCATTCTGTGCCTGCACAATACAGATTACCACCCTTTTAATATTCCCAAACAGAGGAGTTTAGTGATGACTGGGATTTTTCTGTTTTGTTCTGGTGACACCTTTTAAATTTGCTCCATTACAGATCATTCTGCATGTGCTCAGGCGTTCATCGGTACAGTTAAGGGCTGAGCAGCCGATATTCTCCATACTGCATGTGTACCGTCACAACCCTAGTTAACATTTTTCTAAGGAGCTCCTCCAATTCTGACAACAGCGGTGATCTAATAGCAAATGATAATAGAATTATACCAGAATCTTGTTGTTAAAGATTACTTTGTAACGTATGGATTATGTGCAACTTGTTAAGGAATATTTAACAAAATATTAGTGGGAAAATGATTTAAACAGAAACTGATTAAATGCATCCTTCAGTTACCAAACATGAATAAAAACAACATGCTAGCTTCTGACCAGACTCGCACAGATTACTGAACAATAAAAAAAAAAATGCCGCAGTAACTCTGAATTCCTGTAAATCATCTCATTGCAGTGAAATTTGTGTTGAGAATTGTCAACTGTCCCTTCTGATTTATTATCTTCACATAATGTTAAGTGATGTGGCTTGAAAGAATTTCCCCACAGGACCGAGTGAGTGAATGACAAAAGGCGCAGCTTTCAGAGTGCTCAGTGAAAGCACTGCAGTGATCCAGGGGAGGGTGATGGCGGTGAGGAAACGGGACGGGTGGGTGTTCTCTAAGAAGTGACTGAAATGGTGAAGAGTTTATCTGCATAATAATAGTGCCTTGATCTTTCTCTAAAGCTCGAGGACGCAAATGAAATGATGAATGGAAATTAAGGAAACAAAGGAAGTCGGCTACAGTAACCGTTTAGCATGTCAAATGAAATCCTTGTAGTTTATCAGTTCCGCCATCGCGAGTTATTTCTCCAACGTTGTTTGCGTTTGTTTCATTGTTTATTAATGCTAAACAAATATGTCAAGCGTTAAAGGCAGTTATGAGAAAAACTAGAAATATTCCCGTTGCACAAATTACAGTCGTAATGTGGAAAGAGCAGAGACGCTTCTTACGACAGACAAATACGCTTTACTGTTACCAAATTTAATTACTTGAAAATAAGACTCAACCCAGTATGAAGACTGTTAAACTGTAAAGTACTCTTGTTCGTATGTGGTGAAAAAAATACAGATAAATTACGCTTCCTTTTCTCTAATGAGAAATATCAATAAAGCTCTGTTATATTATGCATCATTTATCATTCATTCTTGTGTCAGCACATTGTATTGGTTTATCTATTGAGACGCCTTAGGTTATCGACCGTAAGAGAGAGTCGGGTGGCAACTGAATAGAGCTACGCATTTACAGTCTCGGTAAAAAGTTGTAGAGTGCAAAAAGCTGAAACGGAAGCATGTTAATATTTTCATCTAAAGTTAACGTGGAGAACGCATGCATGTATTATTCTGTAACACTTCAACTAAACTGCCAATGTCCAGCTTTTACCAAGCAACATGAATCATAACTGTCAAGCAGTTCTACTGCACGCCATGTGTAGCCTAAAAAAATGAGCTGGAGTAAGACATACTAAATATGTCACTGAACAATTTGAGAGGGAGCAACTCTTTATATTCCACAGCTGAGTTTTCAACCTTCTCTGCCAAATAAATCAAAATCCTTCTGCAATTAAATATCTCTCCACATCTAGCCTCACCTTGCAACCGTCACAATGATGAGATGAGCCTAATGCCAAACTGTCTCATTCTTGCAAGTTTTCATTATTATTATTTTTTTATCAGTACATACAATACTTAATATAGTGCCTATTAACAGTCATCTCTGGTTGTTTTTATATTCATTAAAAAATAATTTTATATTACACATTTTATTTCATTAGCATTGTTTTGATAACTTTTCATTTGGACATTCATTTTTTTTGTAATTCTTTTTGTTGATCGTGATTTGAAAAAGTGCAAAGGGGAATAGGCCAAGCGGATGAATACTTTTCATAGGTACTAAAACATTTTTAAGATCTAGTGCTAATGAAGATATTCCTAAAGTGTTGCCAAAAACATGAAACACAAAAATAGTTAGCCGAGCAGAGTGTCCTGAACTCAACACTGTAAAACAAACTAGTGAATTTAGTGAATTTTACCACTCGTGTACTGTAATGGATTTCAGTTGGTTTGGACTGAACATCAGCAATTACTCTGTCAGTATCATGTACTGCGGTTACCTTCCTTCAGGTGCAGCTGGGGGTTTTGTCAAGGTGGGTGCAGCAGTTGTCACAGTTCCATTTTCTAGTCATGTCTGAAATAAAGCCTTCAGGTATCTGCTAGCTAAGCTACAGATGAAGAAAGATTTTACTTTTTTTAGTCCAGTTCACATCCAGTTCAACAAAATAATAACTGCACTGGAAAAAAAAAATCTAAGTGTTGCAATGGCCAACCCAGAGTGGAGGACTGTGTCTGAAGAAAAGGGTGGTGTTGAGAAGGGATGTGGAGCTTAGATTGGGAGAACTTTTGGAAGGTCAAGCAAACTAATATTACAAAATAAGACATGCAGGTAGACACGCAATGAAGAACAACAAATGCTGAGAATAACTTCAGGTTTTCATTTAACATTGTACTACTTTTTTTTGCTTTGTCTCTCATGACTGATTTCTGTTTCAGTTGGAGTGTACAGCACATATCTCACAAAAGAGGGTGAAAATTATTTTGGAAGTAATTGATTGAAACAACTGAATAAGGTTCTTTGTATTATCAGACCTATACTCATCAAAATGTTTAGCTGTTACTATCTTTAGTCTCGAGATGTCCTCTTGTTTTCAGTGCAAAGTGTCTGCCCAGTGCTTAGTAAAAGGGCATTCAAATGAGTGAATAACTGGAATTGGTTGCATGGTCACCCACAAGGATATTAAGGACTTCTTAACGACTTGGAAACAGAGAAATCAGGCCATAAATGTTTCCCCAATTGAATTAGAAAACGATGTTGTCTTTCATTGCTGTAACTTGTTCTGACTCAATTTGTACTGCTTTCTATTTTCCCAGAAAACCACTAAGAGATTTGATCTCAATCGATGCTCTCTTGGTTAAAAAAGACAAAGACATATCCATTTTGATTGGTCTAATGTGGTGTTCTAGTTTGTAAGACTCTCCATATAATACACAGTGCAAGTCTTATAGTGTAATACATTTATCTTAGCTATATGATTGAGGCATGATGCATGTTAAAAACTTTTATCTATGTGGTTTCTATGGTGCTGCATTTGCTTTAGCTTGTTGGACTCTTGTAATATGCTCCATTTATCTCACTTATTGTTGCTAACGTTATTGTTTATTTTTATTTGAAGTAGCTATTAGCACCTGTTTTTGCAGGTTTTGCATTAGTTCTTTGTTTTTAAAATCAAAGTCACGACTTTTTTGCTGCATTTTAACAATATTCAAACTCTTCATTACTCACTCTCGCGTTTTAAAGCTAGATTAGAATTCAACTGGAACCCAAATCCCCTATGATATCGCGCATTTTCTCTGATGAAAAACACCTGCCCACATTTGTCATCAGCTTTTTCCCCCCTTTTGACCACTTGATGGCTTGGCCAGCAACGCTGCTGCAACCAGAAGTCCATAATAATCGAGCAATAGATTCCCCCGAGGGTTTGAACGTGGTGACAGACAGAGCCTCACTGCTGCTCATCTGTCACTTGGTTTTTGCTTTCAACGCCGTGCTGATGACAACTCATCCCTCCAGGTTAGGTTGTTCACAAAGCACCTGATGCAGTGAGCTCATCCAACAAAATCCCCAGCATCTGAACAGTCTCAAACTACTAAAGCCTGCAGGTTTAAATACATAACGGCTTATGCCAAGGATTTTCAAGATGGTGTCATTTGCAAAAACAATTTAAGAGTTGTCTGCGCCCATAATTGAGAGAGAAATATCTAAATACAAACTGGTGACTAGACGCCAAGCAACTGCCCTGCAATAATGAGTTGAAAGCTGTAAACCTATTAAGCAACGTTCAGTTTAATAGTGTGACACATTCTATGTAAGGTAAACCCTTCAACAAGATAAAACTTTGAAATCTAGAAACATTAATGTTATTTAAAAAAAAAAAGATTAAACAAAATCTAAACTAAATATTGCAATTGGACTAAATGTTATCATGTTCATGTCATCTTGACAACTCAAATTAGTTTATGCTTAAGCCATTTTCACCCAGTTGCAGTTAAAAACACACACATTTATAGATGTGTATGTAGATTAGTGGGCAACTTGGAGTTAAGTGCTTTGCCCAGAGGCAGATTGACACAAGAGATCTGGGGAAAAACAAAAAAACAACAAAAAAACAACTTTTAACTTTATAATTGCAAGACTACTACTCTACCCTCTGATCCACAGCCACCTCAAAACCACCCGAAAAAATTTAATATTGGAGAAAAATAACAAAAAGATATTGTGAATATGTGCATAAAGACTTTCAGAACTTCTGGATTTTGCCAAACTTGGAGCCTGGAAAGCTGCTGTGCCTGTTAAATCTTAAACAGGAGATGGATGAGCAGTGTTCTTATCAGATTAAATGAAAGAGCACTTATCAGCTGTTCATATTTGCAATCTTGCTCTTGACATTATCCAAAGCTGATATGAGTCCTGGGGCTAGATACCCAGGTAAATTTAGCTGTTTGTCCTTTGGCTAACCTTAAATGACCCCTTCACAGACATGAGACTAGCTGAAAGTCATTTTATTCATATCAATAAATACCACAGGTATAAATATAATGCATATATATCTTATGGGTGGATTTGTTATAATTACACATGTGTATAAGTCAAGAATTATGATAAAAGATTGCAATATTATTCAAGCTGTAAGTATATTTTAGTATCTTAACAGATGTAGTGGCTTGTAAAAGTATGAATACATAAGATCAAACTTTACAGATAATACTTATTAAGGAGTTAGACTATACATAGTTTCATGGAGCCATTTGTTATTAACTTTTAATTAGACGAGACAAAAGTCCTGCAAGTGTAAAACTAAATGCAACATTATGATCCCAAAACTGGGTCTTAATAATAGAAATCTGAGGCTCATGTAAGCGGCTGCTATAATGAGAAAAAGTTATTATGAAAAACCTGTTATCATCCAGAGTGGAGGTCAAGTTAAGGTTTAGAAGATTAAGAAAACAGTCTGAGGAAAACAATTCCTTAATGAGCCATAAAGAACTGGGCCTATGGATGTGCATAACCGGCCACTGGTGTGAACATGAAACAATGAAGGCCGTGAAAAGCTGTGGATAAATAAGGGATGATGAGAAGAAGTGAAAAAATAGCAAAATAAACTTTGTGGTATGAACAAATATATTAGGAGGAATGATTACTGGATTGATACTCAGTATATTGTAAAACAATTCATGAAGATTTTGAGGTTAATAAAATGTAATGAAGTTGTGAGGAAATGATAAAAAAATCATTTGTTTTGCTATTTGAATCTGAGTCAGTCTGTTTTGGACTTCATTGATTACATTTTTGTGAACCTTATGTCCCTCTGAAAGTCGGACAGGCTGTCAGATTTCCTCATTGCAGGAGCAAGCCCTGAGGGACGCCACTTGTAAACAAAGAAAATCAGTAGATGTGCTTATTTAAACTCGCATGAAAACTGAATTTAGAGAAAAATGTACATCTACAGCAAACTTTGTCAATCTTGTGTAATATTTAAGCATGTTTGACAAATTTTATGCTCCAATGTATCAAGAGTGGTGCTCAGGCTCTGAATCAATAAGTTAATCATCAATAGTGTAGGGTTAGTAATGGTTTTGTAATCCACAATTTTGTTCCTCTTAAGTGTTGAGTGATTAAGGTGTGAGTGAGTTGCTTGTTGACGTCCCTTTATGCTCCTATTAGAGAGTGCAAATGTAACAGAACATAAAGGATTCCAAGCTGAAAGAAGAGGTTATGATATAAATAACAAATATACAATTATATTAAGCTTTAATATAACTCTGCACTTCTCCTTGGTCTTAATATCCAATTGCCCTGAGGCACACCAAGTCAAAATTACTTCCAGAATACAGTCTGACTTTTGCCACAAACTCTGCTTATTCATTAGATTCACTCTTCCTCGGGCCATTAGAAGCAACTGACCCGTCTAAATGTTTGGGAAATATAATTCCTAAATGGATGCTGAGCATTATGTCTTGCAGTATTTTGCCAAGAGAAGAAATGTTGACAATGAATGAATGGAGGAAAAAGAAAAAAAAAAGTGAAAAGCTAAAACTAACTGCAGTGAAAAGAGGGGGGGAGGATGATTTTTCTATTGCTGTTCACAAACATACAAAAAGTGTTATTTGTAGTCAAGCAGCTGGTAAAAGTAAACTAGGTTGTCATTCATAATAAATCCGTTCTCACATTCTAATCATAAGATGGTGCACAGATCTGTTGCATAAGGGGTTATTCTAGACCCAGAATCCCACACATGAATCTAAAGCACATCAGGTAAATCCTCTGCCTTCACAGGGTCATTGGCAGGTTTCCAAAAGGATAAAACATTTCTGCTGAGCACCAGGGATATGTAAAATCAAAGCCTAAATAATGATTAAACAAAGCAAAGAGTCTTCCAAACAATCTCCCCTGGCTCATTGAGTTGTAGAGATCTAAATAATTGTGTGCACAGAAGTTAACATAAACTCATTATGAGCATAAGACTCACCTTAATCTTGAGTTCTGATGTAAAAATGACAAAGCAAGGAACTGTAAGGAATGTTAAAAAGATCTAGTTCCTCAATTTTGTATATACTCTGTTGGTTTTCTCTCATCCACACAGGGTTGACATTATACATACAAATACAAACAAAGTCGCACTCAAACACATGCTCCTTGTAGTCATCAGCAGGTTTGTGTCTTAATTCTGCTTAAATATGTCTCATCATGGCAGAACCTGTTACTTTCCAGGCACACGTCACACTTTTAAACTTCTAATCTTGACTCCGAATGTTTTTCTGCAGTTGATGTCAGTGCTCTCCTCAAGCTTAATGTCAGCCCGTTTCACTCATCCTGCAACCTGTTTTGACATGTGTTTCAGATCCCCTGGAGGAACAAAACGATGCTGTTACTCTCTCGATGCCTGTGGTGGTAGTGTGCTACAAACATTGGGTGAAATAACAATAAAAAAAAGGACTAAATTCAACTTAACTTCAGACAGACAACAAGGTGGTTGAAACTTGGGAATAGCAAGCAGTCCGTGGCAAATGCAACCCAAGTCCACTTTTTCCCCATATCTAACTTGTATCTGACTTTTTCATTGCAGTGTGAGTGGCCCAATTCTGATATTTTCACCACCCCCCGCAAAAAAGAAACAAACAAAAAAAAAAAATCTGATTTGTGCCACTTCCATATGCCATCCTAAACTGAGTACATACAGTTGACACTATCTCAAAAGACAGATATAAGTTTTTTTACACTGTCTGACATGAAATCTTAAACTGCATGACTTCGGTTAAACATTTTGGATGTTCTTCCACAAGCATCTCACAAAAGTTAGCAGGAATGTTGGCCCATTTTTCCTTACAGAACTGGTGCAACTGAGCCATGTTCATAGGCTCCTCGCACACGCATTTTCATCTTAAATTAATTCAGTTTGATTGAGATCAGGGCTTTGTGATCCAAAAAATTGACTCTGATATCCTTCAGCCACCAATGACCAGGTCATTGTTCATTTGGAAGACCCATTCGGACCCAAGCTTTAACTTTCTTGCCTCAAAAATACCAAAAATGTGATAACTTTGCTTGTCCTCGCCAGGAAAGTAACCAAATTAAATAAATTCTAACAGATCTGCCAAGTAGAGTGCTTAAATATGCTGCCAGAAACATACTACAACCTTGAATACAGCTAATGAAAAAGCATGAAGTTAAGGTGTAACTTGCTTAGGATTGCTTGACTAAGTTTGGAGTACAAAAAGAAACATGAAAAATTCAAGCATGTTGTACGTTATTCTAAACTTAACTAAAGACATCTTGTATGTCAGGTTATCATTCTACCCTGAGAGAAAATGTTTGGAATGCATTATTAAAGGCTGAGTATTGATGTGACATTCATGGCCTGAATGAGTTGCTTTACATACATTTATGTAACAAATTTCATGTGCCATATTAGTTAGAGACTAGGGCCAACCAAAAAGTGTAGAAAGTACATATATGACTACATGCACAAACATACAATTGAAGAAGTTGAGAAGAGGAAAAGCAGTAGAAATTATTCTTAGTAACAGAGGAAATTAGCATGACAAATCACTGCCTTCTGATGTTATTGTTTCTTCCATGCAGAACGATTGTGTCATGCTGTTGCAACAATAATGTTATGAAGCTGCAGGATAATTAGCAGATCAGTTACAGAAAAACAAAGCACACAAATCTGTGGTTGTTGCATGCTGTAATTTCCTACCTTGCCAAGAATTCCCCTGAGCTGCCGTTACTCTGTTGTGGATCCATACAGTTTGTAGTTCCAGGTATAAGCGCCATGGTGGGATTCTCCTGGGCTGCACTGCCCACGGCTCGTGTTACAAACTCCAGAGAGTCCTGAACATAATGATCCAAAGAAGGGGATCCCATCATGCCATGTGCAAGTAGCCCCAGCGGTAACCCGTCTGTTCTGAGCTCAGCCACGTTTTGGCTGTCGCCCAAAACCCAGTGAAACTCCGGGAGGGTCATTCGAGTCGCCAGCGTCCATAACCGGCGAACTTCCCGAATGTCACACCCAAACGTCACCACTCCCCGCGTGGAGGAATGTTCCCTCAAGGCCTCCAGCTGCCTCATGAGACCCTGCTGCTGGTCTGACTTCGAAGAAGAATTTGATGAATAAGATGATGCGGTTGGTGATGAATATGATGGGTGTAGCACCTCCACTCCCACAGGGGTGGTGGTCGCCTCTGCCGAGGACGATAGTGAAGACGGAAGGGGCGGCAATGTTGTTTTTGTCAGGTTGACCAGCGTGCCCAAGTGGAAGCGGCTGTTGTTCTTGATGAGGAAGAGGAAGTCGTTTATTTTCCACTCCTGACAGAGGACAATGCTGAAGTCCCACCATCCGTTCATCATTAGCAGATAGTAGAGGAGCTGGGACGGCGGGGCCGCGACGGTCCGCATTGCCATTTGAAAATGAAGGCGATTCTGTGAGAGGCAGTAAAACTTACATTAGAAGATGAGGCAAGAAAGAGACAGTAGTTCAAAGGCTTAAAATGCAGCATATAGAGGAGATCATAAGCAGTGATGTTTGTGTTTTATTTAGTAAATATATTGTGCTAATGACATGAGAATTACACCATATACTTATGCAAATTATTATGTGTGAAAGAAGGAGAATGACATAAAAAATACAATGCAAAAAGTCATAGAAAGCCAAGAAACAAGTCAAACCTATCTGTATTTAAACAGCAATCCTGCATTCAATCAGCATCAATTCATTACTTAATTTGATGATAAGGTGTTGCACAAGAAGCATGTCATGTTGAGCAAAAGCAAAATGCTCTCCCAGGACATTTTGTAACCTTATTGTTTTGTTTACTGCCATATCTCTGAACTTCTGAATGTTCTAGTTAGTACCTGTTGGCCAAAATCTGGAGGTGGGAACATAATTTCACCCTAAGTCAACCGCATCCAGTTGCTCTATGAAACATGTAATTTGCAGGATAATTTTTTTCTCCACCTAAACAATGACTAATGCACTCAACCATAATGTCCGATCACTACTTGCACATCGATTCCAAATGAACATTGAAGTTTGGAGGCAGGAGCATCATAGTGTGAGGCCTCTTTGAGCTAATGCCACTGGCTTAGCGACCAAAGAAAAAAAAATGAAGACATGAAGGTACATTCTTCATAAAAATATAAAGATGAAACAAGGATGATTTTTTTTTCAGCACAGCCCTGATCCCACACCTAAAGCCAGGGAAACTGAAGTGGATGCAAATACAAAAACTAAAACTTTCTGAATGTTCCGATCAATCTCCTAAAAATTAATCAAATCAAACTTTTCCGGGAATAAATTAAGATCAGCGTTTACACAGGAGCCCTTTGACCTTCAAGATTTTAAGACAGCTTGTATAAAAGAAAGGGCCAAAATCACACCTTCACAAAGCATGAAGAGTTTCTCATCACAGGAGATTTCTCAAAGCTGCCACTGCTAAAGAATCATATTCAAGGTTTTTAACTTGTGCAATTCCACTTTATTACGCATAAGTCAATGTATGCACAGTTTTTTTATTTACTTCTTTGTATGTCTAAATCACTTGGTTTACCCGATCTGAATGTTATGTCTACATGCCGACAATAATACATTTACATACAAAAATGCTAATACGTAAAGAACAAAAGAAAGGGATGAAAGATTGAACAATGAAAACATGTTGGATTTCATTAGAAACTGAATGAAATGTAAAAGTATAACATGTACAGGTGCAGTGAGTTCGTACAAGAAAAACGAATGAAGGTCAGAGAGAAAGGACGATGCAGCAGCTCAATGGTGAAATGTAGCAAAGCGTGTACAAAAGACTGAAATAAAGTTTTATATATTTAAGAGGAAATAAACTTTTTATCTTAAATTCAACGTGTTCCGAGTGTAAAAACACAGTCTGCTGGATATAGTAGATTGCAATCTCAACTTTCCAGCCTCAATGAATATCATTACTCACATCATAAGAGTTACATCTATGTCTACACTTTTTTTTCGCCTAACTTTGAGGAAAAACATCCAATATTTCTTTCATTTTTACCCCACGGTAGAGGCAGTTATGCAAATGCATGTGTATATATTTTGTGACGTCATCACCAAAAACACAAACAGCACAGAAATGACAGTTTTCTTCTTCTCAGTTCCTTTTTCCTTAAACTCCAGCAGTGGGAATCCAAACATCTAGACTAGCGGTTCTCAACGTGGGCGGTACCGCCCCCCAGGGGGCGTTCAGAGGACGGCAGGGGGCGCTGGAGGACATTTTTACAAAAGGGGGGCGCTGGGATGCCTTTGGGGGGCGTTTGGTCGAAGGTAAACTTTACACCTTAAATCCACAACAATACCAGTTTAGACTTTGAGCAACTTGGTAAAACTGTATTGTGTAACATTAAATCATGCTTGGCTGCAGCTGTATCGATGGCAGCTCTTCTTCTATTCAGTGATTGTATCTTCATGGCGCAGCTCCGCTCCGCATCAGTTCAGCGTTACACCGGCTGATGACGCTGCTGTGATTCACTTTGTCTGGTATTTATTTAGGCTACATATGTTTTGGCAGTTCTGTGATCATGTCAAAGCAGCAATTTATATTAAAAAGTGTTTTATTTCCGTTTGAAAGCTGCCCGCTACCATGGACGAACAACAGAAAATCGCTCTTATAAACATGTAATTACTAAAATCACGATACCCTCACTTTGTATCCCTTTGAAAAATGAACCAATTTACATAAAGAAATCCCTCCATGGGTGATACCACGATAGAGAGCGTTCATTTTATAGCGTTAACACCGGTGCTGTAAGTGGTCCGGTATGAAACGGGGGTGATAGAACAACACAGCACTTTTACATTTAGATAATCAGAATGTAGAAATTGTTTCCGTTGTTTTAAAAGGTTTATGTCAGTCTGTCTTTTCCCCATCGATATGTTTCCCGACCGCCCTGCACCTTAGGGGCTTAAACAACAACAACAACAACAACAACAACAACAACAACAACAACAACAACAACAACAACAACAACAACAACAACAACAACAACAACAACAACAACAACAACAACAACAACAACAACAACAACAACAACAACAACAACAACAACAACAACAACAACAAAAAACCGCCGCGCACATTGCGCAAAACTCTGAAACAGGAGAAGCGGGACATAAAACGGAGCGACGAACTAGATGTGAATTATGGCATAAAAACAGAGAATCCGACGCTGAACAGTGAAAAAAAATCAACACATGATGTGAAACATGACGATTAGGCGGAGCAGCAGGTGAGGGGTGAATTACTGGTGGGTCAATAAACGATCAAATAAATGTAGCAACAGGAAATAAACTAAAGTGAACATAGCAATAAACCAAGAGAGGATAAAACTAATCAAAGGAAACTAAATGGAAACGAATGAAGAACAAAATGCAAGAATAAACTAAGAAACTAAAGTAAATACGGAGGAATAAAACTGGTATGGCAAGACCTTTCGAGCAATAATTAATACCGAGACTGTATGGCAAGAATAAACACACTGTTTCCAGATAAAAGGTAAAATAATATTGTTGAAATGTCATGGGCAGGGGCTTCAGGTGGATGCGAAAACATAAATCGGCGCCGCCCCACGAAGGAGCGTAGAAACATACGCTCGCCCCCCCCAATCCCCCTCCTCCAGACACCGATACATTTAGGGCAAAACTCTCTACATTTACCCCGTTATGTGCGCGAGGTGAAGGAGCGTAAGGCGCGCTGAAGTGTACGGGAAAACATAATCGGTGCGCCGATTCAAAACATCTACGATAGAAACATTAATAATAAAATAATTGTCAGTGCAAAGTAACCTACAAATTCTTTGGTGGGGGGCGGCGAGGGACCTGGATTAGGGCTAGGGGGGCGCTGGCCCGAAAAAGGTTGAGAAACACTGATCTAGACTAAAATGTGTTTTTATTGTCAGTGTACATTAGTTGCAAAAAAAAAAAAAAAGAAACACACCACAGTTTTAAAAGAATGATTTTACTTCATGTAGTCTATTCAAGAAGATTTCCTGTTTTTCTCCATTTTATTTACTTTCACTGTTTTTAATTGTATAAGGTCCAGCTGGTAAATCCCTCTGTTGTCGAATCAATGTTAGGTCAACGGATGCTTCAAAGTTCACTAAGTCTTAGAGCGTGGAGGTTTATGGTTGTTAGTTTCTGTGAGCAGCTAGAAAGGTCTTCCAGTGTTTGACCCACATTTACCCTAGAGACAGCTAGCATAAGCACTGTTTTTATACGTTGGTTTGCATCCTGTCTGTTTCAGGCGGTTTTATGCAGCCTGCAGATGCAGTCAGTTCTACACAACGTGCAAAGTGCTTTACAGCAACAAAAAAGTAATCTAAAATCAACAGCTGTTTGGAACTTTAGATGTAGACGTGGAAGAAAAACAACTGATAAAAAGATTAAACACGATTCAATACGATTATAGTCTTAGCATGAACAGTACAAGCATAAATAGGATTCACTGCCAATTACAGGAAGATAAAATAGAGTTAGAATTTATATCAAGACAAAATATGAGTAGCTCAAATTTGGAATTGGCAAAGTATTCAGATGAAATTTAATAGATTTGAATTAGCAATGAGGGCTTAGGAAACTCTGGCATGCTAAGCGCATGCTGGTTATCCAGCCAATTAATCAGCTAGTTGTTTGTCAGTACATGCAGGGAGTATAAAGGCCCCTTAGAAACTCTTTACAACTCACAAGCTTTGCACTAAAAGTCCATTAGGTTAAGCTATTGGTGAATTTAATTTATCCCATTAATCACTCTGTCCAGCAGGCATGCAAAAAAGACATTACCAATCTTATTTTTGCATATTCATAGATGGGTTATTTGTATAAAGAAGTGCAATGAAAAGCAACCCTACATGTTTCATTTCAGATTCAGAAGTCCTACATCAGGAGAGGAAATTGTAATGCAGTCCACAGGGCATCAGACTCTCACCTCTCCTCAATGCCCATGAGGATTTATTCTCAACTGCAGCACTTCTGCAATGTAATCTCCATAAATCTTTAACCCTCTCCTTTTTTCTTTATGTAAGTAAAAACTGAGTAATTTGTGGAAAGCTTCGTGGCCCCGTATTTAAACAAATGCATAGACACTGTGAAGCTTAAGTTTTTTGGCCGTTTGACACAACGTCTGGGATTGTCTCTGTTTAAATGTGCTTTTTCCTATGACTATGTGATCTAAACGATAGCTGCTTTCACTTCTTGTGCAAACTGCGCAGCAAAACAGCAGACGCTGAAAGAGTCACAAAGATCTGGACGAACCAAAGATGATGGAATCGGTTGGGTTATTGACCTTCTTGTGATTAGATGATGTCTTGTAGAGACAGCTTTCTGTTCAATAAGAAATTCTGAATAAAACCTCAAATGCTGCAGATTATTCTTCTGCAACAGCTGCATTGCTTATGGGCTGCACAGGGTAGCAGCTGGTAGCATCTTTTCCTTGCAGGAAGAAGGTTCTGGGTTTGAGTCTTTCTGCAGGGAGCTTACATGTTCTCCCCCAGAGTGGGTTTTCTCTGGGCACCACTACTTCCTCTCACAATCCAAAAAACATGACTGTGAGATTAACTGGTCTCTCTAAATTGCCCTTAGGTGTCTGTGTGTGTAACTCTGTTGCCTTGTGTGATCGACTGATGATCTGTCCAGGCTAAGCAAGTATAAATATTGGATGGATTTAATAATAAAGAGAAAAGTTAGATTGTTAGTAGGATCTGGGTTCAGACAAGACTAGCTATGTCCCTGTTACCAGATCTCCCTCACTCAATGCACGTTTTCCTCTCTCTCACATTTTCATGAGTGAACTACACATTAAACCAGCAATTTGTCAATAAACATCTGTTTTAAATAAATCCTACTTCAGTATGATTTTTGTATCTCTTCAGTTGCAGCTACGGCCACTGTCCCTGCGGAATAAATGTACTAGAAGTAAATACGTGTTTCTTCTAAGATTCTCACTGTAAGACCACTGCAATAAAATATTACGTTGTTTCAAGGCTTTTTGCACAACTCAACTACTTGTGCCAATAAATGTGGAGGTGGCTGTAGGACTTAAAAAAAAAACACACCACTTATCTGTCTCTTTCATCCGCACTCAGGAGGAGCTCATTATTCACTTTAACAAGCACATGCGCTGCACTTTAAAGTGCTGTAAAACACAACTGGATTGTGTTGAAGAACCGATGTCGCTCTTAAATGACAGCAATTGTGCAGCAATTACTGTCTCCCGTACATTAGAAAGGACAGAGACTCATCTCAAGTTACTCAAAGAGATTCAAATTAATTTTCTAGAGCATCAGAAATGCGACGGCATGTCTCAAAGTGAAACGATTCAGTAGTTTTGGACTTATTACAAATCTGTGAAGTAAAGCAGTTCATTGGAAAGAAAATGCTTCCTTTAAACAGTTGGGAGTGAACAGTGTGTGCTGAAGGGTAGACTGATGGAACTGTGCAAAACAAGCAGAAAAGGTGATTGAAAAGGTGACTGTAAATCTGTAAGAAAATGTCTCAAACAGGGATTTAATATTTTCCTCTGTAATAAGTAAACAGGAATTCATCATTTTCTGGAAGCAAAGTGAAGGTTGTTCAAAAAATTAGAGGGAACGTTTCCCCAAAGTGTTATTTAACTTTAATAACAACTTTGTGTTTCTGGATTTGAGCAGTGAGAACTAAGCTGTTTTGCATCATTGCATGATTTGAATAAAGTAATCCAGCGTTTCAGGGTTAAGTGTGTCATTTCAGACTGGTTAGGGATACAATTCCAAATGTCCACTCTGACTGATATAAGTCTTCTTTATTAATTATTAAAATGTTCTAGCTCTAATAACCTGCTGCACATTTTTGGAAGCGTTTTATTGCAGAGCATAAATATGATTATGTATATTATTATATAATGAGATGCTGTTAGTTGCATAAACTTGAGTA